>NC_142602.1:26425919-26759290 GCF_041222555.1 Hakea prostrata
TATTTCTCTGTCCCGGCCACATGGGATAGTATCTGTAGCATCTTCTTACCAGGTATCATATCATCATCGACGATATATATAAGATCAGCTTCTGTTTGCAGTGCCATTTGGAATCTTCCATAATACTTGAAATCATAGCTTGAACTGACAAAGCTTATCCTTGAATCACTATAGCTATCGACGATCCTCTTCAATGCAAGTTCATTCGGGCTTCCAAATGACAGAACCCAGACATTGTGGAAGGGAAGGGTCTGTTGAAGTAGGGAATCAAGCTGTGCACATAGTGTTTTCCTCTTAAAATGGTTCAAAATCACAGTGATTCTTGGAATATTTGGGCCTTGTAAATCCCACTTCGACTTCATTGCCATGAGCTCTGGAAGCGATTCTGTCCCAAATGACTTTTGTTGGAACTCTAAGACCTCATTATAAAGCTCTGTTTTCATCCTGATCATCAGGGTGTCATTTGATCTTTTCTGCAAGAAATCAATCGCTTCATGCTCGCATACCTCATCTGGTGTGACTGAAGAAAGTTGGGTCGCATTAAGGGAAGAAGTTCCTTGGTATCCAACAACATGAGGCGAGATGATGAACTCTTTCCATTGTTTGGCAATATGAGTAGCCCATGAAAAATCTGGTTTAATCCGTAAATCTAAACCTGGGCTCATGTAGTACACAAGAAAGGTAGCATAGATAGCAAATGTGAACTGAACACAGGTGAGAACAGCTACTAGGCGGGTAGAGTTATTTCTTTGAACTTTTGCTTTGGGTTTTTCTCCCACATAATCATTGATCATCGCTTCCAAGTAATCTCCACTCTTCATGCTGGGCTTCCGAAGTAAACTCATCCCAAGAGCTTGTAAACAGAAGAAGCTGATCTACAAAGTAATGCAGAGTAATTCAGTTAAAACTGATCTCAAAATAGAGCCAGAACTTCAAGAAAGAAACTGATCCATGAAGAAACCAACAAACAATTTAAAATCAAAGGTTACTATACCTAGTTTCCCCAATACAATAACAAAGAGGAGCACCAACGTGTATTGAACAATCAGCTTCTTTCACACTAAATCACTGTCACACTTTCTTTCAGAACCCAAAATTTTCATAGCAACAATAAGACTTTCAATACATCAAAGACAGAAACACAAAATCTGATGTTGGCTAGAACAGGTTCCAACATCGGCAGAAACCACAGAAGTCAATGTCAGAGACTTTGAGTGAGATGTGAGAAAAGAAAAGATATTCTTCTAATGCACAATGATAAGGGACTGGGGAAGAATAAAACCAAGGTAAGGGAAGAGATGAAGAGAAAGCGCAGCGGGTCCAAAAGGGAGATTTTAGGGGAAATGATTAACCGTTGAAATTTGAAGAGCAATGGATCCTGTGCCAAGCATTTATATGCGCAGAGTTTTAAGGAACTCCACATTTTCCATCAAAGCTCACATGAACTAAACACATTTAAAAATTTATGACACAGAACCTTCCATGCTTCTTTTAAAATCTCCCACCTGCACTTTTTTGCAAGCCTGTTCTGAAGGCGGAAAAAGTGGGTTTAAGTCCAGCGGTTATAAATTCATTCATTTTTTATTATTGCCCTGATAAAACCGAGAAAATTAAAAACCCTTTTTCCTGAAACCCAGAAATTCATTGAACCCAAATCACAAGAATAGCCAGAATCAAAAGGAAAAGTAAAATTGAATAAGCAAAAAAGCTTTGACTCTACCTTAAGCAGTGAAAAAATAACCAGAAACGACAAAGAAAGATCTCCCGGGACCTGACCACCATTACCAGATCCAATGAAGCAACTTCCAGTTTCAGAGAAGGATTCAAATCTCTGATTGAAGCACTCATAAATAGTAAAAAAATAATTAGTGGTCTTAACGTGTATGAGACACATGATAATCTAAGTGATACGTTCTAGTTCCCTTTTGCCGAACTTTGGCAAGATGAGTGAGACGAACCCATGGCAGACATATTTTGCTTGGCACAAGGAGCATTTCAAACGGGTTCAGTTGCTTATGAGACACCAAAGCAAAACACCAGCTCTTCCTCTCCATTAGCCAAAGAAAACCCTTCAGAGTTGCAGAAACCAAGGTGACAACTGATTTTAGTAACTTTTAGAAGAAATTTTCAAATTTCCTGCTTCAATTTTAGAATTTGAAAAAAAAGGTCCAGTGATTAACAGGTAAATCAAAATTTTCGAGCTTGATTTGGAGGCTTGGACGATTCCAGGGCAAAAATGAAGTTCTTTCAACAGTGGACTATCATCAAAGGGCATTTTTCATTAATAACAAGGGTGCTGGTCAACTTCCATTTGAAAATGGCGCGCACTTTTTCTTTTTCCTTTCTTTCTTTTTTTTTTTTTTTTTTTTTTTTTTAATCTAAAGTTCGTCCGGGCCGCTTGCACACACCACGACTACATTCTCAGAGAAGCTTTTATATAATTAATATAGGCGGGCTTCGCGCCTAGCCCTAAGAGAATTTGAACTGACCTCCTATGTGGAAGCGTTAGTTTTTTTGCCAACTGAGCCACTCCCTTGGAGTTAAATAGTGTGCACTTGCTAGACCGGCGAAACTGATTCTTGTCTCGTTTGATAAATAAATTTTGACATTAATCATTAACTGGAAATGACCACCGTGGATGCTTATATGATATTATGATATGCTAGTTTCTCGTTAATATAAGACATTTGGCTTAATTTTCCCCCCTCAAGTGCATCTTTAGTTTAATTTTTATATGTAATTTAAATATACAATTAAGGGAAGTCATATCTATGACCTCTTTACTAAGACGCGTTGTTCATCATCAAGTAGCCTTTTAATGACAGAACTTGTATATAATTATATATATTTTGACACAGATACATAAATATGCCGTTAAAAGTTCTCAAGATACATGAATAGTTCCAATTGACTTCCACAAATAATCCAATAGATCATATAAACTAAATCATAGCTTTAACCCATCCAGCTAACAACCATTCAAATTATCCACAAAATCACACTTAACAAAGTATCAATTTGGTAGATAGGCTCAATTTTTTGAACAGATCAACTCCATGGACTCTTGCCCTCATAGTTGATATAACAAATTATTAAAAGTTGAAGAGACATAGAGGCATGCCATTACTTAAAGAACATGGCCTACATGGGTTTTGTTAGTCTGGCAATATCATTATAGAATTAGGAAAATTATTTGTTAAATGCCATAGCCTAGGTGATTTAGAATTTTTTTTTTAATTTTCATATAATAAGGAGTGAAGAGATGCGATTTTGTCCATTTGAGTTTATATAGTTGACTAATTCACTGAGAATTACTTCTTAATCTTTTCATTGAAAAGAAAATTCATATGCATGGTTAAGAGAGACTATAATTGGAATTCCATATCCTCTTATTTTATGCACTATTTTTTTAGTGTTAGTCATTGTTAGTGGTTATGGATCATACTCAATCTCTACTTTGTTTATTTAAATATTTTAGGCTTATGGGGGTTGGGTACAGAATAGGATTCGGATATCCTTATCTTGGTGTTTCTTTCTACCACACATTTATGAAGAGGCTCTACCTCTTAATGTTAAGAAGATGGATCCTTCTAAATGTATGATAGATGTTGGGAATGGTTGCATAACAATGAAGAAGAACACAAGCAAACTACACTCACAATAGCAAAAGAATTACAGTGGTTCTCATAATTGACTATATCCACCCAAGAAGAAAAGTGCTAGGATTAAACCTCAATACGCAGCGGATATTGCATGACACACACAAGAGAGATGCGAGATTTATTTGGTTCGGTCAAATGACCCACATCCAATGACGAGTCCAAAGGACTTAAGGCACTATGTACAATTAAATCAATAACAAGATGTTACCAATAGAGTCTCTGCGATCTCATTTTCTCTAGCCAAAAACACTTAGGAGATCACCCAAGACAAGGGATAAAATACTCAAATGGAAAAACCTCACCTAACATAATGAACAGTCGAGATCCACGCTCCATTGTAACTTATCCGAAGGCAAGAGCACCATCGATCAAGAGAGAAACCAATGGATGAAGCCCTCAAACCAGAGAGCCTCCAAGAACAACCTTAACCCCAAAAAATGACTAGAATGAATGTGTAACAACCCCCGTTTTTCTAACCCGGAATCCGTATTGTAGGTCCGAGAACCCGAAGGTCTAGTCAGATTAATTTTGTGGAGTGTCCAGATAGGAGTCCATGATCCATATCCAGAACCCATGGATCTGGATTCTCTTGTTGAAGAATCTGCCTTACTAGGAAGATGGATCTCTGGTTGAAGGCAAGTGGTGTTTGGAGATGTCCGGAATGAAGGTAAGACATCCCCCAAGTATTGATTAAGGCTAGGTTGTGTTTGGGTTTCAACCCCCGAGCAAAGCACCCTTGTATAGCAATATACTTGGGGGCGGTTGCTAGTGGCAGTTGATTAAACCAAGTGACCGCCTTAAGCGACCTCCGGTTCTTGGCTTGGGGAAAATGCCCTATTTTGCCCCCTGTTCGTTATAAATAGCATCCCTCACCCTATTAACGCATTATTATGTTCGGGATTGCTATTTTGGGCGATTAGGCGGCAATGGAAACGTGCTAGAAGGTGGGCGGAGTGCTGTTAATGATATGGAACCTTTTCTCTTCTATTCTTGGTGATTCTAATTAAGGTAATGAATCTCCATCTGCTATTCTCTTCTTTTTAACCTCTGATTGATATGAACCCATCCCCATTTTTTTAGTGGTTACCCAATTGATTAGTTGTATCTCCCTTTTCAATGTTCTTGATGAGATCCTGTCTAGAAACGAATCCCCGCATTTGTTTAATGGATGGATCCCATCAAGGGGAATGATTTGGGTAATAAATCTTTGTTAATTTTAGGATTTCTTGTTACCCCTTTGTTCTAGACCTATTAAGCTTGAAATTCGGACTAAGATCATCCCAAAACGGATTGAAATCAGATGGTCAAAAGTCCAATTTTCGGAGTTGGAAATTGTCTGAAACAGGGGCGGTCGCTTAACTTAAGCAACCGCCACAAGCAACCGGCTGGTTTCCAGTGATAGTGTAGGTTTGATTTTTGAATTGTTTTGACTCTTGACTCTTATACATTCTTGTAACCCTATGCCTAGGTGTTCTCTGTTTCAAATAAAAGTCTTATAATAGTTTTTGGATTGCAAGTTAGAGGACTTCTAATAAATTACAGGTAAGGACATGCATTCTTATTTATATGCAATTACATATACATGATGATTCAGCTGTTCTATTTACTATTCTTTGATCATGTAACTTGTTGTAATTGTATAAAGCATGTGAATCTTATTGTATACTTGCTGTTTGTGGTGTTCCTTAATGTACTTCATCTTTTATGATATTGCACAACTGTTCATGGTATGATAAAGAGTAATGTAGTGTAGTTGTGATAGAAGAGGTATTCCATTGGGATATCTTGGCTGGAGATATCAGAGGGCTGTGGTATGGGACACATGCTTACTGATGCCTCTAGCACTATCATGATTACTTGATGACATACCTAGGAGAGTCTAGAATTGCATGGCTAAGTACCCCACATGCTATTACCCTTTCGGCAGGGGAATTGAAGCCGGGTGACCCGTGACAATGGTGACGTGACTATGTTTCATCCTACAGCGGTAACCAGTCCGTGCGGAGACTCAGTGGTCCACTGTTGGTCATGCAATGGTAGGGTTACATATGTTAGGGTTGGGCTCATGGACGTCCAAGGAACGGACCGGGTGTTGTGAGGAGTCATGAGAGCATCCGCCCCAATAATATGTGGATGACCATAGGGTTAAGGAGTGGAGTCCAACAGCGGTAGCCAGTCCGTGAGGGTTCTCACTCCTAGGTTGCGAAGGATACTGAACCGAGTTGGTTGGTACCATAGGGGAAGTATCTGGACACCATATAGTATGTTACCATTATGACTTGCATTGGATTAGAAACCCCGACATGCGCCAGTACTCATTGCCAATGGTCGTGGTGAGAGAGTGTTGACTTAATCCCCAACCATGGTTTGAGAGCCAAGTGTGGACTTACCCCTTTGCCCAGGATCCCTACAGAGGTAACCAGTCCTTGCCGGATCGGAGAGACTAGACCTACCCAAAGGAGGGCTGATGTATATCTTAAAGCATGTCAGCTATTAGAGACTTGCATAGTGAGATCTTAGTAGCATTCATATTTCTGCATACCATTCATATCATTTCATATATGCATTCGTGGATTGTATTGACATATATATGAGAATTGTCTGTTCCTTACTGAGTTCGTTAGAACTCACTCCTTTCATTGTATATATTATATGAGTTGTACAGATGGTGGCTCAATGTCGGAAGTTGGAGATGATTCATATGAAAGAGCTTTCTCGTATGAAGTTGATGTGAGACAGACAGTGGTACATGGACTTGCAGAGCATGGAGCCTCCTGAAGATGCTTGTGTGCACTTTTAGCAACCCATTGATGGCCGACGGAGGCAGATTCCCAGGATTTTGATGATCGTGTGAAGAAAGATTGGAGGACATCTTTACTTGCTAATTTAGAAAACTAGTTTTTAGATTTAGAAAAGAAAACCAAAGAGAAGATTATCTAGTTTATTTATTTTGCTTCCGCTAAACTCGATATTACATTTGATTCTTGATTCTTTCCTTTGGCTATTTCTTGTATATTTATTGGAGTATTTGGACTCCTGTAACCTTTTTATTAATTATTGCTCTATTCTTGCTCTTGATTACATGTATTTGTATTTATTATTATTGATAGACTAAAACCGTGGATCCTGTGACGGATCACACCCACGGGTTGTCGGGCGGGTAACCGAGGCCGGCGGGCGGGGTGTGACAAAATGAATCATAAAACCTTAGGGTAAAACAAGATATTTACAAGATACAACCTTTCGCTGAATTTCGGTCAATTTGGTGAAAGGCGAACCGAAATTCAAACCGAATTCGTTTAAAAGATATCGTTGAAACTTCGGTGATATCTCTTCATTTTATCACCAAACTGGCGATATATCGCCAAAATTCGTCAATTTTTCAACAAATTGAACAGAAAATTGCCGAAACTTCACCGGCAGCAACATCTTCAGCGGTGAACTTCCCCTTGTGACGGTGGATTCATTAGTTTCTCCCTTGTGAACTCTCTGATCCACTTGTGACATGAAACACCTTACGTTCTCTTCCTCTGTAAGTTCCCTCACTACCTGCACGACTGTTCCTTGTCGTCTTTTCTCATCGGAACAAGCCTCACGTCATACTTGTTTCTCAGGTCTAATGAGAGAAGAACTTTATCAGTAGATGGCGGACGGGGCAATGAAGGTGCTTTTTGCAATTGCGCAGCATTCACCAAAATCATCATGTTTCTCAGGTCCAATGAGAGAAGAACTTTATCAGTAGCTGAAGGATGGGGCGGTGAGTTGCTTTTAGCAGTTGTGCAGCATTCACCAAAATCATCACGCCTGGAGCATTCACCACTCCTAAGAAGAAAGAAAGTGAAGGCTGTTTGATCGACCAAAATAAAAAATCATAAATGATATTTGATAAATGAAAACCCACTTCCCTCACAGAACCCAAGAATTTCTCCCCCACACACGTTACAACCTCATGGCCTCATCTTGTCATCCAAAATATCAAACTAAGTGCTACAAATACTTAAATTTTTTCAATTAATTTCTAAACTGCCACTGCTACAGTGCTACCTACCCATTAATCAAAATATATTATATATATCTATTAAAGTTCGACGAAATACTGGCAAAAAGTTGCCAATTCACCAAGTTCACCAACGGGCTAATCGGCAAACTTTGCCGAAGTTTCATTCCTTGGCTATTTATACAAAGCTGAGAAAAGACACAAGTACCCTTACATAATATTACAAATGACAAGTAAATACACCCTAATCATAAAAGACGAAAATACCCCTATTGAATACACCTAATTCCAATATTCCTCCACCTTGACACTAATTTTGGCTATGCAGAGTACCTGAATACACAAAAGACTCATCAAATAAAGACAAAATAAACTAGAAATCAAACCGCAAGCACCTTTAATAACTTTAAAGCAGTTTTGAACTTATTAATAAGTACAACCTTAGCCATTATGTCCCTAATAAAGTGTTGTCTAACATCAGTATGTTTAGTACGTTTATGAAACGTGTTATTCTTAGAAAGATAAATAGTTCTTTAAGGATCACAATAAACAGTGGAATGAATATCACTAAAACAAAGTTCTCCAAGGATGCCCTTGAACCAAAGACCTTCTTTAATAGCCTCATACAAAGTAATATATTCAAATGTTGTGGTTGAGAGAGTAATCACATGTTGAAGGGTAGATTTTTAATTTACTGAGTTACCACCAATAGTAAACAACTACCCAATCAAGGACTTTTTTTGTCCAAGTCAGTAGCAAAATCACAGTCACAGTCCCACAATATTTAGATTATTATCACAAACATTATTTTATAAGAGTTTGTAGTTGATTGAACTTCTCAAATATCTCAAGATCCATAACACAGTGTTCCAAACATCACATGGCCCACTTATAAACCTACAAATAAGACCTATGGCATAGGCTAAATTAGGTCTAAAGCAAACCATAAAATACATGAGTGACCCAACAAAAGCTTGATAATGCATTTTTGTAACATCACCAATACATGGTTTAATTTGAATTAAGCATTGAATAGGGTATCAACAACTCTATTATTCACATTACCAGATTAATCAACTTATGTAAATAACCAACTTGTGACAATGTTAGAAATCTTTTAGATCTATCTCTATGTATATCAATGCCAAGGATTTTCCTAGTAGTCCCAAAATTAGTGTATTACCCTCATAGGTATTGGGTATGACCGGATCCAGCTGGGTGGGGTATGAAATTTTATATCATTGTCTAGAAGACTGTTTCAAACCATACTGAGATCTTAATAGTAAACAAACCTTACTTTCATCACCTTTCCTAACAAATCCCTTAAGTTGGTTGAGTCATGAAAATTTACTCCTCATGCCTACCATTTAAAAAGACAGTCTTCACATCCAATTGTTCTAACTCTAAGTTACAAATGACAGAAAATGAAAGGAGAATTCAAATAGAGGTATGCTTAACTGTAGGTGAAATTAAAGACCTAATTATAATTAATACCCTCAATTTGTGAATAACCTTTTGCCATCAACTTGGCATTACACCTAGGTTTTTCTACACCTAATATCCCAGACTTTAAGTATATAAACCCATTTACATCTTATGACTTTCTTGCCTTTGATTCTATAAGCATCCAAGTCTTATTCTTTACTAAAGAATTTATCTCTACCTTTATGGTAACCAACCACTCACCACTTTCTAAGCTATCTAAAGCCTCTTTAAAGGTTCTAGGTTCACTTCCCTTAATTTGATCAGTAACATTAAAGGCAAAGAAAACCAAATATGAACCTGAACCAATGTTTTCACTTATATTAGCAAGCCTAGAAGACTTCCCAATATCTCTCCTAACCCTATCTCTAGCCAATCCCTCTTTAACAACCTCTTGTTTAACTTCTAAGGGAGTACTAGATGACACTTAACTAGTCTCCAAATCTATAAGATGAGGGGTATCAAGCTCAACACTATGCCTATCCTTAAACTATACTTCAATGAGACTACCATCAAGATCTTGGGTAATGGGTTCCTTACTTGAGGACCTACGCTTAACAAACTCAAGCTCATTAAACCTAACATCTCTGCTAACAATTATTTTCTTATCCTCAAGATATCACAACCTATACCTTTTAACACCTAGAGGATAATTTAAGAAAAGATATTTTCTACCTCTTGGCTCTAATTTACCCTTACTTTGGTGAACATAGACAACACATTCAAAAAGTTTCAACACATCATAAACACATTCAGCCCTAGACCACCTATTTTCTCAAAACCAATAGCACAACCAGGATATCTATTTATAACATAACAAGTTGTGTTAGAAATTTATTTCTAGTAAGGAATTTAACCCAAAATTTTTTTCATAGGTTAGATTCAATCAATATGCGTTTAACTCTATTCATAATAGTTCTATTTATTCTTTCAGCTACCCCATTTTGTTTTTTGGGGGGGGGGGGGAAGTGTAGATGTAAGTCATATGCCTAGTATTCCATAATCTTTGCAAATTTTTAAAAATTTATCATTAGAAAATTCAAGTCCATTATCAATCCCAAGTTTCTTAATCTTCTCAGTATGATTTTCAGTCATCACTTTCCATTCAAGAAACTCATAAAAAACAACAGATTTAACATTAGGTGAATTCTACAAATCTGAATGTACATATTCAAGTGTATGTAATATCTTATAAGTGGAATGTGAAAATTTTGTTTATCGCACATATATCACAAAATTTTAAAGTTTCACATTTTTTTTAATTCCAAGTGAACAGCTTTACACAAACACCCTAGGCCCTCTACTTATATGTCCTAACCTCATTTGCCATAACTCCACCTCACTTTGGTCTTCACTAACAACAAAAACAACACCTAAAACCACACTACCATTGAGAAAATAAAGTCCATTTCCCAGCTCAACAATCCAGACAATATTTCTCTCCTTTGAACTCTGATACACCTTTCTCTAAAATGATAATGAAAGCCTTTTGATTCCTATTGACTCGAGGAAAGCAAACTCCTTCTTAACTCAGGGATATGTGTAACTTGTTTCAAGTCCCTCACATTCTCATCATCCAACCTAAGGTTAATGGATCCTATACCTTCAACCTCACATGTTTTATCATTTCTCATCAACACCTTACCACTCTTAAAGGGTACTATCCTAAGAGTTGTGTTAAAGGTTATTTGTGCTCATCATTATCCTAAATCTAGGATCCAATTATCTAAGTCACTTATGAGGGAAACCACTAGTGTATCTCTAGTGACATCAGCCACATTAATGGCTTCACTTATTCTCTTTTAGTTTCTTTTATCTCTCCCAACAATTCCTCCTATGCCATTTCATCTTACAATAATAACACACCTTACCCTTAGTTTTATTGTTATTATTATTCTAATTGTACTAATTATTTTGGTTATTTGTGTTGTTATCCTTTCTCACAAATTTCTTCTTTTTCTTATTATTAGATCTCCTTTTATTTTCCATATTGTTCTTAGCCTTATTCTTCTTTTCATATTTTGTTTCTATATCCTTCCATTATATCATCAAGAGTCACCATTTCTCTACCATAATTAATAGCATTTTTTACACTAGTAAGCATTTCAAGTACTAAGGAATTTAACAGCAGAACAACAAGTGTATTATTAGAAAGGTCTTCATCTAAATGAACCAAATCCCATGACAACTTATAAAAATGTTTTATATTATTAGATAAAGATTTAGAAGCATCCATCTTTAAGCTAAACAATTGTTTCTCTAGCAAGGTAAAATTAGGCAGAAATGGAGTCATGTATAGCTGCTCAAGTTTAGACCCACCCTTATCAGTTGTACTACATTCCCTTACTTTTCTCGTCACATTATTACCCAAATGCAGAATAAGAGGGCTACAAAATAATTCCATCATGTCTACCTTTTCCTCATTTGTTATGCTAAAGGGGAGTTCCTTGTCACCTTTCAAGGCCTTGTGACAATGATTCTTGACAAGGATGACATGCATTCTATTTCTTCAAATAGAAAAGTCATCTTTACCTACAAAATTTTTAAGCTTATACTAGGTAGGGGCCATGATAGAGAAAAGAAAAGAAATCATAATATACCTAAACACTAATTGAAGTCAAAGAGAGTAAGTTTATACTAAAATAGCTCAAGAACAACTAAATATAGGATTAAACAACACCAGAATTAATTACAATATCAGAACCTAATTATAAAAGAAATTAACTTTCAATTTCATGCACAGACTTGATTAAAAGCAAAAGCCCTAAATTATACAATAGTTCCGAGTGACCGAATGCAAATAATCACAAAACAAGTTAGGGTCTTTCAAAATCAAAACCTTAAAGTTACTAATTGATGCAATATACAAGAAATAGAAGTCAAATAGATAGGGTTTTAATATTAAAAGACGAGACAAATCATCATTCAAAGAAACCCTAACGGAATCAGGTCTTACAAATTGGGACTTTTCACGACCAAGTGTAGAGCATGAGAGATAGAGCAAGAATCCGGAAGAAAATACAAGAAATCATCATATAAACATTCAACAGAGAGAATTGAAGGCATATAGTTAACAACCACAACAAGAATAATGAAATAAAAGCTTGCTTCAATGCCAATGTGCTAAGATAAAACCTCAATATGACGTAGCCATAGCAAGAAACCATAAGAGAGACATGAGATTTACTTAGTTCGGTTAAATGACCTACATTCAAGGACAAATCCAAAGGACTCAAGGCATTATGCACAATTAAATCATTAACAAGAGATTACAAATAGTCTCTGCAATTTCACTCTCTTTAACCAAAAACACTCAAGACATCACTTAGGACAAGAGCATTACACCACCAAATACTCAAATGGAAAGACCTCACCCAACACAATGAACAACATTAGATCTATGCTCCATTGTAGCCAATCCAAAAGCAAGAACGCCATCGAACAAGAGAGAAACCAAGGGATGAAACCCTAGAACCAGAGAGCCTCCAAGAACAACTGTAACCCCAAAAATGAGAAGAATGAATGGTAAAATCCTACAGTACATAAGCTATTTATACAAAATTGAGAAAATACACAAATATTGCTACGCAATATTACAAATGACAAGTAAATACACCTTGAGCAAAAAGAGTAGAATACCCCTACTAAATACACCTAATTCCAACAAAAAAAGATTCCACTATTTCCTGAAAATTTCACCACTCTCACATCGATCACAAAGTGCTACTATTTGCTTTTTTTTTTTATTTCTTAGGTTATCCCACAAAGATATTAATAGTGAACCCAAAACTTTAATCCACATACAATCACAATTCTAACTCTGAATAAGTAATTGACCTAAAACCCATTCCATTTACAAATACAATTGAACTTTAATTATATGGACCCGTATAACAGAAAGCGTACCCAAACCCAATAGTAATGGAGGATTAGGGTAGCACCATCCTCTATCAGACTTGGGGATTTGAACTATTATACATACATATGGGTAAACATATATTTGTAAGCCAATCAACTAAACATTTTTACCTATGACGAGTCTTTTTGGATTAAAAAATACCAAGGGATCAACTTATGTGTGTTCACTTAGCGCCTTTTTGTATCAATTCTTATTCTCGTTTTATGACCTATTTATTTATTTATTTTTATGTGTTTGGTATCTGTTATAAATCATATTTTAGTTTAAGAGAATAGAAAAACCCCCTAAAATCCATAAGAGAAATTTTTATATTATAAACGTTGGGACAAAAGCTTTTTTTTGGAACTGATGTTCACCCGGGCTAGCTTACGCGCACGTTGACTACATCCTCAAGGGGGGAGCTTTAACATATATTTAAATATAAAGCAAGATTTTTGCCCCTGGCCTCAAGGGACTTAAAATCCAAATGCAAATCGAGGATATAATAGTAAACACACATTTTTTATATGAAAACCTTATTGTTTCTCCTTTGTCTCACTCTCAAATCCTAAGAATCTGTTCCCAATTTTCATTATCATTTTTTAATGTACTAAACTTATTTTTCATTTCATAATTTATTCTATTCAAAAGTTACCAAAAATAATTGTATTTTTCTTAAATAGACAAAATAGAGAATAAGAATTGATACCAAAAGTGCCCTTAAATGTATTTGCTAAAATCTGGATTGAATTTCTTTTTTGGGGTGGAGGGGGATTGGGAGAGGGAGTAAAAATCTCACTCCATCTTCTTTGGTACGAATGTATATTCCATCTTCAAGCACAAATTTAAAAATGAACTTAATTATAAATTGAAAGTTTCTTATGACCCATTCTCCCTTTGTAGTCATATCGCATGGGCGTCCAAAATCGCCCCCTTGGACCCCGGGCCGCGCGGAGTGGCCCGCCCGGGGTGGGAGTCCACCTCAAAAGTAGAGGTTCTTAATTAATTGACATAATGAATGAAGAAACGGAGGTGACTAGGGGGGGGGGGGTTTGGCGGGTGGTTCCTTTTGGGTTCCCCCTCACATTGTATGGTAGTAAGGTATAATGAGTGTACCTTCGAATCTCGACTTGGGAAGCAGCAAGCCGTAGGGGATCTACAATAAGATCCGTTGGGCGATAGTGTTCTTCTCGGGGGTTATAGTTATCCCTTTGATGATGATACCGGCATGTATATAACCTCATTATATAAATTTTCTCAGGTTCGTTTTGGAAATACCACATAAGCTGTGAAGCAGCAAGCTAGAGACTTGGTCATAGTGTTCTTCTCTCTTTATTGCTGGCATGTATATAACCTCATATATAAATTTTCTTTTCTTTTTTAAATAATTTTTTTGCCCATCAAGAGGAAGAAAAAAAAAAAAAGAAAAGAAAAAAAAAAAAAAGAGTAGCTGTTGCTTAATAGTCATAAGATTCCCGACTATTAAACAAAAAAAAACTTAATCTTTATTAGTGTGAGGTGAATATTATTTTAACTCAATTAATCTTAATTAAAAGTATTTTTCAATTGTGATCAGAAAAAATTTGGACTGGAGTGCGGTGGGGTGGTAACAAATTGGTTTTAGAATTTGTGATACATTCTTAAAGTCTTCCACTTCACACCACCATACAAAGTGTTCCAAGGATTTTCATGTGAGCTTATTAATGTCGATGACTTTTAAAATCAAAGACATTCAATTTCATGTTTTTGAAACTATGTCATTTTGTTTGGTTTGTCCACGTTTGATTTCTCTTTATAAAACTACAAGTGATTTCACTGATGTTATTATTAAGTTCGATTCTCAATTTGATCGGATGTTTGACAAGATAGATCAATGAAGAGATTTTCTCTACACTATGGATTGAAATTTTTTATTCTTTTAAGGTAGTTTGACTGAAATGAATTTTTACACATTTTTTTTTCTTTTCTTCTGATTATTATATAACAAATTTTGATTATTGAAGTTTAATGAGGAGAAGTTGACTAATATAAAGTAAGAAAACAATCCCTTAATCAGGGGCAGGCCTTGGTGTAATTGATCAATTCGTAATTTGTTCACATTTCACGACGGTGTTACTCAAGACCTCATTCAACATTGCTTCTAGAGCATGGTGTAATGGATATAAAGAAAGATGGCCAGCATTAAATAGATCTTATTGATGTGATTATTTATAGAGCAGCTTAAGTTGGTCTCATTTAGACCTCAAGATAATCTTATACAAAGTTTATGGTAATCTCATACTTCTCTGAACATTGAATGCCCTATACAACTTTTGTAGGGCATCAGAAACACCAATAGCAACATTTATCACAACAACAGCAAGCAACAACAACCAACAAATGAGAAAAAGAACTATTCACAATTGCTTGTCAGTGTCTAGCAGGGAGGAAGGTCGTTTGGAGGAGGTAAAATGGATTCTTGAGGCGATTTTCCATTATCTACGACGAAAGCCATCTTCAATCCCCACATGGTATGGAGCTCTAGATGACAATGCATGAACCAGACACCTACAATGTATCATCCATGTAAATCACACTTGATCATGGCAAAAAAGAAACAAAAATTTCTAGCTCGTGTAGAGGTATCATTAGAAAAATAATTTCCATGTATTTATAAACATATGAGAGTGTTACCTGGATTATCAGCTCTAAATCTGATAGCAGTCCAACCTCCAGTAAGAACTCCCACTGTATTTCTTTCAGGAGGATCAACCAAGTTAAATTTTGCCGGGTCATTTTTTGGGTCGAAGTTACCCATTCCTGTTCCGACCACAAAGAAGTTGTAACCATGGAGATGGAATGGATGAGACTCAACAGTGAGAAGATTGGTGTCCTGTAATACCAACTCTATTGTGGTATTGAATGCTACCCTACTCAACCTAGGCATTGTCGCCAGAGAAGTTCCCAGGTTAGCAGTAAGTGGTGCACCAGTGTAATTGAAAGGAGTCGGTGGCTTGTCAGGGAAATCTGTGGTAAACACTCCTGTCATATTGAAATAGTGTGCTTGAAGAAGCCCAGTTTTAGGCATCACAAAGGTGATATTGTTCAGTGAAGCAATCAGCTTTGTTCCATTTTGGCAACCTGGGCATGGGTTTTTTCCAAGACCAATTGTGTAGAAAAGATGTCTATCAACCTTGAGAGGCACATTTGCAGGAAACTGAGGAGTGTTTAGGCTTCTAAGTTTACTTGTGTAGTTAAGTACAAATGCTGTGTTATTGGGTGCAGGTAGTTGTGGCATCACAGGCAAAATGCTGTTGGGGATGCCTTTATATTGTAGGATTGCTGTGGCAGTTTTATTGTCCACAGGGATTGGCACATCCATGAAAGCTCTAGTAGCCATGAAGTATCTTCCTGGTGCTTGGTCAGCCTTAACAAGAACATTAGTTGTTTGCCCAGGTGCAATTATCAGAGTCTGGGTTGTGAAGGGCTTGGTATAGACTGCATCAATCTCCACCACTGTCATGTTGTGACCAGCAATTGCAAAGAAGAGCTCATCATCAAGTGCAGCATTGATGATCCGCAGAAGGTAGGTCTTAGCCCATTCTACCTCCATTGCAAAGGTATCTGCATGGTCCAATGAGGATATATAAAGAGAAATGGAATATGTTGGTTAGATATTGTTAGAACGAACACCAAGAAATCATAATCTGAAATAGAAACAAAACAAAAAGAACACAAAGATTTAACATGGTCTAGACACTAATGTGGTGTGTTCTGTCCATGGGTGAAGAAGAAAGAACTTTCAACTATTTACCAGAACAGCATTTCAAGAACTCTCATACAAAATTCTGAGGAAAAAAATCACAAATCTATCAATGACCTTAGATGTGAACATAAGTTACATATATATAGACTTTATTTGGATAAATGGGTCGATCCATTAGGTCGGGTCGTATAGTACCGCAAGGACTATGCCTCTGCACCCCCACCATAAACCAAGATGTGTTCCATCACAAATCGTCCAAAATCAGGTCATTTGGATCACCCACCAAAATATATCGGTGTGGGTCCATTTTTTAAGTCGGGTACAAGAATTTAGGTCTCAACATAAACACACCCACTTGTTAAACTAGCAAAGCAATTTGTAATTCTTACGTTTCTCTGAACATGGGAAGAGTGGTCCTGGCTTGCCATTAATGGTATGAGCATCAGACATGTTTGGTGGCTGACCCAGCTTGTTGGCTTGGTTAACATTCTGTTCCACATCAGTGTTCCACCATTCTCCTGAACCATCAATAGGAATTATCAGAAGTCATCCTTAATAGGGTTGTTTCAGGTGCTTCAAATTCTTCAAGGGACTTAAAGATAAAATTACCCACCAAGAACGATATTAGTTTCACTATAAGGTTGAGGAAATGGATATGAAGTTCCATTCTTGGGCAAGATAACAATGGCACCATAGACTGTTGCTCTTAGCCACAAAATATGAGCATGCCACCATAGTGTTCCTCTCTGACCAGTTACATTGAAATCATATGTGTAGCTATTTCCAGTCTGGATAGGACACTGGGTTACGTAAGCTGGTCCATCAGCCCAACCATTGCGAAATTGCTTCAAGCCATGCCTAAAGAAAGCAATCAAGTTACAGACAAGTAATATAACAGTGGAATTCTTAGTTGCAGAGCTGTATGCTTAAAGAATGTGTTCTCGAGGTTATATACCAATGGATGGAAATGTTATATTTGGCATGGTTGGTGACATTGATGAGAACTCGGTCGCCTTCATTTACGTTTATGGTAGGTCCTGGAAACATTCCGTTCACAGTAACAATAGGCTTGGCATGGCACAATCTACTTACATTCTTGACTTGAATCTGGTTAGCCAAAATGATGACCATATATCAAGAAATGATTAACCAAGTGAACAGGTGAATGATGAAAAACAAACAAGAAATTGGAATAAAACCAAAGCCCACTCACATCAAATTGGTATTTCTTCAGGGCAGCCTCTACTGGAAGCGAAGGAAACACGGATAAACACAAGAAGAGAAAGAGAAAACCCAGATACAGGAAGGACTGTTTTTCCATTTTCTAGCCAAAACTACACTTCTTCAGGCGTGAGAAGCTTATGAAGATGGGTTCCTAGGAGTCTAGAGTTAAGATTTCTTATAAGGGATGGATCTGAAATAGTTTGGATAAGCTAGAAGAGATTGCTGGTCATGTAGGTGATTAGGTAGAGGAAGTGAAAGGGATGTACAAAGCTTGGAAGCAAATCATTTAAGAGGTTGAGACTTGGAGCATGGATTTGGAGTACCTTGAAAGCTGACAATAATGGAAAACTAAGTTACTCCATCTAATATATAATGAATAAAAATAAGAGAATCTATAGTAGTATAAACATAATTTTTCTTCTTGAACACCAATATATTGAGATTTGCTTACAGGTAACACGTTTTTCTTCGAGTGTCCATGAATCTACGAGTTCTATCAAAAAAAAATCTGCGAGACTACGAACGAAGGATAATTCAAAAATTAATGAACATGTCTACATCTCTATGAAACTGAACTGTCAAGGTCTGAATTGATGTTTTCTAATGATTACATCATCTCTAGTTAGTCAATCTAACGAGTTGTGACAATTAAGGGGTATAATTGTTTTCAGGAGTAGTCTTGTAGATAGAAAGCAGCTAATTATCTCTCCTAATAACGAATTATCCACTAGTTAGGAATCCATAATTAAAGCGACAACTAAATTACAATGCGAAAAAAGAAAATACTCATTTGCATGTTAATATATTTTGGTTTTACATTATATTAACTTTTCAAGAAAAAACATGAGGGATGACCAACATCTCGGTCAATGCAAGGTTAGTAGAGTGGTAAGATCCATATTTTTTTTTTTTTTTTTTTTTTGGTAAAATAAGATCCATACTTCTCACTTGGGAGATATGAGGTTAAGATCAAATGCAGGGGTTAGTAGAGTGGTAAGATCCATATTTCTCACTGGAGAGATATGAGGTTAAGATCAGGTTGAATCTCTTTAGAATTAAAGCAAAACTTTGTTATATACTTAAATTAAAATATAAAAAAAATACTAACCGAAAGAAATATATAGTCGAGGTGGGTGTAAGCTGTCTTGAAGGGAGAAATTTTATTTCAAAGAATTTGAAAATAGCTTACTTTTAGTTTAATTTTCAGCAGAAATCTTCTATAAGATATTTTCACTTAAGAGTTTTGCTTCAACGAAGGGCAATGGCTTGGTCCACCCCTAGTTTTTTAATGCAACAAGCTAGAGTTACTTGCCAAGGACTGAATAAATTAATAGAAACAGTAATTTGTGGATATATACTCTTATATCTTTTAAACTGGTACATTGATTTATGCCGTGTTTGGCGTGCATTGTTGGAAGTTGGAATATATTTGAAGTTTTCTAAAATAATAGCTTTTCCATTTCTTTGCAGTTTCTTATCAGACAGAACACAGTTAGCTCAAGCTGCCTATTTTTACCTAATTTTGCTTTTAGTAACATTCTAGTTTCTTCCGGAAGGATGTGTACCCTCAAGGTTGGAACTTTGTTAAGGAGAATCTCCTTATTGACTCTTCTTCTTCCTTTTTTTTAATTTTTATTTTTTTTTATTTTTTTTTATTTTTTTTTATGTTTGGTGTGTGGGGGGGGGGGCATTGAACCTTATTGAGGGTTTCAGATGTTTTCTTGGGAATTTTGGTTTTAATCTGAATATTATCAATTCTATAGTATAGTGGTAAATCATATTAGAGTTAGAGTTTATAAATTTTTTTTTTTTTTTTTTTTTTCCCCCCCCTTTTCCCCCGGACACAAAGGTTGCTTAGTGGTGTGGAGTTGACCTTTTCTGTGTTTGTTTGGGGGGCCGTTTCCCCCCGTTGTTTGCCTTTCTTTTTTGGTGTTTCTTCTTACCGTTTTCGCCTGCTTGGTTTGGCGGTTTGTTTTTTTGTCTGCTCGTCCCGGCCAAGCATTACACCCTAAGTATCTAGATTTGAATACCCAAACCGTTGCTTTCAGTTAGTATTTATAGACCAACACTAGGTTCTATGGTTAGTTGGACTCTCTCATAAAGGCTCATTACACCGTTGGATCATTAACTGATCCAATGGCCTATATTAGAACATACATTGGGTATAACTCAAATACCTCAACCATATTTGAGTATAATTCAGATACCTCAACAAATCATTCTAAATCTGAATCTACTATACATTACAGTGGCTGAGAGACTCCACTCTAAGACATGAATGCAATAGACAAAAAAAAAAGAGGAAAAAAGAAAGAAAGAAAGAAAGAAAGAAAGAAAGAAAGAAATGAATGAGAAAGAAAGGAAAAGAAAATTGGTGAAACCAGCCTGAGGCTGAGCCCAAAAATTAGAAACTTCAAATTGTTTAATCCCATGGGTTGGGCTTGGGCTTAGTCTTGGGGCGAACCGTCAACCGTGAGGCCCCAAAACTGTTTAGCTGGTATAAATGAGCAAAGTTGCTAAACAAGGAAAAGAGAATCCATTAATTATGGGTCTTAGGGCATTTAGAAATGAGTATTCATGGCATTTTCCTTTTCACCAAAAAGATTTGCCCTAGGTATAAATAGATGAAGGCAGATAGATCTCTTCTTTGAGGGTATATAAACTCTACCTATGACTTTGTGAGGGGTGGGATATATGCCTATGGATGGTTTAGATCTGTCCCAACATGTATTGCTACTCATAACAACTTCGAAATCATCCATCTGGTCTAATAGGTGGTACCGACATATCATCAACACATTATCATACCTTGTAGTGTTATGTGTTCATCTTTTGATTGTTGTTTTGAAGGGAGCAAAACAACAACTCCCTAGGGAAAATGCCCAATCAACGCCATGTCTGACTATATGGCCGAGTTTTCAGTCCTTGGCTCTTAGAGTCTTTTTTTTGGAATCAGCCTTGTGTAAACCTCCGCCCCCCCCCCCCCCCCCCCCCCCCCCCCCCCCAAAAAAAAAAAAAAAAAACACAAGTTTAAGATAAAGCAGAGAAGAAAAAAATTAAAGGAATCCTTCCTTGACCCTTCACCTTTACTGAAGGAAAATTCCTTCCATATTTTGCTTTTATCTTTATCCAGAAGATTTTATATCAATGACTGGAAGGTTCCTATCCTTTGATCCCCTTCTTTATCATTTAGTATTTTGGCCCTTAGAACCATTTTAAACCACAAACCAACTAAAATTGACTCTTCACATATTCATAATTTTATATCAGTTTTTTCGGATTAGGCAGAGTGTACAAAATTTCAAAAAAAAACCATATGAACCAGTTAGCATTCTCCTTCAGTTATGGGAAGAAAAAAAAGGTGTAAATTAAGCTATGATCATGTCCAGATTCATGCCGCCTCTGTTCTTTACCAAATCATCAACACTTGGCCCTCTCCCAATCACTCCTAACCCCGTTGTCTTTTGTTCCAAATCAAAAAAGCCAACCAGCACACCACCACAGACCAAACATGTTCACAACATGTCCATTAGAATCATACTTCCAATTTACATTTTATGAATATGACAATCATTGGTTTCTTAGAGAATCCAAGGTGATGCCAATCTGTGAACGACGGTCATCTTTTCTGTCTTGGGCATTAACCTGAAAATGATAGCAATCTGAGCAAGCCCAATGGGGCTGGAAGGTCTGGTTAAGGATTACCAGCACTAAAACCCTTTTTTCCTGCAGAAACAAAGATCACTTTATTTTTCAAGTTCTTTTTTATAGTGCCATGAACCTTCAGTTTCTCTAAACATCCCAAGATTCCTTTATTCATATCTTTGCCTGTGAACAAATTTGCTGCATCACTTGGTGATACAAAATTCAAGGAGTCATTCATTTTCCATTGCCTTTGTTTCTTGACTAATTTTAAGATGGTTAACTGTTCTTGAAATGTCAAGGGAATTTGTACATGAGAATTGCAGAATTCTTCCAGTGAGTGCCATTGAAAGTATGTTAAAAACATTTGCGGGTTTGTAGTAATACACACCCAAAAGCATTTTGCAGTAAGAGCCAGAGAAGAAAGAAGATAAATATTTTCAATAAAAGGGAAGCAACTTATATTAAGTCATCCGTGGTACTTTACAAAAAAACAATTCTCCCACAGTAGAAAATTTTGGTCTTCAGAATTAGTCTCTTCCAATGCCGAGGTCTCTAATGTCACCCTGCCAGTCTAGTCTTCTTAAGAGTAGCCATGCTGCTCAGTCTCCCAGCTCAACTGTGAAGCAACTCTTTCATGGCGGGGAAAGTATTCCTGCAATTGGGAAAACATTATCAGGCTTTCCTTTGAAAATAAATTAAAATTTAACACAATTGAATCTCAACAGCAGTACCTGCTCATAAAACAAAATGAGTTTCTGATATTTACTAAGGTGAAAAAACAGAGCATCTTCCAGTACTCAGGATTTTTTCATGAAAAACATAGCTAACAGAATCTTTTTTTCTTTTCTTTTCTTTTTCTCCTGAAGAATTATTTAAATTAATATATTTAACTGATTTAAAAGGGAAAAAATAATAATGAATAATTACCTCCATTTTCTTCACCAATTCCTTTGCTGTTGGGGCAGAAACAATGATATGCCTTGCATTTGGACTAATAAACCCTTCTTCTACAGCTTTGTCAATGAACGACAACAATGAGTTGTAGTATCCATCAACATTCAACAATCCCACCTGAAAATTTTAGAAAAAATTATAGCTCTATACTCACAAAGATATGATTATGGTAGTTCAAGTACTAAAGAAAAAAAGAGAGGAGGATAAGTGTTAAAACAGAGTTAAAATATAGTTTTAAATGAACACAAGAAACGGAGAATTCGAAAAGAAAATTACTGGCTTATCATGTATGCCTAGTTGAGCCCATGTTATCACTTCTAGCAGCTCTTCAAGAGTCCCATAACCACCTGCAAGTACATCAGGTATACTGTTTGATCAATTTATACTCTATGGTAGAAGGACAGAAGATGCATTTGTACTTATACGATACATCCACTAAATTTTTTCAAAAACCGCCTACAAGTACATCAGATATACTGTTTGATCAACTTATATCTATGGTAGAAAGATAGAAGATGTATATGAAGCATTCATCCATTGAGTATTTGACAAAAACCACATGAGAAGAGCAAGGCCTTGCCAAGTATGATATTGGTGCTAGGCATACTTAGCAGTCTTCAAATTTACAGTCACCAACATTTTGTTTAAGGATGTGGGGTTATACACTGATTAAGTAAATTACTCATTAAGTTGATATTAATGCCTGATGAGCCTTGATTCTGGATTATATTGAAGCATGCCCTATTCAATGGGAGTTATAAAAAAGCCATATGCCTCTAGCTTTTCCTGATCAAGGTGCTTTATCATCCCACTTTGGGTAGTAAATTATTGGGTCAAAGGAGGTTGGCTGGTAGGCTGAACAGTGAAGTGCATGTTCTCATGCAGAACAGTAGAAGTCTAAAAATAAACAAAAATTCTTGTTTGGGCTCTGGAGCTAATTTGTTGTATTCAACGAGTTGACTGTTTTTGCAGAAGATCAGTCCCTTTTCTGGAGATGAACATTATTTCCTCTCATCTGTAGGTGATATCTGGTAAAAACTATTTCGTGAAAATACTGAGAGATTTCTTTGCCTTTCCTTAAATTTGGTATCTATATGGAACAGCGAAATCACAAGCTTCAAGACTATCCCACCTGCCCAAAAAAATGTAACGAAAAAGGAACAAAAAGGCTAAAACAAAATAGGAAGAGTATATTAACCACTGCAACAAGGTCCTGAGTTTCAGTGTATGACGTTGACAGGTCAGGGAAAAGGGCTTGAGCATTAAAAGGGTTGCTCTCCAGACATGGGTTTTGGGGTCCGTTCGATGTTCAAACAGGTGGTGTGCATAGAAGCAGGAACAAATTGGTTTCACGCCGCTACCCCCTACACATATGGTAACCGTGCAAATTCTTCTTTTAGCTTCCACCATGGAGAAAAGGAAAGTTACTTTGTGTTCAACTTTCAAAATCACAGGGTTCTGATTCATCTCTAAAAATTTAACCCAAGAGATGCTCTTTGCTAACTCAGAATTTTGTGCAAGTGTATCTGTTAAACAAGATTTCGCAGAGTTTAGACAAACCAGGTAAGGCAATAAAGGCATCTGACTGTCTAGCCATCTCTGCTTTCCTTTGATGCATGTCTGCAACTGCCTTCACTTCCCCTACAGGTTCACCGGTGATCTGCATTAAAACCCCAGGGATTAGAAACAAAACAAAAATCATTAAAGCAAAGCAAGAAAGAACGTTGACCAGGAAATTGAGATTAATTTGGCAAATGCTGCAAAAATTAACGACAGAACTTTTTTTTGGGTGTTGTGCTTGCACTGGTAAGCAATGATGAGAGCTGCATCCTGCCAAAGTGGTGGGACTAAACCCATATCTTTCCCCAAAAATACAAATCAACAAATAAAGAAGAAAGAAAGAAAACAATACAGAAAAAGTTGGTAAAAAGTATAGATTTTCAAACCAAATGACCTTTCTTTATCTTCTTTACATTTTACTCTGTGAAGCACAAATGGCTTCTCAAACTCGAGAAATTTTGGTAAAACAGGAAAAACTATTTGGAATCCCAACTGAGAGAAGAAACAATAGGATAAACCACGGATCCCACAAACCAACAAAAGCAAGAAAGGACAAAAGCTGAAAAGGAAAAATAAAATCTCAGTAAAGAATTTGAGATTTTCCAAGTATCTTAAAAGAAAACCCACCATGAAAAATGAAAAAAATCTGTGACACCCCAGTTATACGAGTGGCAGGATCGATTTCTCAATCAGGGTCAAACCTGCATGAAGAACCTACCCCACCCAATAAAAAGAAAAGAAAAACCCAAACAAAAAAATGAAAAAAATTTCTTCAACCGATCAAAAAAAGGTCCTTTTTTCCCACTTGTGTTTCAGAATTTATTTTTGTACATCTGGAAAAACCCAATTGCCATCTCCAAGAATCCGACCAGTAATGGACTCAAAGGGACGTAGAACAAAAAGGAGAAGCCCCCTTCTTGCTGTTTTTCTGTTTGTCATTTCTAATTCCTGTAAGACATTTTTAATGGCAGCAGACTCACCTCTCTAGGCATGAGTGTCTTCGGAATAACTCTGCAGGAAGACAACAACATGACAAAGAATCAGTTGGGGTTGTAATGAAAAAGCAAAACTGAAAACAACAACTCCAATCACTCACACCACTGAAAATTTTCAGTCCTATCTGTACCTTCATGTTTATCTCTTTTAAGAGAACTTTATGCCTTTATGGAAGAGATAGAGAAGAAGCTCACCCTAGTACATGCCGACCACCATTATAGACGGCTTGCGAAACCAAACCCATCAAGCCTATGCTTCCACCTCCATAAACCAGATCAATGTTCCTCGCCACCTTCAACAACCAACACAACCAATTAGTCAGAAGCCCAATACAATTTTCTTAACAAATACAGGACAATGGAACCAAGAACAGAGGAAAACAGAACACATTTCAAGAGATGTGCTACAACTGCGATCCAACTCCAATCGATTTTACATCTTTTAGTGAACATAATCTAAGCCCAACAAAGTAGAAAGCATGAACAAACAAACCCATGAAGCAAAATTGATTTCTGACAGATACCAAGATGATTCTCCGATAGATTTGGGAGGCAAAAATAAAAACAGTAATAAAACTAGGAAAGTAACCCAGAGAAGAAAGTAGGAGAGAGAAGCATTACCAATTCACTCCCAAGCTCTATAGCAGCATCTTGGTAGCTACTCTTTTTCCCTTGACTACTTCCACAAAAGACGCAAATCCTTTTAAACTTTGATGGCTTCATTTCCTTCTCTCTTTCCATATTTACTCTCTGTTGCAAAGTGTCAAAGAGCCAGAGCACAATACAAATATCCACACAAACTCAACTCACTCACAGGCTCTCTCTCACTCACTCACTCGTACTTCTTACTTGGAAGAGTTTGAGACCACACTTCACTTTTAATGGGTTCTCATGCGAATTACATATTTATAAATTGTCAAGGCACGTGCGTACAATGGCACGCGTTGTTAACCACCCCAGTTTCCAGTCCCCCACACACGTGCCACTACAGTTTTTCCAAATTCATTTTATTCTCCTGATGAAGAAATTAGTTATTTGGCGTTAGCAGTTGGAAGTTGGAACAAACTTATTGTCATTCGAGTAATTTCGATTATTTAACTTTTCACGTTTATTTTTAATTTTTAATTTATTTTTTTCTTTTCTAAGTTCTTCTCTGCCGCTATTGTTGACTAATGGGTCTTGAGATGTGATCTGACTCGTCCCTTTGGTGGGCATCACCCAATGAAATGTTCCATGAAGCGTATAATGGTTGGTCTTGCATCCCCAGCAAATCAAATCTACGGATCCAATAAGGGTTGCAAATTGTTGGATTGGGTCGGTCTTACAAATCCCTAGTTTTAACTTTTAACTTCAACTGATCTAGGCTTGTTTGACCTTATCCATGAGGGAGGAGGAGGAGCAATAGCTGAACAGACTGGGAGAACAAAATAGAATAAAGAATGAGAAGAAGACGAAAGAGGAATTTCACCCACATTGCAAGATCCAGGGTGTGAATATGGAAAACAAATTTCAGCCACATTGGCCATTGCAGGACTACTCTAGGTAATTCACATTTGTTATGTTTTTCCTTCCACATATCACCCATTTTGTGATTTTGATCCGACAGTGTTTGTGAATTTGTCTCATCATCATCAGACAGTTGAAATCATTGAAAGGTGACCAATAAAAGACTGTACATTCCATCAACATTCAATCAAGAACAGGTTCTTTAGTTTGCCCCATTCTTGTTATTCCTCTGGACAAGAATGTGAGAATTTTGGACTAGAATAGAGGAGATGATTGAGAGGTTGGTTGAGGGTTGGAGGGTGTTGGGGTGTGTGGGGGCGCCTTGAAGCCTATCTATCACCTTGGAGCCCAGAGTCCACCATTCCTCATTCAGACACCACTGTATTGTGCCCAGGAAACAGTGTGTTTTTATATCAAACACCCTCCCATTCCCCCATTTCTCCCCAACTCCAGCAGACCATCTGACCAAGCATGCTTGCTGTCCCCAACCCACCCCCACACCCCCATCCCCACTTCCATCCCCTCCCTAGTTATTGCATTTCCATCTTCTCCCCTCCTTAAGTTACCTTTGGTTCTCTTTTCCTAGCTAGACCCCTTCTTCATTCTAGTTTCCTCCATAATCCCATTTCTTTATTCTCTCTCTCTCTCTCTCATACATATGGGTACCTGATCATTTACTGGTTGTATTTAAGTGGCTTGCTCATTTCCATTTCCAAGGAGTGCTGCAACTCAAACCATGCTATTAGCTAGGCTAATCTATATTAAATTGATCTGTGATCTCCAATCCCTAGAGACCCAAAAGATTAACAGAAACCTTTCTAGGTCCCTTTCCTTTCTCCATATTCTCTTTTTGTTTGCTTCTTGCCCATCTCATCCATTATTAATTAAATCTTATAACTATAAGCATTTCTATATTAATATTGTGTGTGTATATGTGCATGCCTCACGCGCGTGTTGGTACGTGCCTATGTACTAGGTTTATATAAAAAATTTACTAATATTCTATAATATATATAATTTATAATGTATAATTTATTCATGGTTATGTCATGAGTTTTAGCTTTTCAAAGTTTTTGCCTAGAAAAATACAATGTTAGAGACAGTTGATGAGAACAAGGACCAGCTACATCGACAAATACTGATTTGAGGGAATTCTTAAACATTATTTCTATGCATAGATTAATTTTTCTTCACTTCTGGCTGTTCATAAGTGTTGAGAATGTGCAGTGGAGAAATAATTTCTATGCTACCAACACCCAACCTTAAACATCATTCTTTTCCTTTTCCAATGCATACCATCTATTATAATCCATGAATTACCAGCCTCTTTTAGAAGGGGGTGGAGTGTGGGATGGGAAGGACAAACTAAGGGACATTAATCAACCCAACCCATTTCAACCAAAAAATAGAACTCCAACAACCATTTGAGTTTATTTCAACTAAATGGGGTCAGAGACTCAGAATTAACTCTTTTTCAAAGTCACAATTGTTGCTAATTCTAAGTTTTACATTTCTTTCTTGACGTTTTCAAGGTAAAAATAAAATTAAAGAATCCATGCAAAGAGGTTTTGGCCTTTTTTTTGAGAAAACTATTCTGATCTTTTGATAAATGCAAATATGTGTTAGTAAAATAAAGTTGTTATGACCAAATTACCCTTGTAATTCAATCCCTCGACTTCCAAGGGAGATGCACTCTACTTTACAAGCTAATAGATATACTGAACAAGCAGTTGTTCACCTTCTTAATTAAACTGTTTTATTAGATTATTTGTTTTTACAGAAAATTTGGGTGGAGATATTTTATTTGTAGTGAAAAGGTCTCTTACTGCATTGGGTGAGAAAGCTCAGATGGAAAAACTGGCAATCCAATGACAAATCGATACATGGCCCTGCATCCCAAAATTACTTTTGCAAAGGAGGGAGGAGAGCAGAAAAGGAGATAAGCCATCACTCCAATGGTGAATTAACACACATACCCCAAATCCAGAATCAAGCTTCACCAAATATGTCAGGGTAAGACTTTTACAGTTATTCTTGTTCCCAGAAAAGCCACACAGTGACTTAGTAGAATGTTCATCACCACTGACCCCACTTATTTGAATTTATGTCCACATTGTATTAACCTTCTCCAACCAGAGAGGACCCCTTTGTCTCACTATCCTACCTCTCCCTGCAACAAGCAAATGTTCTCCTCATTAGTTGCTATTGTATTCATTAACCAGAAGGTTCAGGAGAGGGTGTGGAAAAAGAAGGAAGAAAAGATTGATAATTCCTGGAAAATTTAATTCTGAATTATTCTGTTTTTTCACTTTCCCCTTTTTCAACTTATTCACTCTTGCATTTTGTAGGCCTTCCATGCCTTATCTCTCTCTCTCTCTCTCCATTTTTTTTTTTTTTTTTTTTTTTTAATCTTTTGAGAGGTGGAGGTGTGTTTGTTTTACAGTATATGAATGCTCCAAGGAAGTACTGAAGTAGGCCATGGGCCTCTTCTGTGGCTCTTCTATGGATATAATTCATAGAATATGACTACATAACAAACGGTCAACAATTACTTTATATGAATCCTTATTCTCCTAGAATGAATAGACATCAGTAAATTTGCATCAACATAGGAGACAAGGAAGAATGCTAACCTACTTTTGTGGTTTGATTTGATTATGGAGATCTACTGAGAAAGAAATCTATGCTCTCTTTCTCTCCAAGCACAGTAAGTAGATATTAGGACCATTTCTTCTCTTTCCACTCAGGAAAAATGGTAAAACCACAATAATAAGAATAAACCCCTATGGGTCATCTTTTGTCTCCCCATGGGACATTTTATGTTTGTCAGTGTCTCCATCTGTTTTATTTGTTTTCTAGGTTTGTCTCTGATGAGGAGCGCTCATCTGAATCTCAATCTCATTCAAATTTCCCTTTTTGTTCAGTTTCCCCACTTTCCTTTTCTTTTCTCTTCTTTTTTTCCCCATCTTTCTTGCTGTTTTTCTTACAACAGGGACACTTCTAGGCTTCCAATCCATCCAATTCAGTATTTCATCATCATGATTTTTTCAATCCCTTTCAGGTTAAACTCATAAATTAACAAGTAAATAAGGTAGAATTGACATGATTAAGACGCAGCGAGAATCAACATAAGATGGAAGATTAATCAAGATTATAATATAAAAGAATAGAACATGGTCTGAGACAATGATAGTTTAAGGAGGTATACTCTACTGATCAACTTGAGTGAAATTACAGATTGTATAAGGGCCAAATCTATTTGGTTTCTTACAGGGTTAATTAAGGAGTTAGGAAAAAAAGGGGTTTTGGCAAGAAGTGCTTGGAAATTATAACGACCCAAATGATGCCTTTCTTTCCTGGGGTACAACAAGACAATTTCCATGGTTTCATCAAATAAACACACAGAAACAGAGGAATACAGAGAGTATCAAATTCCTTACATGGCACATGCATTTGACCCTTCTACTTGTTATTTTCTTGTTGGACAATTCCTGTAGAATCATACCCACATATATCCTAACCTTTTATACTTTTTTCTCAAAAAATTTCCTTTTTGCAGGGATTGGACTCATAAAATATCGAAGTTTTGGCTGGTCTCAAGAAAACCCAGTTCTTGATCTACCCAATTTTTCCCGTTGGTCCATTGAACCTCCTTCTTAGTTGCTGTCTTTGTCTTACCATTCCTTTTTTGAAGGTCAAAGAGCGGGGTTGCCAATACCTGCTGGATCAGAGGAAAGCTTTTGGTAATTCAATGGAGGGATCAGTGGCTCTTTTAACTTTAAGAAAATCATCCCTGCAAATTTTCTCCACTCAAATAGTAGTGCATGACATGATCAAGAAGAAAGAATTAAGTCTTTTTAGGCATGCTATGTCAGGTGTGGCATGGAAGAGATCATTGAACAGAGGTTTTTTGGTTAGAAAGATGGAAAGCTAAGTTTCCGGGGACAGGAGTTTGACAAATTGAAGACTGTTGAGCTCTCTTATCTTTTATTCTTTTTAGGAGGATTACACGACTGAGCAATACGCATGTCACTGCAAAGCAGATAACCCCAGAGTCCCACTTGAGGTGAAGTGAAGCCCAGTTTTACCTCTCCAGAACAGGTTCTCTTCAAAACTTTCCATTCATCTTCCTAATTATACAGAATTATAAAATAACCCAATTTTTTTTTAGTATAGAAATAAAATTAAAGAAAAAAAAGGAGGTATTTTTGTCCTCTTATACACATATTTTCGAATAGGCAATAATACTTGAGACATGATTAAAATAGCTAGAGATTCTATGTTTCCATTATAGAGACATATCAAGAATGCTGAATGGGTTGCTGACAATTTATGATCTTATCTTTCTTTCTTCTCTTAATTCTGTTACAGCATTAACTTCCCATGCAGATAATAATGGAAGCCCCTCAATGTTGTAACATGCAACAGCAATACAGTTCAGTTATTTCCATTAATTATGCTATCATTTATTTTTAAGGAATTTTTTATTTATTAACACAGGTTTATGACACATGGCATTTTTCTAAAAATCAGTTAAATAGAAGAAATGTTTATAAAAACAATGAATACTATTACCAAGATTTTTTTTTAAAAATTATGAATAAAAATAGAGGTGTCTTTAGTGCATGAGACTTCCACCACTCTGTGCCGGGTTAAATAAGCGTCATAATCTATAATATGCATGTTTTCTCTATATTTTCTTCATTCTGACACTTGTGCAGACGTTCTCTCTCTCCATCATTCTTAACGCTCGTGCACAACACAACACAAAGATTCTTGTCGTTGATTTTAGTTAAGGTTTACCTCTTCCATAGTTCTCAAAACGCAAACTTCGCAAAAGATGAATATGCTTTAGGTCAATTTGTATAAAAATCATGGGACTAATCAAAGTTTTATATGAAAGTACAACATTAAGAAAGGAATCTAAAGTGACATAGTCTATGTTTTTGATTACCCAAAAGAAAAAGAAAAAAAACTAGTGTATCCCTTACTATTTGTAGTATGATTATTATGATTATTAGCATCTTTATCATTTTCATTTTTAATTTCTTTTATCTCCATAGAAGTTATCAATAATGTGTCCAACTAATTTTGTTAATTACTCATATGGTGTCTGTCAGCTTTGAAACTTCTAATTCATATCTAAAAATAATTTGAATTGCATTAAATGTAGGTTGTGTTTGGTATTCTTGGTCTAGATTCTAGAAGTGCTTTCTGAACCTGCTTCTCTTTCTATCCTGTCATTTTAGAATGCATTCTAATCCAGAATTTAGTCAAAGAATACAGAGTATACACAACTGCTCAAGTAAAAATCTGAAGTGTGTGATTTCTTTTCCCGCTTTGGAGGAAGAGAAAACCAATTGGTCTTGGTCTTCTTTATCAAATCCAGTCAAAAAAGAAGATAAAATTATGATTGATCTACCAAACTAATATTGATCTAAATTTGAAGAACCAATCCTGTAAAAACACGAAAGAATGAATATGACTTTGTTATGATTTTGGTTGTTGAACTTCGTAGTCATTCCTCACATGGTGGGCATGCAGGGCTACTAACAAATCAGAACAAATCAGAGATGAGATAACTTTGAAGCCTTTTTTCTGGGGGAGTTTTAGAGTTTTGGTTAATGGGTTTCTCATGATGTGTCTGGTGGAAATTATGATTGAAAAGAGAGAAAGAGACAGAGAGAGAGAGAGAGAGAGAGAGAGAGAGAGAGAGAGAGAGAGAGAGAGAGAGAGAGAGAGAGAGAGAGAGAATCACTGATCTCTTGGGATGTTGAGTTTAATCATCTTCTCATATGCATGCCAGAAGCCCAGAATGAAAACCCAGGTTCAGGTGGGTGGGTGGTTAGGTTCTGTCTCAATCCCCACCTACCTCTTACTTCTTAGTGTTCTTATCATTGACCTTATATTATAAAATGCATCTTAATGGTATTAAAAACTTAGAATGTAGCTCTTTCTAGTCAAAATTGATTCAAATCTTAAATTCCAAGATTCTTTTGTAAATGGAATACATATAAACATGGAAAAACATATTAAAACATGTAAGAAAAACACAATGTTCATATTTGAACTTAAGTAGAGATAATGCTTGTGAGGTGGACGATTCCTAATGTCTGATTCTCAAATCTTGAAGGTAGAAATACTTAATTATCAATCAATTTCATATTTGTTTTACACACATTAGTCAACCATAGACATACAAGGAGACAACTTAGACATACATGTAGTTGAGTCAGAATCCATGTTGTCCACTTTGGACCCTTATTTTCTACCTATAATAACTTTTTCAATTAGATTAGAGAATGCTCACAAATTAACCCAACACACTCATTCTTTTTAAAATGGATACAAAAAGAGAATTCAATTTCAAGGGCACTTGTTAAAGTTGAAAGGTTCATTTCAAAGCTTTGAGAGTCAATTATGTTTGGTGATATGTATATGTCTTTTATACCTTGAATATATTAGTATCATATCGGTCGTATCTATCTAACTGATCATTCATATCCTAAAACCGATTGTCGAACTTTTAGGAATCAGAATCATATGGGTTGATTGATTCAAATTGAGATCTGCCGACTCTGATCCATTCCTAAAACCTATTATGAGTTTAATAACCTTTAATCTTTGGTGTTGTTAGTTAGCTCAATTGTATTATCCAATGTTAACGAATGCCTCCACACAAAGGAACATCAATTTGACCTAATGAGTGAAGGGGAAAAAAACAAAAACAAAAGTAGATAACCTCACTAATGATTTTCCCCTACTTTTATTACTAATAGAGTATTAGCATCATTTGTTCAAAAGCCCTCTAGCATTAAGTTGTTTATTTGAAATTGCTTTCTTATCTCCAACTCCTAGATTTCCCCTTTCCTCCTAACTTTTCAGCAAACATTGCAAGCTAGTAGTCAAAGTGGGCCCACTCAAACAACACATCAACTTCTACTCTAAAACCCAAAAGGGCATGGGCCCAAACTATAACCTGATAAAAGCATTGGCGACATAACCTCCCTGACTCAATATTTTGGGGGCCCACTCAAGTAGACCTGTAATGGGTAGATCTTGTCCCTCTTTAAGTTGCCTCTTTATGTTCCAACTCCTTATGTGTTTTCCACAACCCTCTCTGTTCATCTGGCAAAAATTGTTGAAGTAAGACTGTGTAGAAAAAATGTCCCATCCCTTCCTTTCCCGTCTCTGTTTGCGCGGAAATCATCGGCACTAGGTTCACCCTTCTTTCTTAGGGTGAGATGCCACTCTTTTAGGCTTTTGACATCATTGTTAGTGCAAAATCCAGCATGATTAGCTTATGGGCTCAAATCCAAAGGAACCCATTGCCTTGTTTCATTTTTCTACTAATGGTAATGATTCTTGTAACCTTGATTATGTAGACAAATGTGCTTTTTTCTAGTCTTCTTGCTCATTTTTGACTGATTACAGTTGAACAGAATATAGCAAGAGCTAGGTTATAGTACCTCATTAGTAAAATTTTCTCATTGCTTTAGGTTAAGTCAAAAGTTAAGCTAAGCACATGTTAGTCACAAAACAAGCAAACACATGTAATTAGTGAGTAGGTTGCAATTACCAACTCACTAAAAGTCCCCAGAAAAGTGAGGTTTTCTCACTCTTTTGAACTATTTGGTGAACAAGTTGAAGACAGGAATCATTGTTTGTAGTCAAATATCACACTTTGCTTGGTCACTCTAATGAGAGAAATTATGGGAACTTTGTGAATTGACCAAACATTGAGGAGACACCTCACTGATAAAGAGAAAGTTTCGAGTTTTGAATCACACTTTTCTTGTTGATTTGGAGGGAAATTACTCTCTTAGCTTAGACAATGTTTTACTTACAAATCAAATATTATCAATAAAGAAAGTTGATGTACTTCTGACACACAGTGATGGCAATCTCCTGTATAAATGTAACAAGACTAAAGAAATCGTGAGTTTAAACCTTCGTCCCTCCACACCTTGTTCTCATTCCATTCTTGTAACTGAATTGATGATGACCCGAAAAAGATGATGTCATTTGGAAGGATAGGTTGTGTTTGTTGTCAATTCATTCTCTAAATTGATTCTTATTAGGAATACTTTTTTTCTTAGTGGATTAGATGGTTCTTTGCTTTGCACCGTTTACTTTGCACCGAATACAAAAGTTTTTGTGGTCATAAATTTGTGCCAAATTCTAAGAATCACTTCCAAAAAGGTAATTTCTTAAGAAACTATTAAGTGTAGCAAGCGTGCCCATGGCAGCATGAGCTACACATGTTGCTTTGTTCAATGTTAATAGAAGATTAGTATAATAAAAGTTATCTTAGGCTTTAAGCCAAAGATTACGGTCTTCAAAGTGTATTTAATTTATTAATGGATTTACGTTTTTATTGATTCTCTGTTTCAGTCTAAGAGTCAGATACTTTCTTTGAAAAGGTTCCTAGATGAGTAAATAAATCAAAAAAAATCAAGCTGTTGAGGTTAACAAAAAAGGATAATTGAGAAGAACTCATATAACCACTGACATCTATATTAGATTTCATTAAAAAAAATGAAAAAGGTATAGAGAGTGCAAGAAAATTCTTCATTATTGACTTAGAAAAAACTTATAATGTATGCATCGTATTTATTTGGAAAGTAAAAGAGAGAAAAACAAATATTACAAATAAATATGAGAACATAGTTGAAAACATGTATAAAGGTTCAATAACAAGTGAATGATCAACAGAGAAGATAGTAAATTCTAAAATATAGTTAGACTACATCAAAGATCATATTTACATTCTACCAAAAAAAAAAAAAGATCATATTTACATTCATTTTTATTTGCACTTATAATGCACTTATTTCTCTGTTGCAATTCCCTGTTTTTGGGGAACATCAACCCATGAGAGAATTAAATTTAAGGTCCCTCAGATGCAGGAACTCAAGTTCTCCGGACATAACAAAATCATTACTGCACTGCTCTAACAAGTCTCTATCAACTCTCTGTCCTCTCTGCCTTCTAGTCTCTAGTACAGATCCCATGTTACTACTGCTTTTAACCATTTCAGGCCCAGCAGTGTTAGCACAAAAGATCAGAAGTCAATATCGAGCAAAAATGGAGCTTGTTTATTCTGGATGGTTGTCCCAGCCTGTCTTTCTCAGTCATCCATGCCCCCACTCCAATTCAAATAGAACAGAATTGTATTCTCCTCAGAAACACATAAGAGAGAGAAAGGTGTATTTATCTACCCCCACTCAACAAACCCAAATGCCCAGCCACCAATCCCAAGTCCCCACCTGAGCTGCTTTCTTTTCTGCTGTTTGGCTCCAAAGCATCAAATCAGGAAAAGCAACAGCTATGTGTCACAAGACTAGCCAAGTTTTCTGCCGTTCACTACAGCAAAACAATGATGAAACAGTAAGAATTCTTGCTTTCTCCGAACTGATAAGAAAAAGTAATTTTATGTGGAGGCACTGTCAAAGGGTACAAACACATCAAGCATCAGCCAAAAATAAACGGTGCCCACTAAAAAAACAAACCAACTTCCCCACTGGGATGTCCCCCAACCCAACACTTAAATTAGTCTCACCGGCCAGACCCAAGCAGGGAGATTTTGATTTAAAAAAATATATATAATATATACATTTGCACAACACTATAATCATCCAAGTAAGAAAATAGGCCTTTCCATGTAAATGGACTGTCTGTACCTTGTAAGGCAACTTTGAGTCCTGCTGATGGATATAATTGTTCTTACATGAATGGATACAAACCCTTCAAAATAATTTGTCAACCAAGTTCAAACATTACTGCCTTTACATTCTCCAAGACATGTATTACAACCTCACTGCAACATCGAAGAAACAAAAATCATCACTGCTTAGTGGTAGTGACAAAACTTTCTTAAGATTTAGAAAATTCTAAGCTACCCATTAGAAAGTTTTCCAATAATCAGCTAACACTTCAGATGGAAAATATTAGCAACTCATATGGAAATATATCCAATAATTTTTAAATGTAAAACTGCAAACCAGGATAAGAGACAATAAATAAATTCCTCAAATACTCTAAAGATGACAGCATACTCTGTTATGGAACATAATTTTAAAAGGACAAACCAATAATTTTGAACCCTAACAAGGACGCTCATCAGCATTCCTACCTTGGTTACTCATCCCCTCACAATTCAGTGTGTCCAGTTTAAATTTATTCAGCAGCCAACTAAACAACTCAGAAGCAAAGATTGAGTTTTTGGGGTTAGTCCATGATTTATGCAATATAAGATAAATAGCCCCCAGGCCCATTTTCTGTTATGTTTTGCTGCCTTTTGAATCTATTATTGATTTGAATAGTATATTGCCTAGGCTGCTGGGGGGAGGTTATAATCCTGGCATGGTTTTTTGCCATGGATTATGGAAAGGAAGAAGCTTTTCGTTGTAAAGCGGACCATCTTACAAATTGGTCAATGTAGAGGTGAGGGTAGGGCAAGCCACCAACTTCCAGTAAGGTATTAGCGTACATCAATTGCAGGGCTGGACACTGAAAAGCAGGGGGTATTTTACATTGTCGGAAGGGGGAGGATGATGTATGCTGCGAACCCTGGCAGCACGCCCAGCCTTTTCTCATTAACTGAAATAATGATTCTATATGGCTGAAGTCTGTACTGTTTCACTATGCTGTGAAAGTGGCCCTTCACTTCGCTAAGTTCACATTCAAAATATGTTGAATATGCTGCATAAAAGGGCTATATTTGTCAGAACTAAATAAAATCATCCTAACATAGATATATAGCCATAGTTATCCTAATAGGACACATGCAGAAGAATGAAGGTGGTAACAATTTGCAGGTCAGCATGTCAAAAACGTTTCCCAAACATGAAAAGTTCTGAAACTCGACATTCTAACTTCTAAGCAGCCAGACTTGTTGGCACTAAAGTCACAAGGTATTCTTCAGCAGATTAGTTCAGGCAACAACACATAAGCAAACATCCCTGCACATTAACAGAAATCCTAAATACAAACACAAAGATGAGAACTCAGACATAAAATAATAGTTAAGTGTCTTAAAATGGTCAACCATCACCAATGACAATAAAAACAGTAGCCCAACCAAGTGTCCCCTCCCACTCCCCCCCCCCCCCCCCCCCCACCCCCAACAAAAAGAAAAAAAAGAACCAGCTTCCAATTTACGTCATGGTATCAAAATTTTGAAACTTATGCAATTACTTGGACCAACTGAACGGTTCAATGTAGTTAGGTGGAAAGTAATGAAATATGGATTATTTTAAATTTTGACAAAATCCGATTTGCAGCAATTACTTCCAGCATTAATTATCAGCTAAACCAACAGATTGAGTTTTTATCCAAAAATGTTATCAAATCTAAACTATAAAACAAAGAAGCTCAACAGATAACAATTTATGCTTGTTAAGAGGTTCTGAATACAGCAATAAATTTGTCCATCAGCTAACAAAACAAAGGGCATAAACAGTAAATGAGACTCCCGCCATCCCAGGGTCCGCTGCTGGTCATAATGTTCGCAGCCCTTCCCTGCTTTCACAAAAAGGCAGTTTCCAGACTTGACCATTTAACCAACTGGTCATAATGGAGCAACCTTGCCATTGCAACTAAGGCCACAATCTCAGAATAAATAAGACTTTCTAAATGGACATGCTAATCAAAATCAATTGAAAACTGCAACCATATATGATATAATACGAGGGGAGAGGAAGGCACTAAAAAGAAATGCCTCTTACCAACTGGAAACTAGTTTGGAGGAGTCAATGAGTTCATGGATACCCAAACCTGGGTCATATTCCCCTTGGATTACTAAAAGGATCACTCTGGCATACAAGTATTAGACATTTACTTCTGATTATCAACACGTCCTTAATTTATATGTATAACTGGGAAACCCAGGTGCTATCGCATTTTGCTGACCATGTGGAAGAAGGGGGGAAAAATGATTGGGAATGGAGTTGTATAGATCAGGAAGGATGATAAATTTGATCAACAGTGGAGGAACTGTGAAGCCTAAAGGGGGAAAAAACCAGGTTATTAGAATTGAATCTGCCCTGCCTGAATAACTGAGCTAGGTTCAGAGTCATACAATATGAACTGACTGCCAGAATCACATGAGCAGATGGCTCATTATATACTGATGGAACAAGTATACAGGTTTGTAAAAGTGTAACCATATTGAATATTCTGGTTAAAACTTGCATTGGTAACAGCCTGCTTTCAGAAAATGGCCTTAATACTCCTGGCTGCATATGCACGTGTCCATGTCTTCCTAAAGTGAAAAAGAAAAGATTCCAGGGTTTCTCATTCTAACCACACAATCCTCTATGCAAATTTAACCTTGAACACTCAGCAATACTGTAATATAACAAGTCAAGGGTCAAGTAAATGACGTCTGATTCAAGATGAGTTTCATCCCTTGTAGTGAACAGTTTTACCCTCCCCCATATCTCAATCCAACTATAACTAAACTCCTTTATTGATTGTCTTTCCCTCATTAATCCCCGTATTTCCAAAACCCTTTTCCAATTGCTGACTGAAGCATACATCTCCATAAGCATCAAATGTGCACTTGAATTATAAGGTTCAAGCTTCAAAATCTGATCAGCCACATATGCACCCAACTTCAGATACCCCCAAACCCTACACCCATTCAGCAGTATCCTCCAAAAGATGGTTGTTGGCTGAAATGGCATTTTCATTATTATCAGCAATGCTTCATTTAGCAACCCGGCACGTGCAAAAACATCAACCATGCATGCATAGTGCTCCACTTTTGGGGAGATTCCGAAATCTGACTTCATGCTGTTAAAATACTTGCTTGCTTCTTCCACCAATCCACGATGGCTGCAACTTTGAAGAACGCCCAAGAAGCTGATATCATCAGGCAGGAACCCAACCTTTTGCATCTGATGGAAAATTATGGTTGCTTCCAAGCCAAAGCCATGCTGCCCATAGCCCATAATCATAGAATTCCAGGTGACAAGGTCTGGTACAGGCATATCTGCAAAAAGAAACTTTGCATAATGAACATTGCCAGATTTTATGAACATAGAAATGGCCGAGTTTCTAATGTGTGTGTTATTCTCAAATCCTCTTTTAAGAAGTTGGGAGTATAGTTGTTGGCCAGAGAAGAAAGCTGCCAAATCTGCCGAAGCAGTCAAAGCACTAGTAAGTGAATGCGAAGTTGGTTGAATCCCAGTTGACACCATTTCTTTAAAGAGCATCAAAGTTTCACTGGCCAACCCATTTTGCTGAAAACCTGATATAACAGAAGACCAGGAGACTGAACTAGGATTTGCCATTTGCTTGAATAATTTCCATGCATCTTCAATCCGTGAATCCCAACAAAGCCCAGATATTATAGTGGTCCAACTAATATTGTCTTTATCAGGCATAACTAAAAATAACTTCAATGCAATATGCATCTTTCTCTCTTGAGTGTAACCCATTATCATAGTGTTCCATGAGACAGTGTTCCTCTCATTCATGCTATCAAAAATCCCCCTCGCATCACCAATCCTGTGGTTCTTGATGTAACCCTTGATCATTACATTCCAACAACAAGAATCTTTATGGCACATTTGATCAAAAAAATTTCTTGCACAGTCTACTTCACCTTTGAGCATGAGATCTGATAGTCTTTTAGTCAACGCTACTAGCCCTCTGTCTTTTGTATCGTTATTAAATAGTGCATCCATACCATGATGATTCTGGACATCAGCAATAGGTTCTACATTTCTTTTATGAAATGATTTACAAGTAGAACGCATGATTAATATTGCATTCATTCTACGCACTGCAAAAATCATTTTCTCAAATTCAAAGGGCTCTTCACTGAAGAGCAGCATGAGCCATCAACCATACCGAATTTTAATTATCGCTATCCATTGTACATCCTTAAACTTCCTTCAGTAAGCTAGCTGGAAATGAACCCAAAACAATATTCTTGCAGTGGAAGCATGAATTATTTCATCCATTAGCTCAAACCACTACAATCATAGCCTGATGACAACGCAATAAAGGGGTTTGGTTTCAAAAAATACAGTCCTGCAACATTTCTGAAAGGGAATTGTAGGTATAAATACAAGAGAACGAGGGGAAGGGATAAGCCAATAAAAATGTATATTGCAGTCAAGGTTTAAAGTATCAGTACCAGGAATTGTATTGTAACATATCATATCGTTTAGGTTGGGTGATACCCAACCCAAAAAATAAATGACTAAAAATGAAAAAACAATTGAAGGGGTTCTATCATATACAATAAAATCCCCCCCCCCGGTTTAAGCGGGAAATTTTCATTTTTGGACGAGTAAACAGGGAAATTGTTGCAAATGTTGGACTTTTATGCATCTAATAGCTAAGTTTAACCTAAATGCATCGACTTATAGTGAAAAAACAAAATGAAAAACATTATTTAACAAAAATAAATAAAGTTTGTCAGAGAAACCATTCTTATTCCTACGTAATCCTAGTGATGTAAACGATGATGCCTTCAACTACTTGAATCGTTTTCAAGTTGTGAATGGAAGCCAAGGTCTCAAGTGTGAAAAAACCAACTACAGAAACAAGATCTCAAGGTTGTCAGTTGTCACAGTGATTTCGTGTGTTTCTATAAGCCACTGGCTTGCTCTGCCAAAAAGAGCGCTCAACAGTTTATATATCGTATTGATATGCATCGACCCATATCAATCACCATTATTGGCATGTATCCAGCATATTTTGTTGTATCAGACTATCAGTATGCATTGCCCAATACACTACCCTACAATACAACACACTCAGTAGTCAGTATACTATTTTTTTCCCAAAAGAAAAAAATAAATATATTGGTCAGCATCGTATTGTTAGTCTCAATACCATAAGGAATGATACTTTAAAACCCTGATTGCAGTTTCCGTCAAGCATTTCAAAAATAATTCCTTGCTAGTGACCAATATTAAAACATATATAAATAGGTTGAATTTAAACATGACTTGTTAGCCAATCTCAAGATTGTTTTCCCTTCAAATACAATCTTCTCTCCCACCCCTTCCAGGGGAAAAGAAATTCATAAATGAACAAACCTAACAAACAGAATTGAAATGGCTAGTCTATGTGCAAGCAAGAAGAATGGAGGAACCAATGACAAATGATGCTGTCTGAGTTGGAGATGTCAAAAGTGATGGGAAAAAGAGGTTAACATGACCAGGAAAAGTTCCCCCCAGGCCCCCAGTGTCTGCGATCCCAACATCCCCTCTCCCCAACCATTTGAGCCACTAGCTCCAAGAAAACTAGCAGCATGTCAACCTCCACTCTTTATTTTATTAGATAATGAGTTAGTGTAGCTCTCATTCTGGTAGAGCCCTCTGCATGATCCCCATGGCTTTCTTGAGGTAGTGTTCCAAGTGAGTGAAGAGGCCCTCTGCATGATCCCCATGACAAAGGTTGGAAAGGAAGAGGAGCGTTCGGGTGCCTTGGTAGAGAAGAGAATACTGTGCAAAATTAGAGAAGATCTCCTTTAAGATCAAACAACTACATCATCCTGAGTATGATTTTGCGTGCAACAGCATTTACTGATATCAGCCGGCATCAGCAAGGCTGATTACCTTGAACTCATAGTTCGAGGACTCATATACCGTGAGATATCACGCTTTTTTGAGAAGGTGAGACAAGATGCCATTCAAAACCCTGGATTAACTCAACTCAACCGAGACCTGGATATTTTGGACATATCTTGATATTTTTCAGATACCTGGTCATATCTTGGATATCTCAATCAGATTTCTGCAAGATCTCAGTAGTTTATCGGATACCTGGGTGAAATCTTGGAATATCTCCGAATTATACAATATTTTACGCTCCTCCAACTCAAATGTGGCTTTAAAATCAACCAAAAAGAAAGCAACTAACTATTTTCAAAGAGTAACTAGGGCGCTAGATCGAGATCTTACACAATCATCATACTATTGTGTAAGAAGTCCACTGCAAATCTCCCTTTCCAATTCTAGCTCTAAGCTTCAGTTGTCAATAAAAGCAACTCCTGTGTATAGTAGTATACTAGAACCCCATGATTATAAGGCTAAACTTGCTGCCACAGAACTCCTTTATGATTGATCAAGGAACACCTTGTGTGTGGTCAAGGTATAGATTCGTATTTGATCTAATCAAACCATCCTTCAGTGTGAAGCCTAGATGTTCAACTTCTATTTGTTCTTGTTCTTTAATCTTTTCATTAAACAAGTTACATTTTACTTTTCAAAAAATCCATCATCATAATGCTGGTGGATACTTTAACATTACTCTGTTAATTCTGTTTGAAGGTGAATTACTCGTTTGATTTATGCTGAGTTCAATATCTGATAATCAATAGAGTATTTTATCAACCACATTTCTCTATTATTTTCTCTTTCTTCTGGCTCTTCCATCTTTAGTTTAATTAAACAAGTTCTGTTTTACTTTTTTCGAAATTCCTGTCATTACAGTGCCAGTTGAACCTTAATATTAGTCTGTCAGTTCTTTTTGGAGGTGAACTAGTCGTTTGATTCAAGCTCTGATTTCAATATCTGATAATCAACAGTGTATTCCACCAATTGCCGATTTCAATTTCATAGTCTATTGGCTATTTGCAGTAATCCTACTGTGAGTCTGTTTCAAGCATTTCTTCCATCTTCATAAATATATGTTACTGATAAGGAATCTACTTTCATATTCCTGAAATTGAATTCTTCTATCCAGATCTGCAATCAATTTCAGATTCTGATCTGATTGATCAAACCCTATTTCAAATAGGATTCATACACAATACTTTTCAACGCAGATCCAGCACCTATTGGGGTTGATTTCCTTGAAATAAGCCTAGGTTTGGGCCATTTGTTCCATGGGTTTACTAGGTAATGGGCCTCCCCTATGGGCCTAAAACATGAGTTCCAATTTGGTATATTAATTTGAAGTTCTTTAATCAAGTTTATTAATGTTTTACAAGTCATGTGACTACTTAAAAGTCACATGTCTTAATTAGAACTAGCTTGGTCAAATGCACATGACATTAACCAAGGAGGAAGGGATCACTTTAACAGACTTAATGATGAATAGCAGACCTAACTAGGGTTTTAGAACCTACGGCTAAGGAAAATTGGGGTTCTCAGCTTGCGGCTAGGATTTCTAGGGTTTAGGCTCAGCTAGGTTTAAAGGGGATTGGTATTAGGGTTCAGTCAATAAGATCTAGCAGTCCTTAGGTTTTAAACTAAGCAGAATTTCTTAATTTTTTTTTTCTGTAATTTCTGTTTAGGGTCTAGGGTTTGTGTTGCTCATGAAGAATGGTTGAATTTAGGGTTTTGGAAAGGTGGGGGATGCAAGTTGCTGTAACTGAAGGCTGCTGGGGTAGGTCAGAGGTTATTGCCAATGAATCAGGGTTTAGAGATGGGGGAAAGCAATGTTTAGGTTTTTAGGGCTGGGAAGGTTCTAGAAGAATGCCTCAGGGAAGAGAGAAGAAGTGAAGGTGATGCAGAATTGGCAGCATATACAAGGAAGAGAAAAGCCCAATGGTCAAGCCCATCAAAGCCTAAGGATATGCAAAACAGCCCATGGCTTGCATGGGCTAGAACTATTGTAGTGGGTTAAAGTTATCCCACATATGTTGAACTTTATAGTCTAGACCTAAGCCCAAGTCTAGATTTTAAAAGTCAATAAAAGGGGCTGTGGTTTGAAAATAAAAGAACTCATTGTCAAAGGAGTTTTCCTTTGTCAAAGAGGTAGGTAGTAGTTGAGTTATTAATAGGTAGGTGGTGTTAGCTAGTGGTTGGATGTTACCATTAATATTTATGTCTCTTAAAAATGCTATATAAAGAGACTTATGTAAGAGGTGAAGACACAACTTATGAATTGAAATCAAATTGCTTGCTAGCATTCTTCCTCTTTGGAGAACCCTTGTGTTTTATCAAGGTAGGTTGGTGTTTGATCCAATCGATACACCTTGCGGTGTGAAGCCTGGGTGTTACATGTTACATTGTTATTGTCACTTTCTTCATTATAGTTCTGTCCCTATTTGAAGATCTATTCAGCCCGTTATAATATCATTCTAGTTTCAGCCCTCGTTCCCATCTAAACTCTGTTTCACCTTAAGTCCATCAAATTTGAACTTGATTCCCTGTAAAAGGTCCTATTTGGCTACTGTTTTGATCATTCAAATACAGTACTACATTAGAAGGCCTAGGGGAGGCCTTAGGGTTGGGAACTGGGGTGGCAATTGGTACTTACTTGCTGGAACTTCAAGGAGTGAAGAACTTGGGAACTGGGGTGGCAGTTGGTACTTACTTGGTGGGACTTGAAGGAGTGAAGAACAAAGGCTGCTGCTGCTGGATTGCCTCAGATGAAAATCAATCACACTGAGGCAGCCGCAGGGTTTCATCCTTTGGAAACCCTACCTCAACCCATTTGAACCCTCCTTGCCTATAATTCTGAGCAATTTTGTTAATAATCAAGTCTGATCCGTTACATTCCCTAGCTTTGAATTTATAGCCAAACAAAAGGAACTCCCACTACAACTCAATCCCTAGGGAGTCCTACTTGAAGTTAACCTACTCTTTAAAAGACTCCTACACTAACTTGGACTCCAACTCAAATTCAGACTTAGCAACTACCAATTACAACTGAACTCAAATAAACAAAGTAAAGATTAAAAAACAAAGAAAAAAAAAGAGGGGACTCTTAACTATTACTAGGACTTTGACTTTTCAAATTAAGACTCCTAGATGGACTAGGACTCCATCATATCTCATTAAGGAGTGATCCTGTCAGCAAAGTAAAGATAGGTCTAGACTCCTGGTCAGATTCTGATTCTCCCGGGATAAATCAAGATAGAGTTGGGCACTTGGAAAATCACCAAAATGCCCTCGGATGGTGTGGACTCTCAGTGGGATCGTGGGAAGAAGGGCTGGTGTCTTAGGTCTTCTTGCAGCCTCTATTGGGGAGGACTCCTGGTGGTTCACATCAGTACATCAAGGGTTCTCAGTCTATTCATATTTAACTAGCATGCATCTCAAGACACCATGCACGAGAGGACTTTAAAGTGGTTTTAAGTTATTTATTCTGTAAGTTTTAGCAAGTTACTCCTATCTCTAAGAAGAGTTATAACTGGCTTTCAGCCCCCCCCCCCCCCTTTAAACCCAATCTGGGGGAAAGTATTAGGCAGATTTGCAACAACGAATCAAACTTATCCAAAACTAACTAGGGTCAACCACATGGATCCTTGCCTTCCAATCAGTTCTATTCAAGGTCATGTTGGATACAAGGCCTACGCCATTCATGTCTTTTCTCACCACTTCTCTTAAGGTTATTTTAGGTCTGCTCCAACTTTTGGAAATCCAGTCTGAATTATATCGCTCCTCTTGACTAGGGCATTTGAAGGCCTCTGTTAAACATGGTTGTGCCATCTCAAATGACTTTCTTGAAGCTTACTATGTATCAGAGCAACTCCCAAACCAGCTCTAATAGATAGGATAGGATATTATAATTTTCTGATCGCAAGGGCTGTTGATGCCTTCTTCTCCATTGTGGCAACTGGTCTGGTGTGTCATATCCAAACTGAATTGGCAAGTAATATCCAAGCAGAGCTCCTTGGTGAGTCATACCCAAGGTCCTGATGTTGGGATTCTGATGTGTAATATCCAATACCCTTCTTGGCTGTGTAAACAATCTTCACTCCATCCTTCCTTCTTTTCTTTGATTTGCTGATTTACCTAACCCCAATTGCTATGTTCCTCAGCCTTAACTTCCGTTAGATACATCCAAAAGCCCAGCAAGGAATCCCCACTACAGTCCCCACTTTCTGTAAGAACTTAAAACCCCACATTATACTGCCTAAAACCTGCAACCATAGTTTATTACATATTGTCCATCAGAATTTGATAGCTTTAAGTAAATCACCCTCCCCCCCCCCCCCCAAAAAAAAAAAAAAAAAACCTCCTATGGTCCCTACCATTGATCCAAAAGCCAGCCCCAAAAGCCCATTGGAACTGCCATTGACTATTATCCCCTACTTTTTCTCAACCGCAATAAGTTCTAGGATTCAAATCCAGCCATCAAAACTGAACCCAACTCGGATCTAATTCCCCTCCCAGCCCCTTCGTTGTTCCCTCCCTGAAAGTTGCAGCCCCACTCAAGGCCCCAAAAGTCCTAACACTTGTTCCTCCCATTGAAACTTGAAAGCCCTAAACAGTGTTGATTCTAACTAAGATCTTGGTTATTCACCCTCAATCCTAGAGATTGTTTTTCTTTTAAGGTATAAGCCTAGTGAGGTTACATCACTTTTTTAGCATGAAGTCTGACTAGGCCAATCCAGCCATTAGAATTCATTCGAATTTCGAGCAACATTCTGCAACTTGAAAGTAGAACTTCGATCCAAATTTTGTCCATACCAGACCGGCTGTAACTGCCCATACATGAAGGTAATACAGGAAATCAGACACATTCTACAACCAATAACCGCAATTGGAGGGTCAAAGGAAGTTGTCCAAAAAAGTCCCTAAGATCCAGCCAACTTTGGAAAGCATTTATGGAATTACTTTAATACCGAGCATGGTGTACGCCAATACAGTAATCACATTTGCATGTTCAATTCACGAAGCCGAAAGAAGCAAAAGAGACAATTGGGAAAGTTCAGAGGTTTCATAGGGTTCAACCATTCAAGAATATTTGAGAAGTCCAGGGATAAAGTAAAACTGAATGTAGAAATGCGGAAATGATAGCAATGTCCACTAGAAGTTTTGCCATTTGTTTTCTTTTTTTAGGGCAAGACCCCGAAATCTCTTGGGCAATTAAACACCCAACTGCATGGAAATCGCTAACGCTAATCACAGGTTTTACCCAATAAGCGAACTATTTTCTCGTATAATATGATACTACGAAGAGTTTTCCACTCCAGAAAAAAGAAGACTCCATGAACGGAAAGCTCCACCCCAAAAAAAAATGTAGGGGGAGAAGGATACCTGGCATTGGCAATAAGATTGAATCCGCCCAAAAGCTTTAACCACGGGTGCTACTCTAGAAAGAATCGGCTCTTCCCCGCTCAACAACGAGGCCATGAGCAAGCATGAACATATTAGAGATGGAGGAAGAGGGAATATATTACATTCTAACGACAAATTCGAAAAGACAGGGGTGATGCCAAGACAGTTTCAACAAAACCCAACTTAGGTTTGCTACACATTTTCCATTCCCAATTGAAGCTGTCACCGGCACGAACCGGCTCAATTGGTGGTCCGTATGTCTAACAAATACAGCCCGATGATCAAATAAGCGAGTCAATCTAGACCGCACAAAGGGAAGGATATTTTTTTGGTACGAGTGCTTTTTTTTTTAATACTGGAAATGAAATGTTGTCCGCAAGGGTTGAAGCCACGATGCAAATCAACCAACCCTACATTGGCAGGGGAAGGAAATATTCAATGTCGTAAGGGAAGCCAATGCACGTACAACGGTACAAGGCTGTATATAAAATGTAAGTACTAAAGCATAGGTAAGACATTTCAAAACACAACATAGCTCAGTTTTCAAATGGATCTTCCCCACTCTACAATGCTAGTATCTTTTCATCAAAACTCACATTAACTTGATCGTTGGAGGTGGATCGCAAGTCGTCCGATTGGCCCACAGCTAACTATATGTGTTTTGTGTTGCAATATAGGAACATGTATATGGTTGACCCAAACTGGTAGGGTAACCCTAATCAAATCAGTCCTCTTCGGTTTGATAGGTTATTGAATATAATGCTTTAGTCTCCCTGTCACAGTGATTCAATCCCAAGAGAGATCAATGGCAAAATTTTTGTGGTGGAGTGCGAATGACCATGGTTCCCACAAGGTTTATGGAAAAAGTTTTTTGTCCAATTGAGGAAGAAGGGTTGAGCATTCGAAACATTCGTGAATGGAATCATACCGCTCTCACCAAACAATTCTGGATTCTCTGCACCAATAAAGAATCATGTTGAAAATGATTTATTCATCAGAAATGGCTTCAAAAGCACACTATCTGGTTACTCCCATTGCCTTGAAGCTACTCTCATCGTCTTCAAACTGCTCACCATCTTTCACTGTCATTCTTAAAACTAGAAGCAAGACAAGTAATTACATCCACTATCATATTGCAAGTTTGCAACAGGTGGGAAATTATCTTTGAAAAATGAACCTTAAAATATCTAGATATTGCTTGGCCCACGTTCCGACTGAGGACACATGTGAGTGCACATGCTTTCATTGATAAGCACTAGGATTAATTAAAGACTACATAATTTAATAAGCAAAATAAATAAAAATTAGCTCTTGATTTTGGCGTTAACAAAAACCACTTGATTCATCCAAAGCTAAAGTCAAGTTGGTGATCTGAAGAATGTCTATGCGTACTTATCTTAAGAGATAACGCAGGGTTTTTTTGCATCCACAATGATTCGATATCGAAACTTTGCTTAAGGTAACTAAGCTGCTTACCACTTGGACCAATCCCGTTACTTATCTTAACCTTTTCATTAAAATAAAGAATATATTTTATAGTAATTAAGGCTCTTTTTATTTATTTAATATTATTTTTTTTTTTATCAATTCTCATTATCTATTATGTCTATTTAAAAGAAATAAGTACAAAAATTTAATATTGGTCAAGAATGAAAAATAATTTGATGAATTTTGTCAAAAATTAATTATAAAATAAAAAATATGTTTGGTATCAAAATAAAAAATTGTTAGAACCACGATGTCACCAAGAAAGAGATCCGCCGATAACAATCGTTATCGCAAACCGAAAACAATTGGTTTGATGAATGAAGAATGTGTAAACCGGTTACCATTAAAATAAAATAAAAATAAAAACTCAAAACCCCGCGTGCCCGATTCAATTTCAAAAACCTGAGGATTTGATCCATGAAATTTCCAAGGAAGAAAAAGACGAAGATGAATCAAAGTGGCACGGAAAGAGACCATGCCATGGCGTTCAAGTCCGGGCCCTAGAAGTAACTCGTCCATTCACTCCGAGGAGGGCTTTGTCGCCCGATTTGAGGACCGCTCGAATCATGAACAAGTAGATTCAACTATGATTCACCATGGATTTGAGCATCGGAGGTACAGGTAAGATAAGGATGAATCCCAAATGACCATTGACCAAGCCATGGAGAGTAACATGGTCAGCCGCCGTCGTGCACTTTCAAACCCTTGATCGGGTAGCGAATTATGGCTGATCATCGAACTCACAATGATCCCACCTCTATGAGGTTCTTGATCTTACATTGGGTCCGCGGTGGTTTGCTCTTGCCCCCCTTTTCTCCGTGCCGGGGGGGTTGGCGGTTTTTGGCGTGCGGCGTGCGAGGGTCGGGCGTGTTGCGGGGGGGTTTGAGTTTTTTATTATTATTTTTTATGGTCGCTGGTGGTCATTCATCGCCTTGTTTCCGGTTACAGACAGGTTGTTAAACGTGATATTCTTGATGCATGGGCGGCCCGGGGCCCCTGGTGGCCGCGGGCCCATGGAATGATAGATTACCACCCAAGATAGAAGGTGCATAGAATGAAAATATTGACTGCCAACAATGTGTAATGAGATGGTTGTGATCTTCACCAATGGTTGTGATCTTCACCAATATTGCATCCTGAGGTAGTTGAGATCTTCAATTGGAAGTACAATCTCTTTGGGGTAATGGACATTCATAATAAATATTATTTATAACAATATTGACTATTTTACCTTCATTTTAATTATAAAGTTTTAAATGAACTTGCACATAAATGAAGCTAATGAAATTCTCACCCTAATCCATAATAGACTTTTAGTCTATTATGAATTCTGGAGGTTTTTCTATTATTTTAAATAAAAATAAAACTGATAATTATATATGCCAAACTATTTAAAATAATGAAAAAAATGTCATAATTAAGAATGATAATTGATACCAAAAAGAGCTTAAACCATGTTAGGAAATTTTATTAAGCCATTGTTAGACAATTTCATAATTTCTAAATTGCCTTGAAATTTTTATGATTTTACCCTGTCGCATTGAGTAAAATTGAATTGTAAATTTTCCTACAAGAGTTTTTCTTCTTCTTTCCTTTGTCATCTTATACTATAAGATATAAAATAATACAACTAAGGGTATATATATGTCATTTCTGACTAATGTTTCTAATGGTGTGGGTGACAACCAATTAATGTAGTTTTGAAATGTCTATGTTTTTTGTTAATTATCATGGATGCTCCAGAAATTTTCCCAAATAATTTTCTTTTAACACACCTCACAATCCCTGAATCACGTCATATTAGTTTAAATAAGAATAATTCAACAATTACCAAAAACAATTATTAAATAAAAAATAAAAATTATTCAACCTCTACTGAAAGCAATGAAAAGCACTACACCCTCTAATGAGTGACTCCAAGTGTGTGAGATTTAAATCATCTCCGTTATGCATTTGTGGTCCATTCTATCTTTTGGACTGTGGAACGGACAATGTGTGAACTGGTTTAATTGCAATTATAGGATATGATGAATTAAGCCTTTAAATAATAGATTGATTCCATTTCAATAATTTTTAAATGGACTGATTCTGTTTTAGTCTTTACATCCAATGGTTATAATTAAATTAGTCCACACATTACCCATCTAAGGATCAAATGAACAGAACAGAACAGCACCAACTACAAGACATAGAAGATCAGATGGGTGGTGCCGTGGTGGAAGGACATTCTCTTAAGACCTACAAAGGATTGGGTAGAAAGCATCTTCACAGACTATTAGGCCCGGACTTTGCTTGGGTCCTGCGCCATAAATGCACAGGACCATCAAGCCATGCACTTTGGGCGGTGGGATCGGAATTTCAGTCGAAATTCAATGTCGAGATCGAAATCTTGACCGAAATTTCGAATCCTACAGTCGAAATTTCGGCTAATGCGCAGAATACAAGCTTTTTCAATTAGACCCTATAATGGTTCTTCCCCTCTCACCGATTTTCTTGATTAAAAATCCAACTTTGAGATGGGAGTTCACTACCCTTGTCAGTAAATAAAGCCAAAGAAATGGGTGTGAAAGGAATCTGTTTAGATAGAAAGTAATTTGGCTGTAGTGATTGTTTTGTCCAAATCAATGTGTTTACCTCGTTTTCTGCAACAAATTTTAGGAAAAAAATTCTCCCTACCATGGAGAAGTGGAAATCCCAGAGCATATTCCAACCATTCATGAAGGATGCGACTGAATGTTCTGAAAAAAGATAAAATTAATGTGCAGAATCTGAGGCAAGGATCTCGACTATCCATTTCCAAAAATGAACTTTTATACTTTTTAAAGAACGGATGGTGGTGGTTGAAATTTCAGTCGAGATCTTGTAACACAGTGTTGGGCAATTAATGCAAAGATGCAATTGCATTAGTGTTCTTCAATTAAACCTACAATTCTAGTGGAGCCATTATTAATTTCATGAAACAGAAATTATTACAGAGAGAACGGTGCAGTTAGACATCAGAGACCCTCAGTGTAAGTCACTCCAGTTGATTTCAACCATGAACCACCTTGTATCAGCTCTGCCACAGTAAATTTCTTGGCTTCGGCCGCACTGGTGATGACATGATAACCAGACCAGTTCACTCTCTTGCTGGTACCTGCACCAGCTCCACTGTTGGAATACTCTCCATAATACAATGTCTTCAGAGCAAAATCTCCATCCCAAGGTGCCCACCCTGTTGGATCAACGTGATCTGAAATCTTTGATTGCATCACCACGGTTCTAGAGTACTCCTTCCATGGACGTCCAAGGAAAGTAGGGAATGAACTCTTCACTGGTGCAAGATCAGAACTGGGTATGATCTCACACCCCTGAATCGAAGTTCCTGTGTTCTGGTTTGGATCAGTTCGGCCTTGAGCTGTTAGCATATTCTTCTGCCCTTTCATGCCTTTTCTAGCAACCAATTTACAGTTCTGGATCACCACAGCTGCGTTCCCAAAGATGAAATCCACAGTTCCAGTGATGTAACAATCTCTATAGAACTGACGAAGAGAATGGGCGTAGAGGGTGTCTTGGTATGCATCTATGCGGCAGCGGTTGATAACAGATTGATCTGCACCAACACGGAGTGCCACGGCTTGGTGCTTCGCTGCTCCTGCTGTGTTCTGGAACCAAATGTCTTGTGCTATGAACCCATCACCAACAGCAGCTGCCACGAATTCAAGATTAATTATTAGATCATAGGAAGAGATAAAATGAGTTAATATTCAACTAATGAATTACCTAGTGTAGCAGATTTGAAGGTTGTGGAACCGTCAACGACATTGAGACTTCCTGTGATGATCGTGGAATCCATACCATCACCAGTAATCATCACATTCTTCTTCTTCTTCCCAACCTCAACGTTCTCCTTGTAAACCCCTTTCTTCACATAGATAACGTATCTGCTCTTCCCATTGTCAGGTGCTGAATTAATGGCTTCGTTAACAGTCTTGTAGTTCCCACTTCCATCCTTTGCTACCACAACATTGGCATTGGGAATGATATCGTTTGGAAGAGATTCAAGCAGCTTACGGTCCTTACCAGTGACCCAGGAAGGGAAACCCCCACGCATTAATGGCCGGAGAGCTTCTTCATCTGAAGGAGGAGAGATCAACGTGAACATGGCTAAGGAGGTCCTTGCCCGGGCTATCAAGTCCTGAAGCTGGGCATGGATGGCTGATTTGACGACAGGCAAAGCTTTGCTGAGTCCATCTGAGCAGGTTTCATAGTTGGTGAGTACACTACTTAGCCATGTGTGTGCGTCTGCGAGTGAGGCAGCTGAGCCACCACCGACGGCGGCCGCGGAGTCCTTGACACGGTCGATGGAGAGTTCCATGAGCTCCACACAGTCAGCCAAAGGTGCCTGCTCACGGGCATCATTGGTCTTGTACCTGATGTGGCTGGCCACATCAATGGCTTCACCTATGCGTGAAACTGAGTTGTTCAAGAAGATCTGGAGACATGAGACTGGGCCATGTACCCGGTTACAGATTTGATGAGACAAAGAGAGATGAGGCGTGGAGGTGGAGCTACTGCTGATCACATTGAAAAATATGAAAGCAGAAGTGCAGATAATAGCAGCTGAAAAGAGGAATACCAGCAGGACTTTGCCGGAGAAGGTAGCAGGGCTCTTCTTGGGAGTGTCTAGAAGAGGTTGATGGGCGGTTGCCATGATTCAAGACTGAAGCTGCCAAGGCACAACACTACTACACTTTGTGGTGATTGTCAATGGTTTCCTCTCCAGTCTCCACTGCTTTAAATAGAGATTGCGAGTGGCTACTTGATATTCTTTTGGTAAAAATATAGCGTGATGTGGGTGTTGAAATCTTCTACCCGCGAGGGAAGGGTCTTGTACAGATTCACATCCTCTACAATTCTCACCCTTACAATTCATTCTAATTCCTATATAGGATTAATGATATGTGGCAGTTAATTATCCAAGGGTCAGAATTAGAATCCAATTAGGATCTGAATCTAATAAATTCCTAAATTTTCACTCAATTCCGTCTCTTCTTTTTTGTTGAAGCTTATTTTTATAAATTTATTAGATTCAAATCTTAATTGGGTTCTAATTCTCATATTCGGATAATTAACCGCAACGCTTCACAATCCTAGATAGGAATTACAGGGAATTGTAGAAGATGTAAACCCGGTCCAATACAAATTTTTTCACACCAGTCCCCATAAATGAAATCTATCCATTGATGTGGTTGGATTCAGTCTTAGACTTTGCACAACCAAATCAATAGTTATTCATAAAGCTGTTGTAATCAAGAAGGAAACTCTTGAAATTTAGAACTGAAACCAAGCCATGCATCCAAAGGGAGACTCTTTAATCCATTTTGGTAACTTAATTTGTGCCATACCTTAAGTTGTAGACATGGATGATAAATCAAATATATACACACATAATCATAGCTCCCAAGGAATTAGAGACTCATGTGAATGGGCAGTAGAATTTCTAGAGAGGTAGCTATATTAGAAGAAATGGGTGTGTACATGTTGGGTGTTGTGATGATGTTTATGACCTATTTGAGATAAGTATGGAAAATTAATCTATAAAGAAGTATGATGTGACCCACCAACCTCTGCCGTAGAATAATGGCATTAATCCTCTTGCCAGTGTTTAAAGTCTTATCCAATGGATTAAACAATAGATTATAAGAAGAAAGCTTGAAAGGAAACACTATTAAGGCTGTTGGGAAGTGGAAAATGGAGCTTTAAAGCATTTCTATATCCAATCAATCTGATATTGCTTTTGGTATGTAATCATGTAATATATTCTAGCTCGATTTTGATTTTCTTTTATATAATTTGCATTTATGATTATGACTTATTTCAACACTTGTGCATGGCCCACACGAAAAGGAACCACCTTTAAAATTAAAAGGTAAAGCAACTTATATGAGGTGTAGAGAACTTACATGTTATCTTTGAAATGTGTATGATTACACTAACTTTTAATGGGGAAGCAATAATGGTTTGGATGGATATTTGTTATTGAGGTATTGAAGATAGTTTAGAGTCTTTAAGCTAGTTGATTGTCAGTCTGAAAATAAAATGTATGAAGAGATATACAGATATTGTCTACCACTTGTAAAGGTTTTGTGTATATAGGGATATAGTCTTATTTCATCCCCATAAAGTTGTATACTAAGTAATTAGTTTAGGTTTTATTTATTTATTTATTATTTATTTAAGATTTGAAGTTCATCCAAACCAACTTACATGTACCTCAACTTTATCCTCAGGATAGATTTTCTATAAAATTTAAATATACGATGAAACTTTATCCTTGACCCCAAAAAGATTCGGACTCTTGACCTCATACTAATAGGTGTTGGTTTTGAGGTTATTTGGCTCAAAATTCTAGTTCGAGTGAGGTCAATGTGATCTTGGATTAGGCTCATGGCTAAGTTAGGGTAATCCTGGATTAAGATTAGGCCCATGTCAAGGTCGATTCCTACCTTATAGGATGTTTATTGACAAAAATAGGGCAAAATATTAGACTTTTCATATTTTTACTTTCTTGTGGTTAAGATTAGGGTTAAGGTCTATGAAGCCCAGTCCAACCTGATGTTGTTGCAAGCTTAACCAGGATAGTATTATATCGTGGTGCGATTAAATGGGATCCACCACATCATTCATTGCTCTCTAATCAACGCGATGGAAAAGATCGAGCTTTACCTACTAAGATTGTCCTCAATTAATTATCACTTCCCCATTTGTTATTAGAAGGCCTCTAACCCTTTTAGCTCCCAAAATCTACTTAGGTTATCCATAGAAATGTAACGATTTTTGTTGAACATGATCAAACCACGTCATTCCATGGATAGAAACTACACACCCAAGACCAATCATTCATTCCTTACTTTATTTTTATTTTTATTTTTTTTTGGATGAGGTTCATCCGGGCCAACTTACACACATCATGATTATATCCTCAAGGAATATTTTATATATATAATTATGCCGCCACGGGTGGGAATCTAAGACCTCTCCTAGGAAAGTTAAAAGTTAAAAGGTTGTCTTTCGCGAAAAAGAAAAAAAAAAATTGAGGTTGTCTACTGAGGTATAGATAAGAACAAACCTCGATTCATTAGGTATAACCGTACAAGTCACACATGAAGGCATGTGATCCACATTTTAGATGTCGGCCCCTACGCCCAATGAAAAGTGATGTATTTTTCCCACGCTCCCACATGGCCACTGAGTAAATAATCCGGATTTAAAGGAGTAAAGGAGTTAAGGATAAACGACAACCGCAATAATAGTTTTGCATTTGAAAACAAGTAAAGAAATACAAAAAGTTATGGTTGCCAAACAAGACTTTCAAACATGATATCACGTGAGACATATTATATTTCAAGTGTCCATGGGATTGAAGATTCAATGAAAATTATGAATGATAATTCTTGTGAATAAATTACCTAGTACCCGGTTCGTGTTAATCTGACCGAGATCAATCAGTAGTTCAAACTAAATACGTAGTTAATCCGAAAACCACACGAGGATCTAATCCTAGCCATCAGAATTTAAAGCATTCAATCGACGGTTAAGGGAAGCTCGAGTCAACAAAAGAAATCTATAAATATGGTTGTGGCGTGTGCAGAAGATGACACACCCGCATTCACTCAATCAACCTGCACTTTTCCCGCCGTTAAGCATTCAAACATTTCTGAATCTCCATGGAGCTCTGCAACCCTAATCCTTTGACACTCAATGACTTGGCCGTTGGAGATAGAGTGTCGATCCTCCTGATCGGCTGATCGGTTCTGTTTCTAACTATTATTTTTCTACCTTGCAAGAAAGAGTGGATTTAGATCCAAATCGAACCAAATCTGAAGTATTTGGTGTAATTCGCAGTTCACAGATCTTGACAAAATTTGCACCAACATTTGGCGCTGTATGTGGGAAACACTTTCAGAACAAAAACCATGACTCAGCACCTGGAGCAACAAGAAGTGGTGCCGGTGAATGAGACGACAAAGACTAGTCAAAGAGAGTTAAGAGGGGAAAATCAAAAAGGAAAACGAGAGAAGCAACAACACTGACACCAGCCCCGACAATGCTTACTCGTCATAAACAAAAAGTCCTTGAAGATCATTCACCTTATCTCCTTGGAATTCATAACCGGTAGGAAAAACAACTTGCAACAGCACCTATTGCAACTTCGCAACCTGGATTCGATCCAAATCAAATCTTAACTCAAATGGAGAGTATGCAACATCAGACTTTGGATACGCAAAATTTGATGAGATCATATATTTGGCAAATCTGAATTCCAAAAACCGGAATTCCAGTTCCAACCGATATCAGAACCCCTCTTTCTCAAGTTGGTACGGTCTTTGACCAAAATCCTCAAAAGCAAGAGTTGAGATGGAATCAGAAAAAATTGGATCTAAACAAAGAAGGCTGTGGAGAAAGCACAGATCCGGACGATCCACTCCCTTTCGAGTTGGAGGATCAAGTTTCAATTGGAGAGATAGAAAAGATCGACCAAGCCAAAGCAGAAAAAGTAGAATTCCAGGAAGATGAAGAGATCAAAAAGAAAGAACACAAAAGTCAATCAGTAATCATTTTGAAGTTCACAGATCTGAAATCAGTAAAGATTTCGTATTCTGAACGACCAGATCCAACGGCTATCAAATAAGGAAAATGAAGAAAATGTGGAGGAATCTATAGATTAAAATTCATTTTTGAAGAAATAATGGTAACACCATTGCCACACAATTTCAAACTCCCAGTATTCACAATGTATGATGGAAGTACAGAACCACTAGAGCATCTGACTCGATTTAAATCGGTTATGATGCTTTCCGGAGAATCGGAAGCTTTGAAGTGTCGATCATTTCCCTTATCTCTAAAAGGTCCTACAACAACCTGGTTTTTCAGTCTACAGACAAATTTGGTTGGAAGCTTCAAAGATTTGACAAGGGTTTTCTTGTCACGCTTCCAAAGTAGCATGAAAAGTAGTAAAATGGTTGACAATTTGGTAGCGATTAGTCAAAAGCCAGATGAAGAGATTCAATCAAGAATCAATTCAGATAAAAAATCTGAATGAAGCAATGGCTTATGATGCGATGTTCACAGGATTGACTGACGATCATATGTTAGAATTTCTAATCATGAACATGCCAGCAAACATTACAAAATTAACATCACGGTGTAATCAATATGCGAACATGAAGGACATTTTGCAGGCAAGGAAGGAGATTGCCGGTGATGGAAGCAGACGAAAAGAGAGTGGAACATTACGATCTAATCAGAAAGATCGAAAGAATAATAAGAATTATTCGAGAAATGATCGTCAAATAAGAAGAGATGTTTCACTACCATTCCAAATCAGTATACACATCTAAACTCAAGAAGATCAAAAATTTTGATGCAAATTCAGAATAAAGAATTTCTACGATGGCTAGTGCCAATGATCGCGAAAGCAAAGGAGCGAAATCCAAATAAATTTTGTAGATTCCACAGAGATCATGGGCATGGTACAAATGACTACAGAGTTTTGAAAAATGAAATTGAACATCTTATCAATCAAGGATGTTTGGATCGATATGTTCAGAGAAGAAATGGAGGACAACAAAGAGATGGTGAACAGCCGAGAAGGAATAATAGACGGTAGGAGAGAGAAGAATAAGCAAAGAAATATTTTCAGTCTGACTCTCCACCTGAAGATCATGAAGGCCCTCAATGTTTCTCTAGGTACAAACTTATCCCTCAATGTTTCTCCAGGTACTCCCAAATATATCATTGTTGCTTAGAATGGGAATTTATGTAGGGAGTTCTAAGCTGAATGGGTTTCTCTTAGTTTCAGATTGAACTTATTATGGAATGTATCACCACCACTTTGTATCGTTAAATGATTGACCAATTTCACCTTTCTTGTTCATCTTATGCACCCAACTGTTGTCAACTTCAATAGTAGTGTTGGAGCAAGAAGGCCGAATAGATTGGATGCACATAAGGAATTAAGGCCCATCAATAACCCATGTGTCTAATGTTCTCCACATTAAAACTCGATAAGTTTGTAATCTGAGGGAGTACCTGGAGAAACATTGTGTAGCAGGTGGACAATTGGTGAATCTTGTTAAATCCTCCTTGATGTTCAGTGCAAACGCCCCTACTCGCTTCAGACGTTGGTTCTCAAGGGTGGTCGTATTGTAATATAGTCCAGGAGCTTAAATGTCTTTTTACATGTACTTGGGACATGGGAGTATTATGTAAGTGTTTCAGGGTTAGTTTGGAGTTGTATATAAGTTCTCTTTGAGACTAAAGTTTTACACATTCATTATTATTCTTTAGAGAGATCTTGTTAACGTAAGAGGGTTCTGCTCTCTGGTTTTGCGATGGTGGTTTCTGGTTCTACTCAAATTGGCTCTCAAGCTTGATGGTGATGAAGTCTCTTGGTTGTATCATGCGTGGAAGACACTGGTTATTGGTTGTTCTTCCTTCATGTTGAAGAGTATAGTAGATCTCCTCCATTCAAGGTGTATTCTAACATTGATGTTGTTTTACTTCTTGGTTCATGCATTGAGAGCTTGTGAGGGTAGATTATTGTGTACTAATCCTTCTCTTTGATATTGATTAGTGAAATGTCTAATGAGTATTTGTGTTCGTCATTGGATGTAGGTCTTTAAGATCGAACCAAGTAAATATTGTGTCTCGTATCCTTCTATGTTTTCTCTTCATTTTCACTGCAATTAGGTGTTGTTTCCTAATTGGTCGAAATCAAATATGGCTCCTCCTTCAAAGTATCTAGGTCTCCCAACCTCATTAGACTGTGATAAGCGTGAAGTTTTTCAAGAAATACAAGATAACCTCTCAAATAAGATACAAGTTGGAAGGGAGCATTACTATCCCAGGCAAGTAAAACAGTAATGATTCAATTGGTCACATTTTAGATTGCCATCTTCATTTCATAAGCAAGCAAACAGGAAGACAACAAATTTCCTTTGGGGGGAAGAAGGAAGGTAAAAACAAAACCCATTAGATTAGGTGAAACAAGCTCTATAAGTCGAAGGAGAGCAGAGGATTGAGATTTCGAAATGCAAAGTTACAGAATAGACCTAATAGTGAAGATGCCTTGGAAACTAATCTCATCTGTGGACACACACCTAGTGAAAATGATGAAGTATATACTTTGCAAACACAAATTTCTTCTCAGCCAAATGTTAGACATCGAGAAGAGCAAAATAGCAATCTGCAAGCCAAAAAGAAAAAGAAAATGTTTTCAAGAAACAACTTTCACTGTATAAATTTCATGGAAGCTTTAGCAACGACAAGATTAACAAAGCAAAGAACAAGAGTTTTAACCTGGAAAGACACCAACCCAGATAAACTAATCTCTTACAAATTCATGAAACACCTACAAACTAGAATACTTTCAAACAAAATATCATCCATATCCTTAAACATAAAGAGAAAAATTGGGACATAGGCACACCTTTAACAATACCAGTAATCCTCCTTAACCACCAGAAGAAAAAAAAAATTCTTATATTCCTTCCACAAACTGTCAACTTCCAAATTGTATGGGGTATTAACGAGGAAGATGTTTCTTGAGGGAGAAACTTCTTTGTAAGTAATCCAAATGATTCTTCAGTTCCAGCAACTGAACTACCTCAATCACCAGTTCACCACCTGGTGAAATTTTTGCTTCTCTTCACAATCAAGTTCTTACCATCTTGCCCTTCAGTAATTTTATCATTCATTTCATTTGCTAACAAGCTCTTTCTTCACAACTACCTTTCTCTTTTTCACTTTTTCATCCCCAGACTCAAACCTCTCAGCAGGTTCTCGCAATTTCCACATTATGGGCAACCTTGAAACAGGATGTTACCTTGTCTTCAGAATTCCTATCTTCGGCAGACACTTCTAGAATCCATTGACATCAATGGTGAAGTGGACTCCTATCCCTGAAAAATTGCCTCCTAATGGCAAGAAAATTGAAGGTATTTTCTCCAAAAAATTGTTTGACACACTTTTTCAATATTTTCTCCTTCATAGATATCCAATGAAATTTCCTCTACGAGTATACAGTTTTCCTAGGAATCATAGGATACAGACTTCCCCCATGATCAACTCCAATGGTTAGACAAGGTACATCAATCACGGGTTGCACATGATGGCCAGTAAGCCTTGAAGCCAGCATTGCAACACCATATCAATGGCTTCATCTAGGTCAATAAGGGTGGACAATTCCATCTCTAGGAATAAAACCCTTAGAAGACCTTAGAGCTTTGGGATCTTGTTGATCCACCAACAAGACCAAGTGGTGGATATCTTTCTTTTCCATTTTAGAGTTTATTAAGCATTGTTAAGTGGTTCTCTACATTGTTCAATCCTTCAAATCGACATCTACAAATGGAAGAGTTGTAAGCTTATACCTTTGTAGAGATCATCCAATTCCAAGGTCGACTCAATTTTTTTAGGGGGGGGTACTTTTTACTTGTTCAACAGCAGCCTTCAACCTCCTTTGGACCTTGCTTTTGTCAATTATGTTTATGTTGTGCATAGTAAAGAATACTTTATAGAAACAATGAAACATGATAGATTTCATTAATTGTTGATGGGTACATCACAATACTATTTATAGAGATCATTAAAGATCATACACGTACATGTGTCTCTACAATCCCCCTCAAACTAGTCCAAGGTCGAAGGCCAAGTTTGTGACATATATAAAACCTGAAATTCTCGCTGTGAAAGAGGTTTGGTAAAAATATTAGCGAGCTGATGTTTAGAAGACACAAAGTGAGTGACCAAATGTCCTAGTGCCACCTTCTCCCGAACAAAATGATAGTCTATGTCCACATGCTTAGTTTGAGCATGAAAGATGGGATTAATCGTCATGTGGAGAGCACTCATGTTGTCACAAAAGAGGATGGTAGGTCAAGCTTGAGAAATGCTTGTATCCCGTAGTAGGAAGCTTATTCAGCAGAGGCTAACGCTATAGCCCGATATTCAGCTTCGGTACTTGATCGAGAAACTGTGGGCTGCTTCTTTGCACTCCAAGAGATACAATTGTTACCTAAAAAGATATAATAGCCAGTGGTGGATCATCAAATAAGAGGACAACCAGCCCAATCCACATCAGAAAACCCATACAACTGAAATGAACTCCACTGATTAATGTGAAGCCCATAATCAAGAGTCCCCTTTTCCAAATCGGAGGATGCGTTTGAGTAATGTAAAATCAAACATGGTGGGCTTATGCATGGCTTGACAAGTCGTATTGATAGAAGAAGATAAACCATGCCTTGTCATTGTAAGATACTATAAGCCACCTACTAAACTTCTGAACAGTAACACTTGAATAAAGAGGTGAGACATTAGTTTGTGAAGATCGAGTGACCATTGGCATAGGCATAGGCTTGACATCTTCTAATTAAGCCCGTTTAAGAAGATCTCTAGCATATTTATGTTGTGATAGAAAAAGCCCAGTTGAAGTAAAACAGACTTCTATGCCCAAAAAATAATGTAATGGGCCCAGATCTTTCATAGCAAATGGTGTTCCAAGTTTGGAAACAAAATCCAATAAAAAGGGTTCATCATTACCATTTAACACAATACCATCGATGTAGAGAAGTAGTAGCAAAACCTTCCCATGAATGCAATAAACGAATAATGAACTATTAGAAGGCTAACACGTAAATCCAAACTCAAGTAAAAATCCACTAAAATGGTCAAACCATGCCTGTGGTGCTTGGCGAAGCCCATATAGAGACTTACGCAATTTACACACAGCGTGGGGCTGAGTTTCATCCACAAAACCAAGTGGTTGAATCATATAGACTAGCGTACTCAAATAACCATGAAGAAAATCATATTTTATGTCCAATTGCTGAATTGGCCACTTTAACATTGTGGCAATACTAAATACCAACCGAATCGATCCCTGTAGTGTAAAGCCCCCGAGCAACTTAACATGCTTTAAGCCTCTTAAGAGATCCATCATCTTTTAACTTTGTTTTGAAAAACCCATTTGCAACTTACAACATTCATGTCCAAGGTCCAAGGAACTAAATGACCACATTTGGTTTTGCACCAAAGCCACCATTTAATCTTTCATGGCACTAAACCACCCAGAATGGGCCAAAGCCTCTTTTACTAGGTTGGGTTCAAAAGGAATACTAATACTAGTCAGGGCATAGTGTGGATTGGGCTTCACTACACCCAACTTGGACTAAGTAACCATATTATGTAATGGGCCTAAATTTTGAGTCTGTGAAGTGTCATTCCCAAATTATACAACAGTTTGTGGATTTGTAATGGGCTGAGAGCCTGAAAGCTCATTTGGGGAGACAAAAGTATTGGGCTCAGCAGCATTTGAATTAAACATTTCACTTGAACAAGAACTCACTGAGTTAACAAGTCCCACAGGATTCAATTATTTATCATCAACAGTCACCAGCGCTGGAGATGACACCAATGTTGGGTCACTCACATCATCAAACCATGGTTTTGTATAGTTAGAAGCATCAATACAACCAGATGAAGTAACAACAATAGGAAAATGTTGTCCACAATCTGTCTTATAAGAAACTCATCCCTCAAAACTGCTGATCCGCAAATCGAGACCATCAGAAAATGCAAAATTAGCAAAGCTTTTAAAAGGAAATAATGCCTCATCAAAAACAACACTTCTAGATATATAAACTCAACTAGAGGGATGATGGTAACAGCGATATCCCTTATATTTATCACTATAACCCAAAAAAACACACAAAAGGGGTCGATGATCAAACTTATGTGCAACATACGAATGTGGGCAAGGGAAGCAAGCAGACCAAAAAATTCTCCAAGCAGAATACTATGGATCTTGACCAAACAATAACTTTTTACGGTGTTTTCATACCAAGTATCTGTAAGGGAGACAAAGGCATGAAAAAGCATGGTTAATCCAATTCCACCAAATATTATGTGTTGGGGTACCTCTGCAAGATACATGATGTATAATAACATGATCCAACAAATACTTCTGCAAACTCCCAAACTAAATTCACCACCCCCATTTGACTGAAAAACCTTAATCTAGGAATTAAACTATCTCTCAAGTGTCAACCATAACCTTGAATTGAAGAAAACATGTTAAAAATTCAGACTTACGTTGGAGAGGATATAACCAAGTGTATCTTGAGAAGTCATCAACAAACAAAGCATAACAGAAAAAAAATTTAACACTACTCACAGGTGCTTTTCCCCACAAATCACAATGAATTCTATCAAGAGGAGCTAAAGCTCTGGTAAAAGAACGGACAAAAGGAAGTTGAGTACTCTTGCTCATCTGACAACTACTACAAACATGCCAAGATTTACATTTTACTCGAATCATATCATGATTTTTCAAAAATTGAATAATACGGGAATAGGGATGACCCAATCCTTGATGTCATGTATCCTTTGAAGCAACACAAAATCTACAAGAAAAAAGAGCTTGGGAACCTGTAACATCTTCTTGACCATCAAACACATACAAGCCATCACGTTTACTCCATGATGCCAAAGTCACACTAGTTTGAGGATCCTTAACAGAGAACCCAGAGTCAATAAATTCAACTAAATAGCCAAGATCAGTTGTTAATTTGGAAACAGAAAGTAGATTCTTCTTAATTTCAGGAACAACCAACACATCTTGTAATGGAAGAACCGAATTACCAACAGATACAACCCCTGATTCTTCATGGGTTGTAGGCAACTGAGCACCATTACCAACCATAAGAGTAGTAGAAGATGATCTTCTAAGAGGAAGGAGAAAGGAAAGAATACATGGATCATAGGTGACATGATTTGTGGCACCTTAATCAGGGAACCACTTGTTATCCTAAGAGTCATTAATCTGCATTGCTGCCAAAGCTTTGGATGAAGAACCAGCCTGATACGAATGATCAAATCGATTACAACATTTAAGAGCATCATGCCCTAATTTATTGCAAACTTGACATTGCACAACAAATTAGAAGAACCTTGATTTTCCTTATCAGCCAATGTTACTTTAGTAATTTGAAAACAAAACCACGATTCTGAGAGGAAAAAGCATCATAACCATAAGATCGTTCACCACGACTAGACCTTCCTCCACCTTTGAACCAATTACCACTACAACCACCATCGCCTTTCTTCATGGTTTGAGTAGACTTAGCAAGTGTTGTATTCAGTGAATCTCCAAGAAGACCTTTATTTCAAAGATCATGACTCTCAAGTAGGGGAATAACCTCAACATAAGAGGGAACAGGGGGCTTCAACATTGTTGTTGCAAAAGATTTGTAGGAAGGCCCTAGATTTGTGAGTAACAAAAACACATTTCTTTGATCTAAGACTACCTTTCCAATTGAAGCTAATTGACCACAAAGGGTTTTGAATTGAATCAAGACATCTAAAAATGGAGTTGAATCTGTCTTGAGCAAGAAATGAAGTCGAGAAAGGAGTTCGAACTCCTTGGCTTGAAAAACTTGAGAAAGAATAAGAAAGGGTTTTCTAAAGATTTAAGGAAAATGTTGCTCCTACACTTAATCCAAGAACACCTTCATTAAGAGTCCCGATGATCCACCCTTTAACAAGTCGATCAGTGCAAATCCAAGCTTGATAGGAAGGATTGATGTGTTCTTCACCAGTATTGTTCCTCAATGGACGATCAGGAACTATGATTTCACCATCAATAAACCCTACTAGATATTGGCCTTCGATTAGAAGTTAGCTTTATCATCACAAAATTAACAACGTTTAGAGAACTTGGGTATGGAAAAGAAGAGGAAGATGCCATGACTAGAAAAAACCAAGAACCAAGGTCCTACAAGAAAAGAGAAATAGAGACTCAAGAACCAAGGTCGCACAAGAAAAGAGAACGGAAGAAGTCAACACTAGAAAAGCTTTGATACCATATAGATACAATGAAACAGAAGAGATTTCATTAATTGTTGAATGGGTACATCACAAATACTATTTATAGAGATCATTAAAGATCATACATGCACATGTGTCTCAACATACTTCACTAAAGTGTTTTAGGAAGCTTTCATCCAACTCCTTGTCTGCTGGTTTGCTCCGTTTCGAGATGCCTTTAACAAATATTCTACCATCTTTTTCTATGTGAAAGATCGCAACGTCAAGACTCCCATCCCCAAGATAAAGAAATTAGGATGTTCACTCGTTTCTTATGGACATTGTAAAAATGTGATGCTGCCATTGAATGATTTGTGAGCCTAATAGATTTGAATCCTACAACTCCTATAGCAACTAGTGTCACACCCCGCCCCCCCCTTCCCCCGCGCCCGTTGCGACCTCCGATCCATGGTTTAGTCTATCAATAATAATAAATACAAATACCGTATCAGCATGTATATTAATAAGTTGAGTCCAATACTCCAGAATATCCAGAATAATCAAGAATCATCTTATATCTTCGCGTACTAATAATCTTCATCTTCGGGGCTTCTGCTCAGTCCATGTATCCTTCTTGCCCATCCTTCGGGCTCTTTCTCGTCATCTCCAACATCCGCGCTCCATCTGTCGTTTTTTCATCTGTAGTTCCAACCTCGCGCTTCTCATTATTGTCTCTCCCGTCACATATGTTTGGATATTGCTTATGCTACTAGTCTAACTATGCAGTCTCTCGTGCATGCTTTAAGATATACACCAGCCCTCCTTTGGGTGTCTCATCCTCGATCCCGGGCTCCTCGGTCTGGGGGTAAGTCCACCGGCTCTCCGTGGTCGGGTTAGTCAACACTCTCTCACCACGCCATTGGCAATGTGGCATGTCGGGTTTCTAATCCAATGCAGGTCATTGGTACATCTATATGAAGTCCGTCTTCCCTTGGCACCAACCAACTCGGTTCGATCCTTCGCAACCTAGGTGAGATCCTCACTCGCTACCTCTGTTGGACTCCCTCCTTAACCCTATGGTCATCCACATATTTTGGCGGATGCTCTCATGACTCCTCGCACACCCTCCGCTCCTTGCGTCCATGCCCACCCTAACATTGCAACCCTCCATTACATGACCAATGTGACCACGAGTCTCCGGTGTTGCTGTTGGATGACATAGTCACGTCACCATTGTCCGGGTCACCGGCTTATTCCCGGGGGTTAGCATGTGGGTCCTGCCATGCATTCTGACTCCTGTATGTCATCAAGTAATCATGTAGTTTGGAGCATCGGCTGTGTCCCATTCCCCTTCGTTCCCGCCAAGTTCCCATGGAATACCCCTTCCATCACAATCACACTCATCACTCTTTATCATTCATGCGTTGTGCAATATCATGTGGTACATCCACCACTCGGTATACAATGATTCACTGCTTTATCAATTCGGTTACATGTCGATAGTTACGTGATCATCATGTATTGTATTGCATATATGTGCATGTCCTTACCGTAATTTGTGAGTCCTCTACTTGAATCAACTATTATAGACTTTTATTTGAGAGAACACCTAGGCATAGGTTACAGTGTATAGTCACTACCAAATTGATCACCGAATCTATTTGGTCTTTGGGTGCTTGTGGTCGTTGGTTGCGCCCACTGTCGCCCGTAGCTTTCCTCGTTTCTCGTTTCAATCCGGTTTTGAGTATCTCATCCTAGTCTCTTACACTCCCAGCGGGTATCCCTATCATCTGATTATCCCTACCCTCTCCTTTTTGATTTTCCATCTCCGGGTTTTTTTGGTTATTCCATCTCACGAGTGTTCGGTATCCGGGGTCCAACTCGGAGATATAGAGCAGGTTAGTTCAATACCTACCGGCGGAATCCTCCACCTCGTCTCCGCTCTTTCGGATCTTCCGGGTCTTCTCCCATGTCGTGTTCGTTGAGCGAGTTTGCCTTTTTAGGTCCGGGGCTAGGCAATCCCCCGGGTGTTGGGTCGTTGGTTGGCCACTGTCCCCGTATTTCTATCAGGTGCTTTGCTCTGGGGTTGAGACCAGTACACCACCCAATGGACTGGGGGAGTCATTCCAATCATCATATAGTTTGTAACAAAGAGGTTGGGTTTCATCATAACATTGGCTCTGAGGTTATGTCCGGGAGGGTGTTGTTATCGAATAGCAAGAATCATAGATCTAGTTTATGTTAGCATTACCCATGGGTTTCTATGGGGTTGAGGTTTGATCATTCGGGTTGGGTTTGTTTTTTGGTGGGTTGATCATGTGATGATCATAGATCTCAGATGTGAATCATGGAATAGATGGTTGGTGCATCATCTTCTTCGATCTCCCCGAGGATATTAGATCTATTAGGTTAACATGGATCATGATATATAGTGATCAAGTTTGGTTAACACAAATATCACCGGGCCTCCTCTGGGTGTTGGGGATTTCCGATACTGGTTTCATATTGGTTACCTCTCATGGTTGGTTCCTCTCTGGAGTTACCATATTATTCTCACAAACAACCAGATGTGATATCTCTTGTATTTCTGGTGTTGGGGTCTACTATGAGAGTAGGTTCTCTTGTGGGGAACAATTCAATCATACATTGGATTTACTAACAAGATCTTATCCCGAGACTAGGGAGTGTTCACCCTTAGGGTGTTTCATCGGGTTTTGGGGAGAGTCTGTTAATAGATGTTGATTGTTCCGAGGATCAACTCCTCATCTGGGACAGGGAAGGTCATGGTTTTCCTTCCCCTTGTGGTGATTGGAATCATTAGAGCTTTGGTGGATCTTCGGATCTGTTGGTTAGTCATAGGTGTTGGGGATTCACTTGGGTTGTTGGGGTCATTCGTAGTGTTCCCTTCTCATGTCGAATCGGTAGAGAGGTGAATTAAAGAACATTGTCAACATTTTGAGAGGTGATCGCGTGCTTGGGATCTTTCTTGGCTTCGGAGAGGTTCTAGGGATCTTCCCGTTCTCCCGGCTTAGCGTTGGGTGCACTTGAGTTCCCCTTTTTGCCAGGTTCAAGAGTTCTAGGTTTCCCGCCGCGATGGTTGTTGGTTGAGGGAGTTCAGGTCGTCCCACTATCAAGTGTTTGCATGGTGGGATAGTTTACCGAATTAGTAGCTTTTGAAACTTCAAACAGATTTTACCATGCCTGCTGCCTTATTCAATAGGATTTAATGGGCTAAACTTCAATATTTTTGGATGGGCTTCTTTCAATACATCGTACTACTTACCTGTATGGAGGAGTCTTCAAACCAGGTCCAACTAAGCTTTAGGTCCATCAACCAAGTTCTTCTTCACAAATAAATAGTTCAACACCAAATCAAGTAAGGTTTCCATAAGGAAACACCATCATCAATATCCATGGGTTTTGGGTCAAACACCATATCTTCTACTGAGATGGCCCACAAAGACATCTTCCTAAGATTTTCAAAGATAGAAAAACTGAAATCACGGTCAAACTTCAAAGTCAACATTAAACAAAACCCGACTTCACCCAAAACAGATCGGGTCTCCGGGCTAGATTTGGGCTGGGTGTCACAACTAGAGTTTCCTGTCATTGAGCATCATTGAAATACACAGGGACAATGACGACTGCACCAGAGGATTGAGTGGCTCAAGAATTCCTCTGCTGCATTCTTCATCTTCAGAAGTAGCATAGCATGCACAATCTCCAATCGGTAAATCTTGATCCTTATCCTTGTATCTTATATGTAGTAGTCTCTTCTCTCCAAGGAGACATCTCGACCAAATACATAATCATATTGCCTTTGGTTGACACGATTCTTGGCAACACTTCCAATCAACCTCTCTTTGCTATTAAAAGCAATACAGGAAGGGGTCTTCCTGTTACCGTAGTCATCGGGGATAATCTCAATTTGACCATTCTGGGATACTACTATGCAGTTGTAAGACTCACCTAAGTTGATTACTTTGATCTAGCCCTAGTTCGAGCCTTGCTTTGTTACTAAAATTGGGAAATGACTACAGGAAGGAAAAATGCAAAAAAGTTTCAGAAACTGGAAAGGCTGCAGGAAAGAAAAATGCAAGTAAGTTTCAAAGACTGGAAAGACTCTGGTTGTTAGGAGTGCAAGTAAGGTTTGGGATGCTCCTTCATTGGTCCGGACTACCGGTTTCCTAAATCTCGAAACTTCCATAGTCATCTTTTCATTTCGGTCAAAATGTTTTTCTCACTTTGCTGTCAAAGTTTGGGAAATTTTCAGCAACACCCTAATAAGGCTATGCAAATTTGCTAGCAAAGCATACTATTGCACAAACTTAAGAGATCTTTTTAAAATTCAGATTTATTGGCTCTCAGCAATGCAGGAAACAATAATATTACATAATGTAGCATTGCTGAAAACCTAAGATTAAAATTGGGCTTAAGGTGAAAGTGGTCCTAACCACATTCCACAAACATCATTAGTGGGGCATAATTTTTATTCAAGAAATGTAAACAGTGAGAGATGTGTTGTTTTGTCTTCTATCCAAGTAGTTAAATCTAAGTTGTAAAAACCATTATTACCTTATGTATAATGGAATAATTAACAAGTACCAATTCATGGTAGGACATGAGGGGACAATAAATCTATGCAAACTAAAAGGTTCAATTCGTAATTTTATACTCCAAGGCTCAGGGGAACAATATCTTCACTTAAATATACATTCCTCCTATATTAGAATAAATAAATCACCCATGAATCTCCCAATCTAGTAGGCTAAAACAGAAAGATGATTAATATGCACAACATTCACACCATCAACTGAGGTTATCCAAACTGAACTATTTCCTCTCCCTAGCTGCAGGACCTTTGTATCCCTATAGTTGGTCTTCGCTACCTTCTCAATAGAAACTCTTTTACCAAAAAGACAAAAAGAACAAATGAGGTAACCCAAGACATGAAAGAGAGGGGGAGAGGGGGGAGAGGGGGGGAACTATTATTCCTCAGGGAAATTGAGGCATGCCAATTTTCCAGTATAACAAACAGTTGGTTCACTTTCATTCTTCATCTACTGTAAAATCAGGCTCCATTGGTTTCTGCAATGAACGAATAATTGCATCTGACCGACACAACTTGCCTCCTCTCCCCATGGCCGTGGGGCTCTCCATAGCTCTAAGTTTAGCTGATTCTCTCTGCTTCTTAAGCCGTCGCCATGCTGCTTGTATGAAACATGCAGCCCATGTGCGCCAATGATGAGAGTAGAACCGAAACTTATGTCTCAGCTTCTTGCTATGGAGTCTTCGGAATTGTGAAGCTACAAACCTCAAGTCCTCACCTACGAGTGCAAATGTCTCAACCTCAGAAATTGCCTTTACCGTCCTAGTAGATGATGGAAGGTTGACAATCGGACGAGGGTCCAAGGCCCATGTTAGCAGTTCTTCACCACAAAAGTCACCGGGGCCAATGCGACATATATTGAAGAAACCGCTTCGTCCACCATTGGTAGTGAATGAGTCTAGGTTACCCCGAATGATGAAGTACATCTCATTGACAGGGTCACCCTCACGCACTAGGCATGTCCCCTGCGTGCATAGAGCAGGCTTGAGTCTCTCACATATGGCATCCAACATCCGCTCATCCATTTGATCAAATAGTGGAACCTGTTTTCATTTCATAAAGCGAAACTCAAATCTAATGAGCATTAAGTAGAAGTAAATTTTCATTTTTATTGACAACGACTGACTTACTCGTCGAACAAGATCTAAGCAGAGGTGACGCTTGATGTCTCTTCGGAGGTCCAATGGTAGACCTTTGAGAATGGCTTCTTCGTCAACTCCTCGTGTTGCAATCCACTTGTATTGGTCATATCTTCGTACGCACTGCCTCAATTCTTGTGGTAGCTGCCTATGATGCATCCATTGCTCCGTATCTGTTCTCCTAATCCTCCACTCTTCCAATCGAATAGTTGTGGATTGGAGATATGTCTGTTTAACATGATGATTTATGGAATATTTAAGATGGAGGAGGGACAGAGCATATACCGAATAGATTAACATTCTTACATGCTTGACTTACTTGCATATTTCCAATGAGCAATGCAAACAGCACCAACCCAAGAATTGCACTAATGATTGCAAAAATTATTTCTCCAACATAAGTGCTTGTCATGAGATTCTGTCCTAAAGAACTGCAAAGTGATAGATTCAAGATTAGGTAGCATATCCTATGGTTAATGAATTTAAACGAGAGTAAAACAAACTACCTACCTCAAGTTTCTAAGACCCCACCACAGACAGTAGAAGTATCTGCTGAAGAATGACAAGGAGGTAACTCCAGAGGTCACCGCATCAGCATAGATACCAAACTCAAAGAAGCCGTTGTTGGGATCACATAGATTTGTGATGTTGCTTGACTCAAACCAATGGAGCCTGTTAGGATTAGCCTTCAGATGACAGTCCAAGAAACTATATTTGCAATATGGGTTTTGAAGGTTGCAGACTTTTCTCCAGCATGCTTCTTGTCGCTCAATTGATAAAAGGTACCAGGAGGCTCCTAATACCTATTCAAACAACTATAGAACTTAGAAAAAATAATTAAAATGAGATTGTGGCTAAACCAAGACATACTTATAGATGCAGCACTGATGACTAGTGCTTGCAAAACCATTCCGTTCAAGACACTAAATCTAAGTGATAGAACATGTGAGGTTAGAATTAAAAATTTTCACTATGTAAGACTTGCTTCTATTACAAGTTCCAGTTTCAATAGACAAGCAGAAAGAAAACAAATGGTCTTACTTACATGGCTTGCTAACATGTACAGCATCAGGTTATAAGCCGCCCCTGCCCATACTGTCTCCGTTACAACCCCGGTGGACTTTATAATTTGTTGTGATAGTGGAAATATGAGATATAACCTTGGAAGGTATTGGAAGACAATGATGAAGCGAAGCATATTTTTGGTATGGATCGTTGTTGAACCATTTAGACTCGGGATTACAACCCAAATTAACACCTGGAAATAAAGCAACATCATATATGGAATTGGAAAATTGAGATACTAAGCCATTACTATCGTAAAAGAAAATAGAGCAACATACATACCTGTGGAAGGGGTAGAGCAGCCAGAAGGTCAATCCAGAAGCTCTTGGCTAAGTACCTAGACGCAATCTTTTTGGGGTCAACAACAAGCTCCCCTCTTCCAAATACACGAGAGGAAGGAGCAACGTAAGCTGTTCGAAGTCGAACAAAAATCTGAATGAAGTAAAACACATCTCCTATCAAGCGTAAAACAGTAAGTGATACTTCAAGTTGCATCCCTATGTCTATGCACACCTCCTCTTTCTGAATCCCTGGCAAGTAAAACAACAGAGGATCCACAAAAAGAGAAATTAAACAAGCTACCAAGAAAATCCTATTCCATCTACGTATCACAGGTCCTCGAGGATCCAATATCTTCTTGTCTACTTTCTCATAGTCCTCAGAGAACACTCTGGACAATACTTTAGATTTCAAGGACCTTCCAGTCTTCTCCTGCATATTCCTATCAACTTTCTTACAGCTTGGTTCTGATATCTGTTTCCAACCAATCTTCTGCATGAGCTTAACCGCATTGTCTCCATTGGTCTTGAATTTTGCTTCTTCAAGATCATCTTGAAATCTGATCATCAAATTTAAAATTTGGGGTAGGCAATTTAGAAACTTGTCAAGTGAGAAAGCCTTAGCCATTTAATCAATCTGTATATGATCTAAACAAATGCAAAGAACAGGGATTGTAATGCTGTAAAGAACAAACCATCCCAGGAATCAGCTAGAGATTGAATTGATACAAATTGCAGAAAAGAAATTGTATAGGACAAACCTTAATGATTTAGAACTTCCATAATCCATGGCAGTTCCTCCTTCAGTTAGTTAATTGATGGTAGAAAGCATCTTCTTCTGGTATATAAGAAAGACAAAAAAAAGTTCACAGATACGAGGTCATAAACCACCAGAAAACGATGGGATTTGAGCAGTCAGCCACAAGAAATAAAGGGACCCTCTTCTCTTAGCTTTTCTTTAACCGTCAGGAATCATGTGACATGGAAAAAAATGTATCAACTTGGATAAGAAGCGAAACTGTGAGGCCTCACTCCTTTAGAGTCAAAAGTGCAGGTCAAACATGTGACAGATCCTCTAGATCACTTTTCTTTAAACAATGACTCCAAAAAAGAACTATCTACCGGTGTTGCTTTCCCCAAGAATCCTGGCTTTCCCTAATCACTCTCAATTGTGGGCCAAAAATTTTTTAATAATAATAATTATTATTATAATTGAAAACATAAATAACCCCATAATTATCAGATGTAATGAACGGAAAAACTGCAATACATTTGATAGTTGGAAGACTAACCCTCTAGTTCTCAACATCAATTAATTTTACCTCCAATGACAGGAACGCAAAAACAGAATTATTAGTGAAAGATTGAAAAGTGGAGGCAGTTATTTGTGTTGAACAGGAAAGAACAGAGAGACCCAAATGCAGTTTTACAAAATTAAGATCAAATGGGATATTTAATGTGGGTTTAACAGAAAGGGTCCCAGATAGAAGACGATAATACAAATTATGACATGAAACCGATTCTACTTTCTGGGTTTTCTTCTTCTTCAGGGAAATAGACAAAGAGTGCAATCGTAAAGCAAATGAATGAAAGAACAAATGTAGGCTAGATTAATCAACAAAGAAAAAGAAAAAGAAAAAGAAAAAGAAAGAGAAAGAGAAAACAAAGGGGTTTAAACTCACAGACGTTGTTTTCGTCCCCACCAACGTATCTCTTCCTCTTAGTTCATCAATTTCTCTAGCTTCTAGAAACTATCCACTTCCCAGTTCTCAACACTTCACTCTATCTCTGTAGATAGAACCATTGGTTTTTCACTCAGAAATGTTTGTTTGAGAAAGAGAAAGAAACTAGAAGTGGGACCCATGAATCTCTTGAGACCTTGCTGCTATTGAGTGAAGTGGCGGAAGATCATAAAGTGCAGAGGCGCGTAATGTGCGTTTTAATTTTCCAATTAAAGAGGCGTGTTGACAGGAATGGATTTTCATGGCTAATCACCTCGATTGACTCTGTCCAGTAGGAATTCTTTTTAACTCCAAAATTCAAAATTGTATATAAAAATATTATTGTTGCTCAGTCTTCGTTCCCTTTACTCTATAACTTACCCTCTAAGTAATATAATGTCACAACGGCTCAAATAAGATCTTACTCACCGACAAATTGAGCTTCCGTGTGTCTTGATCCAAAGCCAAAGTTTTTTCTATTGGTACGAAAAACAAATTATATGTCAATCATGGGTTAGTCAAGCGGCTAAAGACCTGCCCTCCCACAGGGAGATCCGCACCCACTCAAATGGCCTACACCCATGGTAACAAGCTACCTTTCCAAAAAAATAAAAAGCAAATTATATTGGAAACTTAAACCCTTTTGGTTAAATTCCACCCCCTTATTATGGGTTCCTCATAACCCTTGACAATGTCCATCACTTGCATTTAAATGAAAAACTTCGGACGGGTTACTATATTTTAGGCACGCGAAGAGAAAAAAGTTTTAATTTACATGTTAAATTCATGACACGTGACTAATCTAAAAACGAAATCCTATTTCTTTTAAAAAATATAAGAATTCAAATTTTCTCTCTCCTACATTCAAAAATAAAAAATTTAGATTGAACACCAATCATGAATCTAACCATATGGGTTGAAAAATTTTCGATTCATATGCGTGAAAGATCTAGTCTCAACGCTTCTTTTCTTTTTTTTTTTCCCAAAGACTCAAACTCTTCATAAGCTATAATTTTCACTTTTATTTTATTCAACAACCAATGTGATTGAGATTTTCTTTTTTCCTTTTATTTTTAATAGGTAGCTTAATATTATGGGGTACTATTACATATACCATAAAGAGCGTCAAACCCGTAACCTTTTTACTATAAAGTGTCAATCATTATTGACTAAGCAATCTTTCGATTGTAAGATTCTGTAATTTTAAAATATTAAAAAAAATTAGTGTTATCCCTTGCTATACCCCATAAAATTAATGTCATCACCTAAGTTAACCAATTTATTAGTCACAATGTCCATTTGGAAAAATGTATCAATGACGGCCCCTAAAGTCAAGGTGCGAAATATCACCAACACCCCTGGTGTCGAAGGCTATCAACACCACTGAAACCCCACAATGTGGGCAACATTTCTCCGACATTTGGATTGGTTCAATGAAAAACCAACCTCACATTCGAAGGGTATTAAGGGTCTTTTTTGCCTGAATTTTGTTGTTTAGCCTAATTTTTTTAGCTTAAAACATCACCTAAACTAGTGTTCCTGATAGGCACATGCTCGGCTATATACGAACAAAACTAAAAGTCAAAAAACTCTTATAAATCAATGTAAACATGCAAATAGAGCACAAGTACACAACTAGTAAAGAGAAAAAAACTCGCAAATCTATGTAAAATTTCACTTGATCGATGCAAACAACATGATAGCCGGTAATAACGAAACAAGATCTACTCGTAAATGTCGAAGATCATAACAAAATAGTGTAATAATGCAAAAAATAGGAAAGAAAAGCTCTCGAGATGACAAAGAAAATGATAAAAGTCGAGTGGAAAAATCGTCAAAAATCAATTGACATTAAAATAAATATCGCCAATAAAATAGCTATATTGCGAGAACTTGGTGATATATCGCTAATCATTTGACCATATATCGCCTATTTCTCAGCAAAATATCTCCAATAAATTGCAAACCACATATCACCTTGAGGTATCCTGTTGATACCTATCAATAAATCGCCAACATGGCGTACCTTACCTATATCTAGGAAATCATAGTTAAGTACTAATGTAAGCAAATTAATCTTTTTCAAACGACAGTTTGCCATTGAATGAAAAATCCCACACTAGACTCATCTTCATTTACTGTCTTCAACCACTGCTCTGCTTGCATTCACCATCTTCTACATGATTTTTATCCTCCAACAAGTATTTTTGGCTTTCCTCTTCTCCATCTTCCATTAAAATGTGGGGATAATATTTGAAATCTAAAATGAATGACAGAAACAAGTGAAGCTAATGACACTAGTAATAAGAGATCTAACTAAGAAACAGGGTAACTCAAGGCTTGGCATTGAAAGTTTCCGTAGAACTAAATCCTATGAGTACAACATCAGCTTTCTTCTGTACGATGAACATGAAAAGATAAAATTTTGCAATGGGGTACTTGAGAAGAACCACGATAATCCCTAATTTTGATTTGCATCAACTTTCACTAATTTGATTAGTATTTCTGTCAACTTTCATCAATTTTGATTAGCTAACAAGATTGATAACCTTAACAGAATGAAGCCCTTATCCCTATCACAGTTCGAGTTGGCTAACAGTGGATTTGAATCTAGTAAATCCCATCATCACTCAATCACCTTCCAGAAACATTGTAAGAGCTCTACCCAAGGACTATGATTACTACCCAAGAGCACCCCCCCCCCTCTTCTTTTCTCTTTTCTCTTTTTCTTTTTGGTGCATGGCCTCATAGAATGTGATTCTTTCCACCACACGAAGCAATGCTCTCTCCAAACCTTAGAAAAAGGCATTATTTTCAAAACCTAAAAAGAACCAAGTTTACAAATATCTGCTTCTCCACAGTTAAACCACCCAGAATACAACGTCAGATTTCAGAATTTTAAAGAAAATAAAGACTCAAATGGACAAGACTCAATATTGCACCAAAATAATTGTGGAACATTTTCACAAGCAACTTACCAAAACTTCCACCAAAATTCATACGCAGACTTGGGAAGACATGCAGTACCAAAGATCATCAGCTGATCATCTCAAGGCATAAAATAAGACAAAGGAAACAGTGTAATCCCTGGATGTGCTTATATATTTCATGTTGAACTAGTTGTGAACAATTTAACATTCTCATTCAGCTCCTTTAGGGACCTATTGTTTAAATGCATTTCTCTGGAACTTACTACGCTGATAGATGATCCGACAACAGGAGTACCACATGGCAGATCAAAGCAATCTTGCCGAGATGCACTATCTTGATATGCATCTTCTTCCAAGTAACTGGTTTTCATTCTTTCAGAAGGGAAATTCACAGTTCATGCACAACAGCGATGGTGTGAATATTCAGAAACGAAAACAAAATGGAGTTTCAAAGGTTTTCAGCCGTGAAAATTTCTGACACATTTACAAAACCTTCTGTTTCTGTACTTGAAACTAGCTGTTAACTCCATCATACAAGTCTTGCCAATGGATTGCACATTCTCTTGCCAAGAAATCAGAATTTTCGCAAAATGAACAAAGGTGAAGACAACACATCCTCTGAAAAATTACTTCTCCTGTTAGGCTGTTACCTTGTTAGCCATACATTACCTAAAACATATAAAAAACAAATAAAACAAACAAACAAACAAAAAGATAGACACAGCATTCGTAGGTAGCTACCACCAATCAAAATGCTGAGAGTTCGAAGCTGTGATGATATGATACCACCTATAAAGTACAAAATCTGTAAGTTATGTTTTTTGGTCATAAGAGGGATCGGAGAGTCATCACAAAATCTTTTAATTTTAGCAGTTCAGAACCATACCACAAGTCTTTTCTTGATCAAGGAGGTACAGAAATTCCAGAAATCAAAATCGGCGCCTTGGCCTAGCTTCTGCCATGGTTACTCGGATTGATCTGCCTTCCAAGTCCTGTACCATTCACATTTCAAAGCACTCAAGAAGGAACAAACACATGCAGAATTAAAATAAAGCATCTTAAACTAATTGAATTAATAAAACTATGAAATAAATAGTAGGTGGAGCTCCAGAAAAATGATGACATATTAAGAAACAGTACTCTGAACACTACAATCTTTGTTCAAAAAGTAAATAGAACAATGACCAGATTTTAAAAGAAAATGTCTAATTTCTTATAATTTCCTTGTAATTATTCCACTAGTTCCTTCTCCAGCACCACTGCGGAGCATGATATAGTTTTAGCCAGGTAAGGACAGGTGTCTTCACTTCATAACTATTAACCTGTGTTCTTTCTTCCTCCCAAACATATACTCAAAGTTCGATAAGTAATGAACATGGAATTTGAAGGCAAGCTTTATTACGCGACAGATAAGAATAGGAACAACAGGATATACCAAAAGAAAAAAAAGGGCAATTACTATACTCACCACACCATCAAGAGAAGAAATTGCATTGTTGACCTCTCTAGCAGAACCATAGGTGACAAACCCAAAACCCCTTGACCTACCACTTTCCTTGTCAAATACTACCTTGGCCTCCATTACCTTTCCTTGCTCACTGAACAAGGATTCAAGAGCTGAGTCGTCAACACCCCATGCTAGGTTACTCACATGAACCCGATTGGCTGAATTAAATCCTGGCCCCGGCCCTGACCCTGACCCTGACCCACTTCGAGGTCCCCTTGAAAAACCATCCTTGGGAGGTGGAGGTCCAGCATTCACTCTCAATGGCCTTCCATGAAATTCCTGAAAAATCATTGTGGTTTATTAGTTAAAGGTTAGAAACAAATGGTGAAATAGAATTCATCCCAGAGAAGATATGTGGTGATTTTTGGGATCTACCCTGTTCTATGTATAAAGGTGCGCAAGGAGTGAATCACCTCATTGTAATTACAAATGTATGAATGCAGAAAATACGAAGCATTATCAGTAAAACAGTGGCACTAAAACAAGGAAACATGAATGGTAGATGAAGAAAGAGCAAGAAAACTTTACATAGCCATTGAACTGCATAGCAGCAGCATTGACTTCCTTGAGGGTAGACATAGTCACAAACCCAAAACCCCTGCTACTTCCGGTCGTCTTGTCATAAATAACCTGCAAATCCAACTTTTACTTCACTCCACCATGTATATTGAACTTTCAAACTCAAGAAGCACAATTTCAGAAAAGCCCTAAAGTAACCCCAACAACTCAACTCCAAATTCTCAAAAATTGCTACCCAAAGAAGAGCTAAAATGGGTAATCAGAAATCATAAGCAAAAACAGACCTCGACCATTTGAACCTCTCCGGCACGTCCGAACAACTCGGCGAGGTCTGAGCTGTCAACATTAAAGGGGAGGTTACCCACAAAGAGTTTCAAGTCAGGAGTGAAATTACGCTCTTCTTCGTTAACGTAATCCTCCTCTTGCTCGAATTCAGACGAAATGGATACTTTACAAGTGAAAGGAGAAGACAAAAAGCTAATGCACCTCCGAGGCTTAGAGTGAGACGAGAGGGAAATCGTAGTAGGAGCCCTGTTGTTACATTTAGCAGACGAAGTTAGGGAGACGGCAGAGAAGAGAGAAATAAAAGGTTTCTGCGTTGAAGAGATGGATAGGGTTTTGGGAGAGAAAGAAGGGAAGAACAGAGATGATGAAGCCATTTCTGCTGCCGCTCCCGATAAGGTTCCAAGGACTCAAGGAGAGATGGCAAAGAGTAGCAATTAGCAACTCAGCGAAAGAAAGAGAGAGAGAGAGAGAAAGAGAAGACGGCGAATAGGGCATGACGTGGAGCGGTGGAGGGAGCTTAAGTTTTTAAATTCCTATTTTCTTGGTTAGCTAGGTTTCAAATTTTATTTTATTTTTTCATTTTTTTGGGATATGAAGTAGGTTTCAAATTCTGAAGCTTAAACACTTAGGATGGAAACTTATCTAGTCCATTTCTTTATCAAAAATGAATCATCTATTTTCTTGTAAATGTGTAACATGTGTTATAATATCACATCAAATGGTTAAAATTCATTTATAAGTCACATCAAATAACTCTTTTAGGGCTTGGCGGAGATTCAAAATCTGAGATTTCAAACTATAGATTTCAAATTTGGTTATAATTATAAATTAGATGTTTGGTTGTGGGAAACAGGATTCACCAAAACTTTTGCGCGTGTTTTGGTGTGCTGTGTTTTTGAAACTCGGTTTCACCCTTCCCATAAATCCGTCCGTTTTGTGTAAATGGACCGTTCGATTTATTTTCCCCGGGTAATCGGTTCTGTCCGTTTCCGCGCCCCCTTAACCATTTGATGAGATATTGTGACACATGTCACACGTCTATAAGGAAATGAATGGTTCATTTCCTTGTCAGAAATGGACATGATAATAGTCCATTTCTAATTTCAAACCGATTCATCGAACCAACCCTCAAACACGACTTAGGAAAGAAGAGAAGAAAAAAAACAACACATATTGATTGAGTCCTCTTTCTCGACGACGTTGCATGTCTCCTACGCCAGCAAACCACCTAGTTGCTTCCCACCAATCCATTTCCTTCCTCCTTACCTGATTACAGATTGGGTTTTGAAATGAAAACCGAATCATCGAAATATACAACCATGAAATTTGATTTGAGAAGAGAAAGGAAAGAAATGGAGACTCAGTGCCATTCTTCTTAGATTTCGAACTCATAGCAGGAGATGCTAGAGAATACTCTAGGTGTTTGGTACAAGGTTGATGGGTTTGGGTTCGTGAGAGCAATCGTTCTACCTACAAAGGAAGATCTAACCTGGTGGGTTAAGTAGCCAACAAAGCCTCTGTTGTCGATGGTGGTGTCGGGTAAGATGCAGGAATTCTACATCATCGCCTATTGTTATTGTTGTGGCTTGTTGCTTCAAAATCTGCCTACTCCGGTTCAACCAAGAAGCATATCGAACCAGATTTCTATGAACAAGAAACACGTGAGAGCATGTTGCCTCCGAGGGCGAAGTCAAACTTTGGATAACACAGTTCCTCTCTGAGAGGAGTAAATGCCCAAAGAGATGAAGTTTTCTTGGGTAAGTGTAGGAATTAATTATGTCTTAACTTCGCTTAGCTTGGCATACCTCACAAAGGTATAAGTGGCCGTTCATATATAAGAACATCATCGAGACAGCAGATGCTAGCCATAGGAATACCAGACATGATTCCCAACGATCCACATCGAAGGAACCAATGCAAAGGTTTGCGTTTGGTGCATCTGACAAGGTCCATACTGAACCCTGCAAAACCTAACACCAGATGGGACATGTCCTGCTCGGAACTCTCGACAAGCCGGTGGGAAGCAATACCCAAAGGGATTCTAGCGTGTTGGCATAACTCCTAATAAGCGCAGACAATGATGCATAGGTACGATGCATTAAATGTTAAATTTAATGATCTGGCACACGCACATTTGTATAAGGAGTGGTTTGTATCTGACTAAGATTATGCCAACAAGTGAAGGTCGAGAAGTCCATCCAGTGGCATGCCCAGAAAGTGTTAATGGTCGAGTCGCCAATACGAAAACTTGGTCTAGAGGAGTGACCGTGGTAAGCTTGAAATGTGACTGTTCGCCAAACCATATTTGAAACTTCTGAACCCATGCGAACTATATTGCCAAAACCAACCGGATTTGGCTTTGTCACTCTTCGGACTCCGACTTCTAGGAGAATGGTACTTGGAATTAGGTACTCCACATGTTAGGTTTGAATAGTGACTTCTCAAAATGCCTCTTACTTTCGTTTATTTACCGAGAACTCGAAGAGTCGGGGCTCCTTTAGAAATGGCTCATTAATTGAAGTGATAGTCTGTTAGTGGTTGAAAGGATGTGCCCGCCACTCAAGGTGCTCCCCATGACGCCACGTTCGCTTGCCATCAAGGTTGTTTCAAACCAAAACGTCACCTTTCAATAATCGTTGATTGGAAACAATCTGTGTTGTTCATTCAAAAATTACTTTGCCCATAAAGCTTTCAGCTTCCTCCATTCAACCTCTTTACTGCGACTGTAATTTCAAAACTTTGAGAATTCCTCTGCAAGTTACTAAAGTTCTTTCTCACATACCAAGTGTTTGAAATTCCTCCTTCCTGTCGTAAGTTCCTTTAACCTCCATACCTCATCTTCTTCTTAGATTATGGGTAGAAAATTGATTAAGAAACACAATGCTCAGGTGAATCTTAATTGCCCCAGAGAACCATGGGAAGAACTTGGGATTTGGGGTGATCCTTTTGAAGGAGCCCTCCCTAACCAATCATAGTCCTGCTTCAGCTTCTGGCAGTATGCAATCAAAGCTAGCCCAAGAATACGATTCTTCAAAGGTCAGTGAAATTGAAGAGATCAAGGTCAACCCCCATCCCTAGTTAGGTTCGAAATGCCCTTAAATAGGAGGCATTCTAGAGTTGATGAGAACTTCCTTCCAAATCCCAATAGACTTTGAGGTTTCCTGAGGCAGACGAGAGGGCTAGCTTGCTTAGAATGGGGGAATTTCTCTGTATTTTTATTCCATGCTAAGAGGAATGAGGGTTCCTTTGCACGCCTTTGAGATCCAAGTCCTCTACCACTACAATCTCAAACCTGGAATGTTGGCCCCAAATGGATGGAGAAGCATAGTTGGCTTCATAGGTTACTACCACAACTTAAGAGTTGAGCCTAATTTACACATTTGCCAATGGATTTTCACACTCAAGACCATAGAGCATGAGGGCTGGTATATCTTCAAATAGGAAAGGGACAACAATAGTCAAATTCGTTGTGCTCATCAAGGAATCCCTTCCTTCTAATAACAAAGGCTGGAGAGATAGATACTTGGCCTGTCGCCCTCCTTGCAACTAGGGGTGTCAATTTATAGCCCGAACCGAAATGGCCCTTTATAACCCGAATCGGCCCTAACCGAACCTTAATGGGTCGTAATTGGGTTGAGGTAGGGGTGTCAACGGTTCGGGTTGGGCCGGCGGCCCATTAAGAAAATAACGGTTTCGGGCCGGTGCGGTTTGGGTTTGGGTTGACTAACGGTTTGGGCTAACGGTTTAGAATTGGTTTACTAACAGTTTGGGTTCGGGTTTACTAGCGCTATGTTTTGAGTACCTTGTTGATATGTGGAATTTATCAAGAGCATGTAACACATATAAGCATTAAGTTATTTTCAAATCTCTTGTGTTGGGTGTTCAAAACCAAAAACTTTTTTTCTACAAAGAAGTAAAAATTATAGAACTAATGTACAAAAGAAAGCTAGCATCTTGATGAATTTTAGTGGGTTGTATTTGCTTATTCTCCTTTCCCTTCTTGACGCTTGTAAAAATGGATCAAAATAAAACATTAAAAGATTTTCAAATGATAATACACTTGCTAAATATTTACTAAGCCCGTCTTCCAAATGGTGAAGGCTTTGATAGGCTTGTTGTTTGCATATTCCAAAGTAAAACAATTAAGAAAACAAATAGAAACTTAGGGGGTTTTCTTGTCTTTTACATTTAAATTTATTTTATTTATTTATAACGGGTTTAACGGGTTGGTTCGGGTTCGGGCCGATTTCGGGCCAAATGGTTCGGGCTAGCCCGCGCCCAACCCGAACCATTGCGGGCTGAGGTTGTTCAGCCCAAACACAGCCCATTAAGCTTTGGGGTGGGCCGGTTTGGGCTATAACTGGTCGGTTTGGTCCGGTTTTAACGGTTCGGGTTAGGTTTTGACACCCCTAGGTTGAGGGTTGTGGAGCCCGCACTAACCCGAAACCGTACCGCAACCCATTATAACCCATTTACAACCCGTTTTGTAATTTTACATTAAATAGTATTTAAATTATTATATTACCATTAGGCAGTTGGTATAGACAATTAAGAAAATTAAGCATGAATTCAAAGATCAAATAGTCATTTTACTACTTAATATCTAGGTTCTTGATTTATATAGAATGGGTGGGTTTTTTTTAATGGAAATTGACCAATAGCAACTTTGCTTTCCATATAATTTTCGTTTTTGTTGTAGGATGCTCAATTGTTTCTTCTTGTTCATTTTCTTACACACCATAAACCGTTAGTCAACCCGAATCTAAACCGTTAGCCCAAACCGTTAGTTAGCCGAACCCAAACCGCACCAAACCGAAACCGTTATTTTGCTAATGGGCCGTGTTTGGGCTAGTGTTTTTCATCCCGGAACCGCCTCAAACCGCACCATTGACACCCCTGAGAGCACCTACATATTGTACGTGTTGTACTATTACAACTATCCAACTGTGTGGCTGCAAAATATACATACTTTTAAAAAAACAATTGGAACACTGGGTTAGGGAAATCAACATATGTCACATGTTTTGTTGTTTTAGCTAAGTCCATTAACCGTGGTAATTCCTCTAGAGACCACTTTTCTCTTGAAGGCTATGGTAATAGCTTTCTAATTTGATGATGATTGGTCCAAATCTCGTCTACCCTTATCCCCCTTTCTTACGCTATCTGCATGCCTAACTGTAGGCCAAAAAGCATAGTATCCAGCATCCCATTAATTTTCCACTTTCCAAAATTGACGGGCTGTAGGTGTCTGTCTCTATATACCCCAATGCTCCAGCCTGTTACTCCTAGTTGCTAGTGAGAAACCCCTGCACATATCAAAACAGTTTTGTTAGGTTGCAAGAAATGCATACACCAATTCCCATCTAGGTCATCTAAAGCAAAGCTATTGTTACAATATTCAGGGATATTTAATGAATTATTATCTTCATTCATTTGTATCTTCAGCACCTTAATCCAATGGTTCGTGTTATGTGACACCACCATTGGATTCGGTTTTTTATGATTAAACACCCACTCATTTCTTTCCTTCCATATGAAGTAACATGTTATTATGAATACCGCCAAAACCCATCGCGCGTTGTCTTTACTTAATTGTGAAAGCATATAGAGACAATGATTAAGGAGTGATGAATTTTGCCGATATTCGATGCGGGAACCCCAATGGTCCTGCCGCATGGATTCTTTTTCCCCAGTCACGTGAGATGATTATATGCCATATGGTTTCTTCTGATTTTCCACATGTGGCACAATCCGCACTCATGTTTGACCATTGAACAAGTTTGGCCCGAACCGGTAATCTTGCATTTAATACCCTCCAAAAAAACACTTTAAAATTTGGGTGTATTGGGAGTTTCCACATTTGTTTCCACCACTTCGCAGTTTGCTGGTCGTGATTCCCTAACCTCTGTTTAACTATCTCCTTATAGGCCTGTTTAACTATGAAATCTCTATTTGGAGAGATTAATGAAGACCAAGAGTCTTCAATTTCTGAGAGAGAGACAGATTGGATTATAGTAGATAAAGGATTTGAGATAATCTCCCAGTTCTGATTCCGGTTTAGATTAGATTGCTTCTTTATTCTTCTCATAGTACCTTTATACTCTCTAGCCGTTGTTCATCATAAAGGTTTTGCAACTTCCGTCCATAAAAGTCTTCTCCAAGGCCTGTAATAGACTAGAATGGCATATAACTTGTCCAGAGTGCATAATCACACCAATTTGAGAGCAGCTATTGTCTTATCCTGCGAACAGAGAACAGTGAAAAAAGGTGTCCAAGTAGGGACATGAACCACAGAAGTGAGGGAGGATAGGGGCTAGGGTAGAAAATCTTTCTCTAGTTGAAACATGCAAATTCATACACCAATTAACTTCATCATACTATTGAGTCTAGGCTCGGATGCTGTACAAGCATGTAATTCAAATCTGATCAGAATTTTCACCGAGATACAAGCACACCAATCTGTTTAAACATCTCACTAAGAATGCAGAGACCCAAACGGCCACTTTAGATTTAGGCAATCATCCAACATTTGGCACTTGGCTAAAGATAACAAAAGAAGAGAAAAATAGCTGAACACCCAGCACATCCATACCACTCATCTCATGATCTACTCAATGATCTTTCTATTAATATCCCATTGATGTGAACATGGTATATTTGTTTTTCAATTTCTCTGTACATCAGTAAAGGAGAGGTAAAATGGGGGGGGGGGAACAAACATATGAACAAATGAAGATAAAAATACACACCTCCTCACCTATTTGTCAGACTAGCCACAGTGAGAACATAAGAAATCTCAAATTACATTCACTTCCCGCTTTCTTTTGGGCTCATGCCCCTGCATCATAATAAACCTGCGAGATCTCAATCTTAGATGCTTCCAAATAAGTTACAACATTTTTTTTGGGGCGCACACCTCAAGAAGAGCAAACTAATCAGAGTGATTGAATGCTTGCCGCACAAAATGATTCAAATCGAGGTTCAGTTAAGTCTATCGTTTCATCATCTGGCACAGAACTCCCAACTGTAGAAGTTAAGAGTATAAATTTCTCTATATACTCAACTGACCTTGTCGTATCTGCCTGTTTCCTGCTATCACCAATACATAGGGTACGGTCTAAACTCAATGGTAACGAACACCGAGCAGACCATCTACCAGATGCAATTCTTCTTAGGCTACCAGCATCCTGTTCCTTAGCCTTCTCCATCTCTAGTGAACTTTTTGTGCTTGGATCGGGTGACCTCTGCATTTTATTTTTATTTTTTGGGGGTTTTGGGGGGGGGGGGGGGGGGGGGGGAATGGTTAGTTCAATGGCATAGAGAACAACATAATAAGTGCAGCATGTAGATCATACAGAAAAATTAATAAAAATAAATGTAGCAGTACTGGTCCAAAGGGAGTTCTTCTTTTACACTTTCTTTCTATTTTTTTGATGAAAGGGGGGGGGGGGGAAGGGATGTCTAAAAATCAATTTCACAGGCTTTGTTGCATCCATATGCTGAACAAAATGATGTATCTAGAAATAACTCAATATGAAACCTGGGAGTCCATACTTCAATAATGCATTCGTACAGGAAGATTTTCAACTGGGCAGGATAGGTTTTTCTTTCTTCATGTGTGATCTCATTAATTTCAGCTACATGGCAGGTTCTGCTAATCCAGACTCCACTAGATAGGGAAGTATGGATTGGCCACAAATTGAGTTCCGTGATCCAAATCAACTTATCACCGATCATGTAAGACTCGTCCAATCAAAGTTTCAGCCATGAAAATTTAGTAGTCAGATCACCCTAAAAAATCTATTTGCCAAAAGTGGTTGTGCAATTGGGATGACATTTATCCCACATGCAGTGGTGGCATCCTATGGTGACTCTTTGCACTTCACGATTTTGTGGAAGATTATTGGTCCTAGATTTGACAGGCAAAACCATCTAGAAATGATAGTTTAAAAACTCGATGAGATCTTGGAGAACTTGAGAATCTCAAGCATTCTAACATAAGATGGCATACGAGACACAAAAAAATGAATAGCTTCAAATAACTCAATCGGAATTTTGAATATTTCAAGTAGTACATACTTTCTATCGAAAAAAGAAAAAAAAAAAAAATACGCATGGTATTGTTTTGTTGAACTAGTGTAGTAAGCCAGCCATTACTTACGTATTATTCACGATACTTGGATGTCTCCATAATATGTATTTTGATCAACCCAATGTATCTTGTGGCTAGTAGTAGAAATCTGAAGTCTTTTAACCATTTCTTAAGTAATCATGTGTCTTATATATGTTTGTGTAATTATGCCTCAAAAACTCAAACAAGGAGTAGAATAAGCAATTTCAGGGTTTAGCATTTACTAATAACCCAGGACACAACATTAAAACACCATATTTTATGGGGGTTTTTTTTTCAACTTGAATAAAATGAATATGTAAATTCAGCCTAAAACAGGTTTCCCTTTAAGTTTTGGAGCCAACATGGCAACATCATTCTGAAATGCAAAACAAATATGTACAAACACCCCAAGATCTTGAGATTTTAAGAAATTTGTCTAGGTCAAAAAACTGTTTGAGATGAGTTTTTGAAACTTGCAAGAAACTTCCGTACCACTTGAATTTGGGATAGCTGCTGAATAGGGCACAAAGTACCAAAAAGATCTCAACTTCAACAGTTGAGTTACAAGCTTTCAATGTTAGTATGAAGTGAAGACGGTGACAGGCAGAACCAGAAAACATATATCAGTTCTACGTAGCAGCTGCTTTTTAAGACAAAGACAGATAAAGTGGACGAAAAAGATGAACAAAGGAAGGGTCTGCATAGATGACAAACATAAGGACCATAATGCATATTTGGACAATAAACTTATAACCTGATAGGAACAATCAACAGTAACATGAATGGCAAAGGTCCCAATTGAAAAAAGGACTGTGAAAACATGCATTTACCTGAAAAAGGTTTACAGTGAAATTTCTTCTCCTAGGAATCTCAGGTGCAATTGTGGAAAGAATCTGGACAACCTCACTCATTGTTGGACGAGAATCAGGATCCAGAAGCAAGCACTCCTTCGCTAAGTAAGCCATTATCTGCATCTCCTCTTTGGGGAAATTTCCCTTCAAAAGTGGGTCAGGCAATTCCGAGATCACTCGTTCGCTGTCCTGCAAACGAGGGGTAGCCTACAGAAGAGGAAACTCAATTTAGAGGATTAAGAACATTTCTCTTTTCATGAAAACCAAATATATTGCAAGACCTAAAAGAAAAAGATACCATTCTTTTAATTGAAGATAATTTCCATTCATTTCATGCAATTTCCAACTCCTTACACCTATGATGCACAACCAGTGCAATCAAATATAAATACGTTTCAGTTCAGACTATCCATAAGAAAGATCACCTCTTAACTTGATAATGGGCTGTCAAAATTAATCTGCACATTCTGGACAGTCAATCAACAACAACTCAGCCTTATCCCAACTAAACAGGAATGCTACATGGATCCTTGCCTCCAGTAAGCTTATTCGAGGTGATACTTGATGCAATGCTTAAAGCCATCAACGTCTTACCTAGAATCATTTTAGACCTACCACTAGTTCCGAATTGGAGCATCCAAAGGCCTAAAATCAATAAGAACGGCAATTGCTCAAGATCACTTCATATAGATGAATAGGATCACAATCATCAAAAAGGACAGCGGTTTTCCAATAGAATATTTAGAGAACAACATGTGGAGCTTCAAGAAGGGCGAACCCGGTACTTAAGGCTTCTACACAAACAGCATCCCCGGAGGGGGGGGGGGGGAGGGATTGGGGAGGGGCAATTTTCCTACACAGCCTTACCCCAGCACTTTTTGCTGAGAGGCTGTTTCAATACCTCGAGCTCAGGCCACAGCATGTGGAGCTTCAGTATGAGTAAAATATCTGAGCCTTGTGCAAACAAACCATACTGGCTTGGAGGAGGGATGACAATGGGAAGGTTCTCAGAGGTTTTATCCAATACCTTAGACAACCTTCCGTATGAAACATTAATGGGTTCACCAATATTACTGGTGACTAGAGGAAATGATCAGGGGTTCAACCTTTTGGGACTGGGATATGAACAATTTATCCAGCCCTGTTATCATCCATTAATATAACAAGGTGCTAAAATGATGAAAACGAGCAGAAGAAGAATTTAAAATTCTACCCATATGACTAGGCTTTCATTTCCTTTATTAGATCCTTTATGAATGGGATGCCGACCAGTGATCAACTCAAGAAGAACTACTCCAAAGCTGAAGACATCTGACTTAAGCGAGGCCTTTCCAATAATTGCATACTCCGGCGCAAAATACCCAAAAGTGCCTTGCAATCTTGCAGGAGAACTAGAGCAGCTGGGAGGGTCATCACTCCTCAAGCATTTAGCCATTCCAAGATCAGTAATCTACAAGTGAACAACAGGGAAGTGAAATACTTATTATGTCATCAAAGTTGTCATAATGTCAAAAACTTGAACTTAACCTAGAAATTGACCCTAAGTTGAACCATTATTATGAACCAAATAAGACGAGTGACCTTTAACACTAAGGGAACAAGAAAAGCATTTTGTTTCCTAATGTCTAATTTTGGATATTACATGCAACTGGCAAAGTGCGGGCCATAGAATGTATTCTTAATCGAACGAATTCCCAGTGAACCTAAACAGCTTTTTTCTGATCCCTCCACTCCCCCCCCCCCCAAAAAAAAATCTTTTTTACATTTCCTCTTTTCCTGATATCTGGATTCCCACATGAAATAACACATCTGAGGCTCTTACTTTAGCTTTAAACTTCTCGTCCAAAAGAATATTGGTGGATTTGACATCTCTATGCAAAACCCTAGGAGCAGCAGCTTCATGGAGATATTCCAAACCCCTTGCAGCCCCAAAAGCAATGCTAACACGAGTCCCCCAGTCCAAGGCTTCCTTTGCTTGAACTCCATCCAAGCAATCTCTTAGGTTACCATTCGACAAATACTCAAAGACAAGTAGCCTCTCAGCATGTCGTCCTTCAGATTCTGAGCAGTATCCAAGCAAAGGCACCACATGACAATGGTGGAGTCTGGATATCAGTTCAATCTATCAACAAGAGAAATAGGTCAGTATAGAGAACGACAGTTTTTCCAACTTCTTTCTCCAAAAGTAACCTATAAGAAAACAATGGGTATTACTTCAGTGAAAAACATAGAATCTGCTTCAGGCCCCCCTTGAGTTTTTAGCCGCTTAACAGCAACAGTGGTGCCATCTATCAGCTGACCACAATAGACATGGCTGCTTGCCCCCATGCCTATGAGGTTGATGTTGGAGAATCTATTGGTTGCCAGCTCCAACTCTGAATATGTAAACTGAACCATTTTTCCAGGTATTGTTCTTTTTTTGTTTCTAAACATGAAAGAGGCCTTCTGTATGCACCCTGCAGTAGCAATTGACATAATAATGGTTTAAAAATAACCAAGCAAGCTTTACCCTCATATAACACATTATAATCAGTGTTCAAATTCTTTTTCAGTTAGAAACACTCCAGGATAGTTGAAAATTTTATCCAAACAAAAACTTGTGTATACATCCATTACTGGTTTTCCAAACAGAACATCCACCATACAGTAAAATCACCGTTTTTACCTGTGAATGGACTCAAAGGGGAGTTCACATCAACTTTGAATTCAGGCATGGAATTAGACCTATGATTTATTAGGTTGGTAGTGCTACTGTAGCTTGAGTATTTATCTGATGAAAATACTGGAGATTGGAGACGATGTTTTTCCCTCTTATGCATATAGCATGCCAATGATGCAAGAAATGCAACAGTCGTGAGCACCACACATACTAGGAGAATGTATACAACGACTTTGCTGGAAATATGCTTCCTTGAAGGTTTTGGTTCAACGGTAAAACCTGCATGACAAGCATTTTGAATCCATTCAGTTAAAGTACAATTTTAATTAAAAACAGAACATTAACTTTACATTTAAAATTTTGCTAAACAACTTCATCCCAATTAAAGTCCAGAGCATGTTAATCAAAAACTGATCCTTAACTTCGCATTTAACAATTTGCTATTCAACTTCATACCACTTAAAGTCCAGAGCACGTTAATCAAAAACTGATCCTTAACATTTTGCCAAACAACTTTGTATCCATCATCCAATTTCAGAATGTTAATTTTACTTGCTGTTGCAGACTGAGACCCAAATCAAGGTCATTAACAGTATCGATTTCAGGAATTGCAGAGCGGAGGTATCCATGCTACTGTGCTAGGCTGGAAAACCGCAGGATCAATATAAAACATAACTAAAGATTCTTTATAGCATTGCAGTACAACAATGGCTACTAAGAAGTTCAAACGCAACATTTCCTAGGTAATAAGGAACTTTACCAGATGTGCAGTTGCACGCTGTGAAACAACCGGGATCATGGAGAGTGGCTGTTTTGGGCAATCCTTCAGCAGCACATAGACAAATCCATCTACCCCCACCAGCTTCTTCTGCAATAAGAAGTTAATGCAGTTAGAAGTATGAAAATGCATATTGGTCAGTGCTTCCACACCTATTTATCTCCAGAACAAAAAGAACACAATAACATACTTAATCTGTATTAATAAAATATACAATACTTTTCAGCAAAATGATACAGACTTTCTTCAAGCTAACAAGTCATAGCTGCTTATGTAATAAAAATCATCAGTATACCAGGATCACAATCACATGGTGCAGAGCAGTTAGGTCCAATAGTATAGCTCTGATTTACTTGTTGAGCAGAAGTACACAAACAGGTCCATTTGTTAATGTCTGGCCCATCAGAACGTTCATCTGTGACAAAGTCAATAACCCACCAGCTACAGTCAGCAAGAGAATCAGTTCAGTAATTGGCATGTAGCTGAATGAAATTTTAAAGCTAAACTCTTGTTGAAACAAGGGCAGTTTATTTTCTGCACCTAATTACTTATGGTGCTGTCTGCGACAGAACTTCAGCGACCCAATGAAATAATCTAAATATAAAGATGTAGGCAATCACTCTGGAGATCTTCCATGCACGAAGTCTCCTTAATGGATGAGCATTACCATTCAACATAAAATTGTCTGTCTATGAAAATGCTATATTTTCTGACCATATTACGAATCTAACAGATTGCACACTTTGAATTGTATAATCTATTCCAACTTTGTCCTAAGAGATTCAAAGGTGAGCCATGAAAAAGGTGGGTCTCACAACATTTTTTTTCCGGCCAAAAATCTATCCAAACAGCCATCTACTGTAATAAACTGGGGTCTTTCTTGGCCACAGGATGAATGGATAGAACATCACAACAAATTTAATATGTATATGAAATATATACTAACCACAAGAAGTATACTGAAGCCACAGCAACATAACAATCCAGATAAGTGTAACTTCCAACTGAAGCTTCATTCTTACAACTCAAAGGCTAAATCAAGAAGAATAAAACCGGTTAGAGGATTCCTGACTATCTGCAGCAAAAAGGAAATCATGTTAAACCTAAAATTATTTCACATCTGTATTTCTCTCTAAAAAGCAAATAAATCATAATTGGTACAACTCTTCATATGATGAAACGGTTATGATAGAACTGAGATTCATATGAATTTTTTTGCAGAACTGTAAAATAAATACAAGAAAAAATGAAGACCAATGCTCTTGGGGGGGAAAATTTACTATTCCTGCATTGTCTATCTCCTTAGAAGTATACATTTAACTCACTCTATACTAATTGAATCTAAACATCCTGATGATTGCAGAGAAAAATGAAATGCAATCATGCACCAGAAAATGTGCTTTCTAAAAAGTTTAGCTGACAAAGTAGTTTTTTTTTTGGGGGGGCACTAAAAGGTCAATTTATTAAATTAAGAATAGAAAAAAGAAAACAAGGAAAGAAAAGAAAAAAATCAGTAAAAAATTACATTTGCAAAGCATGATCCCTGCCTTCAACCTCACACACTTGATAACTAAATCAAGGCATAAGACCAATGGCAAGAGTTTTGTAACTTTTCAGAAGAGTCTAATTTACTGAACCTTCATGATCAACAAGACCACCTCTTCAAGTATGACTAATATAAGACCTCATACCTGCAACAGACGGCAGAATAATTACACAACGAAACAAAGAACTGGAAGAAACATTTTAAGGGGGAAAAATCAGCAGGGGAGCAATTTGAAGGAAATCTGGCATCCTTCAAATACATATCAAGACAAAGTTTTAATTTACAAACTATTTTGTTTTAACCTGCAGTTTAGATTTCAAAGAGAGAAGATTTGAGATTTTGGCAGGTCCAGACCAATCAGCCATTCATCTTTAGTTATGACCTACTTAAGCTAAAATATAAGAACTATATAATGGCTTAAATGCTTATATGCTGATTAATAAACTGAAATGTGTAGGACAAAAAGAGATGAATTTCCTAATTCCTAGAATATATATCTATAATAGTACCCCCTCCCCCCGAGTCTACTTAATTATGCGGATTCAGCCTGAAATTGAAATTCTCAGAGTGACACAGACAAAGCATAAAACAAATCCAAAACATAATCACATTCCATGGGCACGTACGTTTCTTAGGAACTGCAAGAAAAGTAATTTGGGAAGGAATGGCACTGTTAAACCACATTCTGCCCACCAAAATTTGTTGCCATACAGTATGTGTTACCAAAATGGAGTAGATGCACAGGATAACTGAGAAGAATCAGGACACTTAACTTACAAAGAAGAAAAATGCAGACTGAAGTGACAGTGGGTCGATGTGAACAGTGACAATACCCAAATGACTTAACCTAATCCCATCGCATCCTTGAAACTTTCTACCCTATCAAAAACGATAACAAGAAGGATGGCAAAAAAACACTACCAAAAACTACATTTCGGAGCCATCAGTGACCGACTATCAATGGTGATTGGAAAAGGCAAATAATGAAAACAAAAGTGATGGGTTTTCAATATATTCAAACAGAATACATTTAATTAAAATAAATAAATAAATAAAAAAGGCCTCCATTACTCACCAGTCGGAAAGCACCATTTTGGCAACCGGAAAGTGACGCCTCAACAATCAAATCTAAATATTTGGTGTTAAACAAAGCATGTCGAAAATTAAAACCAGCGTCGTCATCGACATCACCCTCGGATTCATTATCATCTTATCTGAGTGCCTAAATCAAAGACAGGACAGAATGGTAGGAAAGTAGAAAGGAATATTTTTCAAAATTTCAAAGATGGGTACACCAACGGTAAAGAATTAAGAACTTAGCTTCAAAGACATTTAATAAAAGTTAACGTGTGAAGGAGGAATTTCGACTTGTCTTATAGGGACACTCACCGGGCCCACCAATCTCTTCGTCGACCGTCGGAATTCCGGAACTTCCGGACAATAATATTATATGGTTTTAAAATACTGCTCTTCAGTGAGTCTCATCAACCTGACAACTATAGAGTGATCTAAGGAGAGGATGGAATGAAATCATTGGAAGGGACGAGTGAGCATTGAGCTCCATGCAGTTCCTAGTGGTCCCATTACACATGCAATCTTGAATGAAGATTCCAACTTGATGGTTATGATTTCGTAATAAGGTTGCAAAGTGGAAGAACATCATCAAAGTAAGAGACAAAATGGGCTCACCGTTACTTGTCTGCAACCCTTGCCGTGGATCTCCATGGAGCGGGAAAAGGATTCTCTTCCCCTCCTCTAAAGAAGAAAAAGCTTTTACCTTTCAAATAAACAAAGAAAAAAAAAAAGTTAGTCAGTCAAGTTTCACCTTATGGAAATGCGGAATAGAATTTTAGGGCTTTGGGAGCCAAGGGGTTGGGATAAGTAACCTTTTCCTGACCAGTTCTTGAGGAATGAGGAGAAGATGGGAAATCGCAAAACGAAATGGAATGCTTAGAAGTTAGGGATTAAGGACGAAAGGATCAAGAACATCTCATATTATATTCTAAAGCATCTGGAATCGAGTATGAGAAAATGATCTGTAGAAATCGAAAACGCAGGGAGATGCTAAGGTATTAGTGGGAATAGTTAGTTTGAACTTTGAACCTACCTACTAGTACCTGAAAGAACAATGTTCAGTCTCCGGCAACAGTGGATCCAACTTCAATATGCTAAAACCTACTACTACTCCATTTGACGGAAGGCGTAGGAAACGGAACAGGAACCGGGATTGTGCAGGTACGAAGAAGAATTAACACTATCTCAACTAAAACAGTAACTGATTAACTCACAAGAGAAACAACAGAGCTACTGGATTTCGTTTGGGAAACTAAATTTTCATCACTGAAGCGCATCAGATCAGCTAGCTGAAGTGATGATGAAGGAGAAGAGAGAGAGTAGAAAGGTGTTGGGAATTGGAAGCGCATCAGATCAGCTAGCTTGGGAAACTAAATTTTCATCGAGATGCGAATTTTACTGGCTGTGTGTGGTGTGCCACGGCGTGAAGGATTTTTTTACGTACATTTCGTTTTTTCTTTTTTTTTTTAATTAGTGTTTTAACTTTTAAAAAAGAAAATTCATTTTAATGCTTTTTATTTTTCCATGTAAAAACTAACAAGGCTTCGACGTAAACTACATTGCCACGTGGCATTATCTCTGTACGGATTCTAACGTACCGTCAAGATCTTATCATTGAGTCGGAGCACCTCTCCGTACTCAATGTAAATGTTGAAAAAATTACGTGATTACCGGCTTTAAATTTAAAAAATAACCACTTAATAAATTATAAAATTAATTAAAACTTACTTTGTATTTACAAAATTAATTAAAATAATATATTTTTATCCTAAAATTGGCCATATAGACATCAAGAGTAAAATTGTCCAAAGAGTATGAAAAAATTAGTGACTTACCTTTGGACAAAATAGTGATTTTCTTTCGATTGATTATGTTTAAAGGTAAAAAATATCCCAAGAGGATGAAAAATCATTCTTTTTGTTAGTTTTATCAATCTATACGACTTTAATTGATTTTTTTAACTGAAACATTGAGTGGTTAATTTTGTAAAGGAGAACATTTAAGTAATTAATCGTGTAATTTATTTAAATATTAATTGAATATTCCACATAAGGTGGGCTTCATTGATTGTGTTACACTTTGATTTGGTTTCTTATTGGTCTGATATGGGTAATATACAGTTACTAGAACTCTTATATGGACTGGCTAGTGTGGGCTAATAGGAACCGTTAGATCTTGATGGACGATCTAACGGATTTGCCTATATAAAGGATGCTAGGTCCCTCCTCTAAACCCTAATCATAATCACAATCACATCTCGCTAGTCGAAAGGATATACCATCAAGCCAGTGAATAGGGAGGAGTCTAGAGGAGAAGATCCAACATCAAGTTGATCATAGAATCAACTTCCACCTCAAGTTTGTTCCTAGTGGGAGACATAAAGAAGATATTCCGCTGCGCTTCGTCTCCAATAGAACCATAGAAAGGTATGCTCATCATCATCTTGTGTCATTATCATACTAAGGTGTTTTTAGTCGATCTATGCGATCTTGGATAGAAATATTCTTACATGTGGTATCAGAGCCTGTATAGAATCGATTAAAAACCCATAGGATTGTTGACTGATGAACTTAGGGTTCTAGAATGGAACCTATGAAACTTGTGAATTTGTTCTCCTGATTTTTTTTCAACAAAACCGTGGGGTTTTTTGTCAATAACTTTTTTTCTAGAAAGAATTTTGAAAATCTAAAACTACCACTGCGTAGATCTCAGAAAAACGAAGAAATTGATATATTATGGGTCTCCATCGGACTTCGGACGCGCCGGTAATCGCTGCCGGAATCCAGCAGCATCTTTTTGATCTTTTTTAAATTTGTGCGGTGCTGACGTGGCAGTTTGACCGAGTCAACGGGTCGGGTCAACCCGACCCATGACCCGCCAAGGCGACCCGATTTTGAACCCGTCAGGTCAAACGGGTCGACCCGGTTGACCAGTCATCGGTCCGGTTGACCAGTCATCGGTCTGGTTTCGATTTTTCGGTTCAATTTCGAATCGATTTCTAATTTAGATTCTTGGTTCAATTTTGATTCGATTCAATTGCTGATTTCGATTCGGTTCAATTTAGATTTGATTCAATTGCTTATTTCGGTTCGGTCCGGTTCGGCCTAATAAGATTCTGATTTATTAGACCGTTTTTATTTGCTGGTTGAACCAGTTTAATAAATAAATAAAAAACCAGAATACTATATGTTTAGTATTTGTTTATTTCTGACCAAACCGTAAGAAACTTTAAAGCGTTCTTCTGGGGTTTTATATTTTGGATCATTTTGAACGCAATGGAATCATTTTCAAGACCCAATTCTACCCCTATATATGTGAAATATTATATATCATGTTTTGGTTGAGCCGATAATTGGAATGCTATTTATTTAGTATTTTTTTATTTTTGGCTAAACCGTAAGGAACTTTAAAGCATTCTTTTGGGGATTTATGTTTTGGACCCTTCCGGACACAATGGAATTATTTTCATGACCAAATTCCACTTTTATATGTATGAAACATGATATGACATATTTATGTTGTATATGTAATTTCACCGTTGGGTGAATTTTTTAATATGGATTTTTTTATCAAATGGCTTTGTATTGTAAGCATGTTTTATATGATATTATACAATTGTAAAATATATATCATGCATGCCTTATAAAGGGTTTGATTACTTCTGGTAATCCGGATTTTTATGCAAATGTATTTTCGATTGCCTTTTGGTAATCCGGAATTTTAAATGTATGATGTATTTTATACATGCTTTGATTGCCTTTTGGTAATCCGGAATTTTAAATGTATGATGTATTTTATACATGCTTTGATTGCCTTTTGGTAATCCGGAATTTTAAATGTATGATGTATTTTATACATGCTTTGTTGCCTTTTGTATCCGTTTGTATGTGTTTTTTCTCTTTGTTGCCTTTTGGTAATCCGGAATTTTAAATGTATGATGTATTTTATACATGCTTCGATTGCCTTTTGGTAATTTGGAATTTTATATAAATGTATGATGTATTTTATACATGCTTCGATTGCCTTTTGGTAATCTGGATTTCTTCCAAACAATGTATTAGCATTATTTGTAGGTAACATAAAGTATATCCCAATATGAGAATTTCATGAGCTTGATTGTGAGTGACTGCCAAAGTGGCATTCATGGTTGGGTTTATGGAATGTCAGCCATATATAGTATGGGATGTCTCTTGATGTTAATGCATTTTTATACGCCCAAAGGTGGTAATTATGTGATAGCATTAAGAGGGAGACATGTACAACATTTGGTTGGGAGTTGATTAATCTAAGAAGTTTATACACCCAAAGGTGGTAAAATTTTCAAGGTTGGAATACTCTCATGGACGCCGACGTATAAGGGAGTATCACAACTATATGTCATGAATTCTGTCCAAAAGGTGTTTTCATGATGATATATGTGTACTCTTTAAAGTGATGCACTTATAAGTTATATGTTACCCACATTGTGATAATAAAGCGATGTACTTATAAGTTTCATATTAAAGTGCTAATAAAGTGATGGAGTATTACAACTATATGTCATGAATTCCCAAGTGTTTTCATGATAATATATGTGTGCTCTTTCTAGTGATGTACTTATAGTTACATATTAAAGTGATAATAAAGTGATTGAGTATTACAACTATATGTCATGAATTCTGTCCAAAAGTGTTTTCATGATAATATATGTGTGCTCTTTCTAGTGATGTACTTATAAGTTACATATTAAAGTGATAATAAAGTGATTGAGTATCACAACCGTATGTCATGAATTCCGCCAAAGTGTTTTCATGATAATATATGTGTGCTCTTTCTAGTGATGTACTTATAAGTTACATATTAAAGTGATAATAAAGTGATTGAGTATCACAACTGTATGTCATGAATTCTGCCCAAAGGTGTTTTCATAATGATATATGTGTCTCTTTCTAGTGATGTACTAATAAGTTACATATTAAAGTACTAATAAAGTGAGGGAGTATCACAACCGTATGTCATGAATTCGTCCAAAGGTGTTTTCATGATGATATATGTGTGCTCTTCTCGTTAGTCACATTTTCTGTCTATAACAATATGATTGTTATTGAGATTCTTAAAAATCAAACTTCAAGAAATTGTTGATGATGTGTTGTTAACCACACATTCTTTGTTCCGAGTAACGTGGATATGACTCATAAGAGTATAGAAGACAAAGTTGATTTTTGCGAGGTGAAAAGTAGTTATGTTCTTTTACCGCCCATTAAGAAGTCCATCAAGGAACACTTGATGAATTGTTTACCCACCGAATGCACTGCTTTGAAATTGTTGAATGCGAGCGTAAAGATACTAAGTCTCATCTAGTGTTGAAATAAGTATATTTCGTAAGAGTTTTTTTATCATAAGGTGTGATGGTTTTGGAGGAGTTAGGGATTATTTCATCAGATGATTATTTTTTAAGATAAAACTCATGATTCCTAATGTTTCTTTTATTACCCTTGCTATTATCCATCAATGCCCTTTGCATCCTCTACCGAGTTTGGAATTATAAAGATCAATACCTTTTTCCGAGAAGAAACTTTGTTCTTATGAGCATCAATACTCATAAAAATGTTCAGTGGTAAAGACTAAGAGTCCGGTCGACTAACAATTTGGGACTCGTGAAAACTTCCTTATAAATAAAGATGATTGTTGTAAGTAGAAGTTGCATTGAGTATAAGGTCCGGTTAACTAAGTGCGAAAATGAAAGCTATGATTCCTTGGTTTTTGTTTGAAGATTTGATTTTCTCTTGTCCCATTCAATCATGGTGTCTAGATAGTGGTCCTTATTCCTCCACCTTGCGTATAAATTATTATTTCATCATATTTGTTGATGACCACTCTTAATATGGTTTTTGTATTCAATTAAAGAATAATCTAAATCTCTAAGATCTTCAAGAATTTTTTAGACTGAAGTTAAGAAATTGTTAGATCTGACGGGAGGAGAGTATTATGCTGATATGAGGATGCCGACAGCTTAAGGGCCCATTCGCCAAATACTCGAAGATTCGGATATAGTTGGTCCGCTCACTATGTTTGATAGTCCCGAGCAAAATTGTGTAACCGAAAGGCTTAATCACAATTTTGTGAACATAGTGAACAGATGGTATGAAAACTATTTTGTCCCAATTATTTTTTATAAGGTGAAGCCCCGATAACATCCTCTTATATCCTTGATCATGTTCCTTTCCAAATATGTTCTTTTTTTTACTCCTTTTCCATTGCAAATTATTCATAAATCTAACTTAAACCATTTTAGCGTTGAGTTGTTCCAAATCTAAGGTTGAATAATCAAGTATTGTAGAAATTGGAACATAAAAGTTTTTCATTGTTAATTTGTTTCTTACTCAGATCTTGTTTTACCATCATTGTTAAGACAACAGAATTGTGAATTCTTAAATAGTTTTCTGAGTTTGATATAGCCAAGAAATGTAGCTTGTTCCCGACTATTTGATATAATGAACATGAATATAACATTGGCATTATGGTTGACCCAATACTAAAAAGTTGTTTTTAATTAGATTTATGATTGGGTGCAACGAGATATATGATATAGTTGATGAGACAATATGATGTTTGGGAAGCTTGTTAAGTTGCCCAAAGGCTTTAAACCCATTTATTTTAAGTGGGTGTATAAGACTAATAAATATTCACGAAGAAAGATTGTAAGGTTTAAAACCGATCGCAGCTAAAGAGTTTACTCATAAAGAGGAAGTAGACTAGTGAAATTTTCTCACCTATCTCTTCTAAGGACTCTTTTAGAGTTATACCAAATAGATGTGAAGATTGCCTTTCTAATTGAAAACCTTAATAAAGAAGTCCATGTCATTTAGCCTGAGGATTTTGCGGTTGATGACCCTGAGGATTTTGCGGTTGATGATTTTAATCATCTTGGTGTAGACTCAAGAAGTCTAATTTGTGGTTTTAAGTAAGCTTCCAACTATGGTGTTTAAAGATTAATAATATTGTGACTTCATTCGATTTTGTTGAGAAACTTGTAGATCAATATATATATATGGCAAGGTCATGGGAGAAATTTTATCTTTCTCATTATTTATGTTGATAATATTTTGCTCACTAGTAGTGACGTTGGCCTACTGCATAAAGACCGAGCAATTGTTATTTGAGAATTATGATATAAAAGACCTTGGTAAGGCATCTTTGTCTTGGGCATTGAGATCCATAGGATTGTTTATGCTATTTATTGGATCTTTCTCGAGGGCATATATAATTTATATTTAAAGAAGTTCAAGATGCTAGATTGCATACTTGAGAATGGTTTTGATTCTCAAGGGAGATACACTGAGCTTATTACGCTTGTCCTATAAAGGATACTGAGAGAGAACAATTGAAGAAAGTATCTTATCTTGAGATACTTGAAGAGGACAATTGATGATAAGATAATCTACAAGCTTGTTCCAGACCTATAGCATTAAGGTATATATATTTGACCTTGCTAATTGTCCGAATAATAAGAAGTCTACTTGAAGTTGTTTTCCTTGATGGCATGAGGGATAATATTGTGAAAAGTGTAAAATAAGGTAAAATTACTTATTTCATCATAAAGGTTGAGTTTGCTACATGTTATGGGGCTTACTCAAATTGTTTGATAAAGAATCTCATCGATAATTGACAATTCTATTTTAACATTTTTGCATAGATCCATCCAGCTGTACTATGATCACAATTCAGTTGTGTTGTTTATTAACAACAAGAAATGTGGATCATAGGGTCTAAATACATGATGGTCGAGTATTTGACCACTAAAGAAAATTGTTTGGTTAAGGAACCTCATTAGACAGTTGACATTTTTTTTTTATTGTGGATAGATCTATCCAGCTTGTACCGTGATAACAATTCTTGTGTTGTTTGTTAACAACAATAAGGGTATCACAGGGTCTAAACACATGGAAATTAAGTATCTGACTATTAAAGAAAAGGTTAAAGAATGTGACACCACAGTAGAGCATATTTGTACAGATAATATGGTTATAGATCCCCTAACTAAGGGTCCCCGCCCGACGCTTTGATAGACATGCGGTAACTATGGGTTTAGGAGGAACCTTAGATGCGTTGTTTAGTGGGAGTTTGAGAACTTTGCTCTATTGTGTAATAAGGTATTCTATCTCGTACTTGTCTCTTGTATGCACCGATAATTTATTTGAATTCAATAAAGTTCTTTGGTGACATATTAATCTTCACATTATTATCATGTTGCATGTTATGAAAGTCTTAAAGTATGTGTTAACTTTAAGCAAAAGCTAAGGCATTCATGTATTAGCCTTAAGGTGTGTCATGTAACACATAAAGTTAAAACTCGAGTTATAAAGATGACACAGTTCGTGGGAACCATAATGTACATATAATCTCATTTTTGTGGCATTGAGTCACAGGTTCGAACCATAATGTACATGCTTTCGTGGCATTGAGTCACAGGTTTGTAGGAACCATAAAGTATATTCTTTTGTGGCATTGAGTCACAGGTTCGTGGGAACCATAAAGTATATTCTCTCGTGGCATTGAGTCGTTCTGGGAACCATAAAGTGAGAGATTTGGATTGACAACGAATGACACATGAGGATTTCTATAAAGTGTCATTAGTTGCCACACTACCATATTGCATCTATTTTCGTAAGTTAAGAGTATTTGTGACCATGGATGGTCCCTGTTGCATAAAAGATGCACACGCCATGATTCGGTACTTAAGGCTCTATGTGAAGGGATTGAGCTCTAGGATTATCCTCAGACCAATATAAAGTTGTGCACATAAAGGTCAAAATGTTTTCAATGTATCTTTTTCAAATGTTTTCTTAAAACAAAGGAGATGTTTTGTTTTACTCGACTGTGTCACAATCAATATAGCCCAGTGGGAGAATGTTAGAATATTAATTGAATATTCCACATGGTGGGCTTCATTGATTGTGTTACACTTTGATTTGGTTTCTTATTGGTCCGATATGGGTAATATCGCTACTAGAACTCTTATATGGTGGCTAGTGTGGCTAATAGGAACCGTTAGATCTTGATGGACGATCTACGGTTTGCCTATATAAGGATGCTAGGTCCCTCCTCTAAACCCTAATCATAATCACAATCACATCCGCTTAGTCGAAAGGATATACCATCAAGCCGTGAATAGGGAGGAGTCTAGAGGAGAAGATCCAACATCAAGTTGATCATAGAATCAACTTCCACCTCAAGTTTGTTCCTAGTGGGAGACATAAAGAAGATATTCCGCTGCGCTTCGTCTCCAATAGAACCATAGAAAGGTATGCTCATCATCATCTTGTGTCATTATCATACTAAGGTGTTTTTAGTCGATCTAGGGGGGGGGGGGGGAGAGAGGAGGGGGGGGGGGGGGAGCTGGGCCCGCCCCCCCCCCCCCTTTTTTTTTGTCCCCCTTGGGGGGGGGGCCCCCGGGGGGGTTGTTTTCCCCCCCCCTTTTCCCCCCCCCCCAAGAGGAGAACCCCCCCTAAATTCAACAAGAAAGATTGTGGGTAGACCCTTGTTCCCTCACCCCCCCCCCCCAAGTGGGTTTCCTTCATAATGCATGGTGAAGTGTGAGGGAAGCATAGACCTCCACAAATTAAGGTAGTTGCCCCCCTACACTAGCTTTTCTACTTTAGTTGTAGAGGTTGAAAGCACTCGTCATGACCTATTGACCTATTCTTGGTTTCCTCCTTGCTCATCACTGATGTGTTGCTCTTCTTGGATTGCTTTCCTTTGATTAGCACCCTCAATAGTAAACCTACTAACATTTACTGCCATTCCCAAGTTGTTGTGGCTGAGATACTTTGTGTAACTTCTCCCTTCTTCCTTCTTATTAGCTGTAAATCTGTCTTTGGTTTCTCTTTCGAGGTTTCCCTTTCGAGGTTTCCCTTTGTTGTTTTCATTTAGTTAGTGATGCTCTATCTATCCCAATAAATATATACAGAAAGTTAACTGTGCTCTTAATTTTCCTTTTTAGGTAGAAGATTGGGAGCTTCATAGTGCAAGCCATCCTTTCATTTAAACAATGAGCCAATATGTGGTTTAGATGAAAAAAAAAATTTATTAAACGTCACAATGTGTCATATTCATATTTCTAAGGCACAAGCTTTCTTAAATTAAAGAAAATTGTTACTAATATTCTCACCCCAATGAACCGAATAAGTCATACTTGTTGAGGTATTTGAGTCATACCCAAATAGGTTGAAGTACTCAAGTTATACCCAACTTATTGTTGAGGTATTTGGGTCATACTCAACTTATGTTCTAATATGAACCATCAGATTAGTTACGATCTAACGGTGTAATGGGCCTTGTAGGAGAGTCCAATTACCAATAGAATTCAGTATTTATTCTATAAATACTAGCTGGAAGCAGCGGTCTGGGTATTCCAAACTAGATACTCAGGGTGTAATGTTTTAAGCAACCTCGTGCTTAAACCCTAACCCTAACTCACACTTTTGAGATTTCATAAAAAAAAGTCATTTGTATTCCAACTTCTTCTCACGGCGCTTCAAATCTAGTAAACAAACGGATCTTAAATGATTGAGAATTTTGAAAACTTTAGATATTATATTTATTTAATAGGAATAATTTATTTATTTTTTATTTTCTGTCTACTTTCTTCAAATGATAATCAACACATATGACATTTTATATCAGAAAGGTACAAAAAGTGATTGAATAAAATTAATCAATTATATATAAAGTAGACTCAATGATTCCCTTTTAATAAGATAAAGTGTGTTATGAAATCTAAGCTTTTTTATTTTTATTTTTTGTAATCAAATGCCAATGCCATTTGTCAACCAAGAACCACACAGATCCATTTCCACTTCTTTTCAGGTTAGTTGTCCCTTGTCATATAATTCCTTGGTAGTGCATTCAACTTTATTTATTTATTTATCTCTTTTTTTTTTGAGACAAGAACAAATGGGAATTCGAGCACATTACCCTACCACCTTATGTTAGGAGGATTGTATCTTTCACCTTCTTAATTAAGTCTCAAATGTATCATCTCCCCCAAACAAATACTGGAAAATAGAAAACCATTTAGCAATGCTATGAGAACATTTTGACCTTATAGGAATTGTTGATACAAAATTCTGCTCGTCCTTCCCTGTCAAGATCTTGCAAAACACGTGCTCGACCTTGGGTGGTCGAGGTACGTCTTTGACGAGCAAGTCACATCACTATATATGAAGCCTAGTTAAGATGCTTGATATATTCTATATTAATGCCCAAACAAATTTTATAATTAATGTCAACACTTAGGAACATCTAGTTGTAACATGTAAGTATGGACCTAATCTAACCACGTAGATGTCATTACCTAATCGTACTTGTTGTAGGTGTAGCATAGTTATGTCGAGAGTTAAGACTATTCTACTCTTAACCCAGTGTAAATTATAACTTAATATTCTAATAATAGATTTCATTTCCGTTGACAAAGTATTAAATACTTCACTATCCAATCTGAAGACTTAATACCATCGTGATATCATCCGAGACCCTCGCCAATGTCTTGTATGAGTTGATGAGAACTCATTCTTTTGTGTTTTTCATTTATATTTGTTGGATATCAATTCCATCATTGCGGCAAGACTATCTTTATTTTGTTTGAATTATTGTTCTTATCATTGAATGATTCAGCATCATGCAGCCATGCCAATCATGTAGACCTAACCATAGAATTTTCTTTTGAAAGAAAAAAAAAAAAAAAAACCTTATCTCTTTGGCACCAACCCTAGTTTGAAATAACAATATCTACTAAACCACTTTATTCTCAACTAATGGTTTTTTTTATTCCTGGTATAAGATCCTCTAATGATGATTTTTAAAAAAATGTTAGAATTCTTAATTGCAGGCTGGGGAGCAAATGATTTATGATTGCCAAATAGAAAAACCATTAAAAAGATGTACCACAGGCTTGGGTGTCCTTGTCATGGGCCCTGACAAGGTATGGTAGTGGATGCAGTGTCACCAGCCCAACAAAAACAGGAGCAACTGGGTCATTTGTGGCCCTTCTTAGTGTCGACTAGCCTGGAACTTTGTAGAGAATGAGCCACACAAGACACTAAATAAGTTAGAGGTCCCTCAACTTTAAATAATGTTTAAAGTATCGATATCAAGTATCATATCGGTTAGGTAATTTTAAGAGAGCATTGTCTTGAATCTGTATTGTATTTTAGACCAATGTACTTTAGATAGACGAATCGATCTGTATCGTATCAATTGTATCTAATTATAGCCCTGTGAACTACCAGCACAAGCATTGGCCCTATCAACATAGCCATCCCATAAACCTAGTATAATCCACAGAAGCGGTAGCGATCTCATGTCCAGGTCATACTACACAATGCAAAATGTCGAGGAGTAAAGGAGATTCAAACCTAAGACATGGGGACTACCAAACTACATGGGACTTGCAAGGATTTTTGTTTGCTGATGATATGTGTCATTTAGTCCAATGGTTCAAACAATTTTATTTTTTTTTAATTTTTTTTAAGTTTTAAAAAGTTTTCTAAACTACAATTTTTTTTTTTGGGTCAACTTCTAAACTGCGTTAATCCTAGGGGTGTCAATGGTGCGATTTGGCGTGGTGTCGGGCTAAAAAACACCTAGCCCAAACACGGCCCATTAGCAAAATAACGGTTTCAGGCCGGTTTCGGTTTGGTGCGGTTTGGATTCAGGCTAACTAACGGTTTGGACTGACAGTTTAGATTCAGACGGTTTATGATGTATAAGAAGAAAAAAACAAGAAGAAACAATTGAGCATCCAACAACAAAAGCAAAAATTATATACAAGAATAATATTGTGAAATTTATACCTTGATCAAGAATGACTAATGATCAAATTTTAATAAGAGCTGAACCAGAGCTCATACCACTCGAGAAAGCCAAGATGATGTACACCATACAAATACCATTGTACCTAATTGACAACAGAACCAGTATAAAAGAAATCTAGGAGCTTCGGCTGGAACATCTACAAAAATTAGCAAAGAACCTGAATTGCAAAAATTCACTAGTAAAGAAAAACAAAAATTTAAAAAGAAAGAGAACACCAAAATAGACAAACAGATGGGACAAAATAAAAAAAAAAGGAAAAAGATGGATGGCACCACCATTTTGGTGGCGAAGTGGGGGAACTTAGAAGAAGAAAAAGCAAGAAAGCAAAAGGAATTTAAGGGGGCTGATGGAGGCGATTTCATTAGGATTAACCAAATATGAGTCTGTAGGTTAAAAATTAATTCTATCACCTGGTTCCTTCTGCAAGAGATCAGCATTCAAGCCGTTACTTTGTATCTTTTAGGTTAGCATTGGGCAATTCAGTCACGCCCGGCTTGGTGGGCGACATGCTGAGGCAAGGGGGGGAAAGGGGGATTGGGTCACAGAGAGACAGCAACAAGATTTGTTAGCTAGGATTACTTGGGTCTCATTGTGAATTCAATTGTCATTGGCGGTAATAGATTTTGGGAAATTCGAAAAGGTTTTTTTACATGAACAATAATATATTAACTCTTTTGCTCCTATATTCTTACCCATTGGATCATTACAAAAACACGTACGTCCCAATGTCCTATGCGCTGCACCCACCTGAACAAAAATAAAAAAAAATCCGACCACGGGAGTGAGCTTGGACCACTCGACCCCCACCCTCAGTGGTGGTTATGTTTATCTGACGTTGAGTGAAACAACCTTGAGAGCATTATATCAACACAAGCTGATAGGATGGGCTGCTGTTGTTCCACACACATTTCCAGTGCAATAGATGCACTTTTCTCTCCCTGATGGATGGCTACCCCAATTGATTTAGGACTTTCACCATTCACCACACGCAAGAACACACAACACAACCAAGGCCAACTGAAAGGAAGGGTTGGTTACATTCAGGAACATGGTTGATGTCCGACGGGAAAAGAATCAAGAGCGTATTATATATCTAGTGTCCAATACACCCACCCCCCCACTTCAGTATCCCCCACAATTACAAGTTTACAACTTGACAAAAACTTATACCATCCCATACCCCTCGTTTTTTTCTTCCTCTCCTCTCCTTTTCTGTACATGATACATCATCTCATCACCCAAATTACAAATACAAAACCGAATATGAGATTGAAAACAAAAAGACATTATACCCCCCCCCCTCCCTGAACCCGGAACCTATACCCCACATCCAATTCTGACCCCTGCTTTTATTCATTTACATGATGAGCAAAAATAAACCACCCCCCTCCCCCTCCCCCTCCCTCCCTCCAGTATCCTTCTTCAAGGCTAACAAGTTTTACAATTTCACCTAGGCTGAGGTCGTACCTGAAATGAACGAGCTGGTCGAACTGGTGGCTGAAGTGTTGGGCTACCTAGCAACATACTATGTGACCGAGTCACCATGTCAACCATGGTTGGCGTCTGGTATGCCTGTATAAGACTTGTGCCATCTATGGAGTCTCCACGAGTAGTTGCCCTCTGCCATGAGTGAGAGCTCAGACCAGACAGCACATATGCTCTTCCGGATGCTTCGTACATTTGCCTGCTAGCCATCCTCTCCTGCAGCTCCTTAAGCTCTGCATCCAGAGCTACGCAGAGCCTGTCTCCAGCTCGTGCTGATGCAGTTTCTGCCAATGCTCTACGGCAGCTCTCCAGGTTAGACACCGCACCAGTGAGGTCGCCACGCTCCGCAGCAGCTCGTGCTGCACCCATTGCATCAGCAGCTCGTAGCCTGTTTTGTTGCCTGTCTACCTCTATAGACAACACCCTCTGTCCAGCGATTTCAGGTCTCTGAATTCTAACTTCATCCCCTTCCAAAGTCACCGTCTCTTTTGTCACAGGGTCCCTGTAAACACAACGCACCTTCACTAATGATGTCATGCCACTGGACTCACCAGCTGCCGGAACATTCACCGACAAAAGAAAGTCCCTTTCCTCATCTGCATACAGATCACCAACATCAATGTAGCCAGTCCGTGCATCATTTGCCACGTGGCTTGAGTAACTTCCTGCTTTCAGTGAACAGAGATGAAGACCTGGATGCACACACTCAATCTCTACCAGCAATTCCTGAACAACTACACTCAAGAGACCACCTATGCACTGAGCAAATGCATCCTGGATCACACCCTCAGCCTCTATGAAGGAGAATGTCCCCCCAGAAGTCTCTGAGATCGAATGCATTGAAGCAGCATCATGATCTGCACCAAATCCAAATGCATGGACCGGGATCTTACAACCAGTGGCACCACTGCCACGGACAGAGAATGGCAGAAGAGACTGATAATCTGGCCGTGGTTGGGCTCCTCCAGGACTACTGACAGTATAGGTATCCTGCCCATCAGATAATAAGATGATACTGCAAACAGGATTCTTCTCCCGGCGTTCTTCCATAACCTTTGCACCCTTCCTCAGACCCTCAGCAATATTTGTTCCACCATTCGAAATCAGGGAGTTCACAGCCTGAAGAGCATGCTGCTTCCCAGCATCTGTCATTCGACGGAGACAGAACAATCGACGTGCTGTGGAGGAGAAGGCGATCACTGACAACCGATCAGAAGGGCCAAGGTTTTGTATTACAAAACCCATTGCTCTCTTCAGTAATGCAAGCTTGGTACCTGCCATGCTGCCACTAACATCAAGTACAGTGACAAGATCAACTGGAGCACGAGATGCTTGTGCTGCTGCTGCCAAGTTAGCTGGACCTCTGCCTAAGACTTGGCCAGAACTCGCAACCGGAGCCTTAAGATGGATTAGAACATTAAAGCCCTCATGGGACTTGAGACGTGAAACAGAAGAAACCTCAGGATATGTCTTCAACTCCATTGTTCTATTGGAATTGTTGTCCAAATCATCCTCCCAAGAAGAGGTTCTCTCAGCAATATCAGACTGGATACCCAAAGGATCATCATCATTGAATAAACTTGGCTCAGGAGCCTGAAAGACAGACGCAATGTGCCTATGGGAACCTGCGCGAGTAGGAGGGAGTCTGCGTACTACCGTCATCCATGCATCATCTTGGGGCCAATCTACTGGGTTGATTCTTGCCCTCCCATGCGGGAGGTCTGAACTAGGACCTTGAAATGGGACCTCCTTCCATTTCGCTCTACAAACAGGACAAACTTGATTGCCATGCTTCACATTAGAAGCAATGCACTGAAAATGGAAAGCATGAGAACATTCGGCAGTGAATATGGCATGGCCCTGGCCTGGTTTCATGCTGGCTAGGCATATCGCACAGGTTCGCTGCAAGAAAAAAGGATAAGTTAAGAGACATAATCGCCCAATTCAACCAATGCTATGTTGGAAGCAAGCAATAAGAGAATTATACAGGATTGTCAAAATCCATTTATTGACAAAAAGGAATATTGAAATATAATATAGTTCATATGTTAGAAAGAGGAACGAAAAGTAATTTGAAAATATCTAAGGTTATAGCATCATCAGTTGATGTTTAGCCGTTGCCAATGTACCATGCAACAGAAACTATAAATCTCTAATACCAGCCCTACTTTATGCCAACTCATCAGTGTATAAGATACTTTTCACCATTTAGTTAATCATCAGCTTTTCGAAAGAAATAAATAACTCTAGAAAGCATTTGCGTGCTCAACTTGCCTTACACAACATGTATATGAACTCAACTTAGGTCTCTGAAATAGTGTGATTCAAAGGTAGAATAAACAAAACCTGTTACATAAATAGCTCTTTGATTAATGAGAGGTCATGGAAGAAAACTGTTTGATTATTTTATCAAATAGGTGCCATCACACTTTTAATGTTGACTACCATGGTAACATAATCATCACGATTTAACATCAGTGACTTTAACTGGAAAGTGAACAAAGGATGGAAATTTGAAAAAGTATTTGTTACAGGTGTGAAACAAATAGTATCAGCTTTTCAATGTCACGCCATAACATATATCTGAAGTCAAGAGATCCATGCTTTATCGTAGAACAAGCAAGGTATGATAAACAGAACCAATCAGGCGTATTTATGTGTCCAACTGTGCAAATTAAAAGCCAGACAATTTTCTGGGGAAAAAATACACAGAGAAGGAAGAATCACCCGCCCGCCAGGAAAAGTAAACAGCCATTGCCAAGCTTTTACAAATTGAGAGGTGGTGGATACAATGGAAAACTAGCAAAATCGGAAACTGCGACTTTGAAAAGTATGGACAATAGCACCTTACAATAATGATGAAAAGCTTTCATGGCAATCACGAAAGAAAAAACACAGCTCATCCATTAAAAAAAGAAGGAGAAATCACGAGCTACTGTAAGATCTTGATAAAAGGAAAATACAATTGGCGGTCCTACCCTTCGGCGATGCACCCCACCCCATCCCCACACGCAAAAGATAATACCAACAATAATAATAAATTAAATAAAATTATACACCCCCCACCACCCCAAAAAAAAAAAGAAGAAAAAGGGTCTACAGCCGTTCATGTGTAATGCATAGGAGAGGAACACATACAGGCGACCGGAATAGCTACTTTCCCTTCAACGGACAGGTAAAAAGTAAACATAACCTGAATATTTTCTTCTCTAATACGCCAAACGACAATGGTCTAAAAAGGGACAACATTGCTTTACCCCCACAAGGCAGTGCAAGAAAACAACAAAACGCAGGATAATATCAACTCAGGCGCCTGATAAAATTTTCATGAATTATTGAGATAAAATTGAAATCGAATGAAGCATAATAAATTGGAAAGAAAATAAGCCAATTGGTTTCCGCTAATTAAGCCTTTAAAGTTGACACATAACACAGGAATCGAATGGAAATAAAGTGAAACATAGATAATCGTTCATGCTAATCTCTTTAATAGAACCAGGTCGAAATCGAAGGCCAAAAGACTGAAAATGAGACAAAGTCAAAATAGTTGCAGCAGAGAAAATGGTAACAGTAAAATAAAAACTTGTAATATAAAAATTAAAAAAAAAAATCCTGCAGATCTCAAACTCTAGACGTTCTTCAACTGAACAAGAAAATATCCCTTGGCCCCAATTTAAAGAAGTAAAAAAAAAAAAAGACGGATACAGACGGATATTTTCTAAGAAGATAAAACAAGAGATTCTTCTACCCCAAAAAAAAAAAAAAAAAACAAGAGATTCAAAGTTTCCACAGAAAAATCTCTTAATCCCAAGTGTAAGTGCTTCTATTCATTCAGAACAGTGGAAAACCATCGGCTACACAGAAAGAATGGACTACCAGATAGAGAGATCAATGGAACATCATAGCAGTAAATGACAATAAGAGAATCAAACCTTTAAGGATCTGCTGCCGCTTTTCGACAGCCGAAGACCCGAAGAAGATGGGGAGGGAGACGCGGACATTCCAGATCGAGAATCTGAGTTCCGGGACGCTGGAGAAAGCTCAGACACATCGGAATACCTCCCAGCAGCATCAAGAGATGGGGGAGTATCATCCAGAGTCCTCGGAACGTAAACACAGAGATGCATACCGAGAGCAACCTTCGCTTTTCTCCATTTACTACTCATTTTGCTAAGATCTGACAGGAGCTTCAACGATTCTTCACAAAGTTCTCAGGTCCTTCATATAGGTACCGAAATCTTGAACCAGAACAAGCACATTCAAGAAGCAAAACCAAACAAGCCAACGACTTTCGGATGCAGTTTCAGATATTCGAAACCAGAGACGTGGCTTCCAGAAATAAAAAAGAAAAAACAGAACCAGTTCTCCAAATGCTAAGAGATTCCAGGAAGGGTGTGAAGATCCGAAAATTACAAGAGAATACCAGACTGAGAAAGAAAGGCTCAACTTTAAGAAAAGCAGAAATTGAACTCGAAAACCAAAGAGCTTTTAAACGAAGGTACGGTGGGTAATGTGAAGAGCAAAGACCAAATTAGCGATCTATATTATATAGCTTTTTCACACTTGTTTATTCAACTTCAACGTGATGAAAGATGAGAAAATTCAAAGGCGCACAAGCCAAAACACATCAACCACTGAACCACGTCAGTAAAAGGAATTAGTCGTGAAAAACAACACATGCTCGCTTGCTTGCTTTGCTTTGTTCTCCGGTTCCTTTCTTGACTTCTTGGCCGCCATTAGAGTTCTGGTTTTGACCTTCCATCGAGCTTCACAGCTGCCTTTTCCTTTTCCGCACCTGAATATCATCCGATACAATCGCTGTTGCTGATAAGCTTGTTTCTCGTCTGAGCAAAAACTCAACCTAGGGTTTTATACTGCTCAATATGTTAAATTCCGAAATTACCCTTTCGTGCTTTGAATATTATCACCTTTCTGCACATATGAATAATTAATGAGAATTCCGCTGGGTCCCACTGTTCGGCGTATTACGCCATCAAAGCCAACCATAAGACACTCACTACCTGGCAGACTGTCAATTCTCGTTTCGGTTTTCTTTTCAAAAAACTCAAAATCAAAACCAGACCGGTTTGGTTCAATTTTTATCCAATTCTATTTTTGGTAAGAAATGCATTTCAGAAGAACAATGAACACCAATTCTAGTTATGGTAGTGGTGATGTGTCACAGTTATATCGCTGCTCCTGACTAGACCTCCTCTTGTTCTCAGGATGATGAGTCCTACAAAAAGGGTTAGACGCGAGCCGGCTCGGGTGACGGGCAACTGCCTCCGATGCCTTAGTCAAACAGTGAACAAGTTAAAATCTCGTGCAAGAACTACACAAGACTATGTTCAAAATGTATTGGATGCTTATTGGAGAGGCGAGTCCTTGTTTTTATACTGTAAGTGTTACCTTTTACGGATTTGGTAAGTTTACCCGATGAGGGTTGTTGATTCTCCTGAGGATTATGTCTCCATTGTCATTGGTCCAGTTCAATCAGCTGCTAAGTTGACCTTCCATATTGAGTGTTGTTGCCATATGAGTCCAGCGTATGTGACGCCTTGATCAAGTTAGTCGGTAACTGTCCCGACTATATGACATGTTAAGCCCCCACAAGAGTCTAAACCAGTCGGGTAGGAAACTCCCGTATCAATCGGATTTGTCTCGACGGATATCGGCACCGGAGCGAGATATCGTTTTCTCAATTGATTGATAGCGAGAGCGAAATACTATAAATACTAAAATTAGGAAGTGAGATTTAAAAGCTGCACATTAATGTAGAGCACCTGCTGCCAGCGGTTGAGATTAAATTTTCGTACATGCATTTAATGTATTGTACTGAAGTTGAACCGAAAATCAAATGTTTGGGTCTGTTAGCAATCACGTCATGACCATGAACCATGAGAAGAAAGAAAGGGAAAGAGGGCATAGAAGTCATTTAAAGTTGGTTGGCGGGGTTAGTTGGGAGAAGAAATAAATTGGCATGTTAAATTTGGGTGACGAACCAGTAGATTCTTTAATGCACCAATAACAGTGATAGGCCCCAACTACTCACGTGCTGGTCTTAATACTCCAAGACAAAAAAGACAGTCCTGTCTACGGAGCAAAGCACGGGTTTTAAGGGCCGGACTGTTGGGATCCGGCTCCTTCGGTAGGAGCCCCGTGCCCTCTTTTATATGTTATTTAATATTTACTCCAAAACTCAAAAAAATATTATATTTAAAAAAAAAAACTCTAATAATTTAATTACTAATTTTACAGCAAATTAGCATTGACATTTCTTTTATGTTTCACAACTACAAGCATCCTAGAGTTGGACTTAGACAGATTAGTCTCATAATTATTCTAATCTTAATATTACTCCTAATTATATAAAATGACCATAATATCCTTATTGTACAATGAGTTGTTTTCTAGCTCTCTTTTATTCTTTAAAAAACTCCAGTTTGCTGTTAAAAAGTCAAATACTAATTGTGAGATCATATAGCTAAGTTGCTAGATTAGATGTTGCAAATGTGTCGTTTAACTTGCAAATTCATTATAATATTTCGTCCAAAATCAACATACCTTAATCTGGGTGGAGTGTTGATTTGAAAATCTTGACGTTGACCGATAAGATTTGGATTACAATTAGTTGGAATGGTGTTGATTTTATAACGCATACTCTAAAAGCAACGAACAAGCATCAGAAGGATTAGGATGAACAATTGCAGAAGTATAAATGAAAAAGCACATCTTTCTGAACATTGCTCTCTCCATCTCCAACTGCTTAAGCTTTTGAGCCACTTCCACCATGTCCAGCAACTTCACTTTGTATCATTGTCGAGTTGGCGTCTACTTTAGGTCAAACTTGATATAAGGGATTAGTAATGGGTTTAATTATTTAAATGTCTTTGAAGTTGTAGTAGCAATCGTATCTAACAAAATAATCCTTTTCTTGCTAACTTAAGATTTGGATGTGTATTATTTATTTAATTACACAAATCTAAATCCCTAAATAAACAAAAATTACCATTTATAATAACTATAGTTAATTAGGATTTGCAATTCATGTTTACGTGCGTTTTAGATATTTTTATCAAGTTGCAACTCTTCTCGGTTAAGTTTGACCTAAAATATAACTATAATGTCATTCTCCACTTAAAGACTTGTAGAGACTTTTAAATTATAGCCAATATGTATCATAAAATACAAAGCTTTATTTACAAACAAGATGTTTTATAGGGATATGTAATCTCTATCTAGAAAACTAAGAGATTTGTACATACGATATATATTTTAAAATAATTTCAGAAATTAAATGTATTCATACGACATATCCATACAAATACCAATATCTGATACCAATCCGGTTCAATCCACTAAACTGTGGACCATAAACCATTGGGTTGAACCCGGTCTATACATTTTACTCTTTTGTATTTGTATTGAGACCAATAAAATTCATTTATAATAATGTACGAAAAGAAAGCAATATCATCATCATCAAGTTCAAGTAGAAACCGGTGGAACTCACGATATAGAGTGGGGCCCTCCGCCCTTGCCCCAGCCAGCACTTCGTGTCCACTAAGTCCATCCATCCATCCATTGCGCATCATGATTTACGACTCAGCTACCACTCACCCTGTCAGGTGGGGTCAACGGACGTGGTGGATAATCATGATGTATCCTACGGTCCCACATTCGTTTTATACTTTTTTCCGAAATTTAAAGATTAAAGAGCGTGCTTTAACTGGTCAACCACAATCCACCTCACCCACACGTGCACAACATCATTCAAAGTCTTCGTGTAGGTCCCAATCCTCTCTTTGCCAACCACAGTTGAAATCTGATTTCGCCCATCCCCACTAAAGATGCCAATCGATTGGTCTTGATTTTCAGTGGGTATTATCCATATATTTTGTTAGAGATCTTCAATGATTTTGTGTTACATCATGTATGCCAAACAGTTCGCCGTTGCCGTCAATTTGGCTAACCGGGTCCCACTTCCAACCTTTTTGGTCTTTTGATTCCCCCTTCTTTATAAAATAAAATGGTATATTCCATATAACCTAGCCCGTCGGGTTGGTTTGGTCCATTGAAGGATTAAACCGGTCGACCCGGTGTTCACCCACTTGTAATCTTATTATTATTCTAGATGGTCCACGTGCTCGTGCAGTGGTTTCCAAAGTCAAACCTGCTGTGGTTCTAAATCAGAATTAATAAAAAACAAAAGATTTTGATTGGCCAGCCGTATGCCAGCTGCGCCCACAATATTTTTCTAATATTCACTTGTGCCTATTTTTATTGGTTCCTTACTAATATGTGTGCCCCACACCCTAATAATTGCGTGCTTAGGCTGAATATTTCTCTACCCAAAAAAAAAATGTCTCAACTGAAAATTTACATTAATCAGTCAAGGATTAACAATGGGATTAGCATAAGAGATAATGATGAGAAGGGATATTATTTAAACTTTTAAGTTTTGGGTGGCGTCTTGATAACCATAAGAAGGAATACATCTTGGACCACGAGATTTTATATACAAAGAAAAAAGTTCAAATACTCTATTGTCGTGCTTCATTTGCATTTCTTCATCATATGTATTTGAGCAGGTCAATCTCTATCAATATTCAGATGTGGATTTCCTCTAAAATATGTAGCGGAGAAGAGCGTAATCCTTTACTTCATTGGTAGAGGATCTCAACTCTCAAGAAAATCTATACATCACATCAATAGTTGTTCTGAATAAGAGTTTAGAATTTCAAATTCTTTAATTTGGACATATAACACGAGTAGTAGACTTATTTTAAAGTGGAACCCATGGTCGAGACATGGAGCACGTCCTTTGTGTCAACGTCAATGTCAATGGAAGAGCGAGCCAGGCATCCAATCCTTGAAGCAAATTGGAATCAATCAATTTGAATAGAGAAATTGATTGGGGTTTTGATATTGATTCTTACCAATTCTCATTGATTTGGACTAATTCAAAAAATTCCTGATTGGGATCTATTCAATTTAGGAAAGTAGGAAAGATTTGAACTAAACCAAACAAGGCCAATCTCGTATCAGATTCTCAATCTTAACATTGATCCCGAATTTCTCATTCCATTTAGATCTAAGAAATTATAAAAGATTAAACAACAATCATAAGGATAGGTTCAAAGTTCACTCACTCAAATATGTTTTTTCCTTTAGCATTGTTGGGTTGCCAAAAGAATTAATTTGCACCTTTCTTTAATCCTTAGGCAATGCCACTAAGTGGATAATGGACCCCATTCCCTTTGCACTCCTTAGATTCCCTCTCCTATGCATTGTATCCTCAACCCTAATTTCAACTCAAGGAATAAAGAAAATAAAAAGCCATGGATAATATTCAATTTTTTTTTTTTTTTTAATATTCATTGTTAATTTGAGTGCCAGTTCGACACTAAACTACTATTGGTCCAACCATGTCTTGAACCACTCAGAATTTTAGTTACAAAGAACTAAGTAAAGACTAGGGTCAAGGTTGAGTATTTAATTATTGTCATGTTCCAAAAGAACCAAGGTTGACCCACGTATTCGATTAGGTAAATAAAAACAATAGCAAGCAGCTAGAGGTGGCCAACATATCATGTTCATCAGGTAACAGCCTCCAACAATCAAGTTAGTAGATGAATGCAACACGTTCTTTAACAAATCTGATGCAAAAGGCTCACAATTGAAGAATTGCAGAGCAAAATGAGAAAACTAGCATAAACCACATGTAGCAAATAGAAGTTAGTTGTGTTCGGCCAATTACCTTTGATTGAGATAGGGATGCCCATGCTAGCTTTCATGTGATACGTCTAAGCTCAATTGGCATGGGACTTAGTCCAGTATTCAGTTCATATAACCATTTTGCAAATTCATTAGTGGGAGCATTATCCACGTTGGTCTGATATCTAAGTATCCCCCTTTAGTAGTGCACGATTATAGAATCCAAGTCATTTCCAACTACAATTCTGGGGATTCTCGAGCATGCACTCTCTCGAACTTCTCCCATCGTTGGGTTAGAGTAATCCCAACCTATTGTCATATGCTATCATTACACCATTTCAAAGATATCGGGTCAAGCCACTTGGTCGACTCGGATACCTCGATCAAAGACCGTGGACACAGTCAGACCACTAGTTCGAGACTCAATTGAAATTTGTATAACAACTATGATTGGCCTACCCTGACCTAGTCTGATCCTACCACCTAGTTTGGTTGTTTCTTGTAAAAATAGCAAAATAATATAGAATTATGCATTGTTTTATTGTTATGTGGTTAATGGTCAAGGTTAGGGTTAGAGTTACATGTTTAACTTAACTCGGATCAGACCAGGATATTTAGGGTTACAAATTGAATGAAGGTCTTAAAGAAACCCAACCTAATTCGAGTCTATTGCAGCCATATTGCTTTTAAAAGAACTTAAAAGCATTCATTTTTAATAATTTCTACATAAAGAATGAGTTTTACCCCCACAAACATTGAGTTGGTGTTGATCTACGTACCCAAGTGCATGCATTAGGATAGATTTAGATAAACCCTAGAAAAAGTATTGTTTATAAAGAGGGGAAAAAGGGGCATTAATAGATTAGGTTTGACTTGGGCATGATCGATTTTGCATGTGACATCACTGATTAGGAAAGTGGGGTAGGAGATGATGATTCTCTATCTGCACTCTGCACTCTGCACTTATGGGTTTGAAATCATTTTCTCCAAAACTCATTAATAGCTCTTATGGAGAATATAATGCATAGTTGACTTTAAAAGTTGAACATTTCACTTTTCTTCTCCTAAAGCTTCTCCTTAAATTCAAATGTTAAGTTTCTTTTGTGAAAAATTTGGATTCTGAAATAGAGAATTTGAGTTGATTTGATTTATTGATTCGATCCAAGAATTCAAAAATCCTAAAATTGATCTCTGTTTGATAATTAAAGCTCAAAAAACAGTTGAGAATATTTCTATAGTTTATTATAGAGAGCATTAGATTATCCTAAAATCAAGAAACCTAAGGTCAAGAAGTCTTCAAGTTTAATGGAATTCCACCAGAAAAGAAGTAAAATACTCTACAGAATGATAAAGTGGTGGACAGCCCATGATCTCAACCAGCACTTGCTGGGCTCACCAACCACTAGAGTAGAGAGAGAGAGAGAGAGAGAGAGAAAGAGAGAGAGAGAGAGGCTCCCCTTATAATAGAAAAAGAAAAGCCTGCCCTCCACCTTTTTTGTTGACTTGCCCCAGAAAGTTTAGCACACTTAGGGAGAGGAAAAGGAACCCTAGAGCCCACCAAGGGTCCATTAAGGATTCCTTTGTTGAGGGTACTTGCTTCAATGTAATCAACTCTGTTTTCTCTCACTCTGTCTCTCTCTCTCTCTCCCCATGGGCAAGCATGTTGAAAGCATATGGTGCTCTTAAAAGGTGGAGTGGAATAAAAAGGAGCCACTGTCTTGGTCCCTTGTTCATGTTCTCATGTAGGGAGGAATAACTTTAGATCTAAAAGATAGAGCCATTTCTTTTAAAAGGTAATCTTTTGGGGGAGTAAAATAAGTGGGAACAGAGAACTCCACTCAAATCTCAGGATCATGTGTAGTGAGTAGTGATTCCAGTGCTGTGCTTCCCTTTTTTTCAATTACATGGCTTTCCTGTGCTTGTGTCAATGTGGAAAACGACCTTCTCTCTCACTCTCTCACTCTCTCTCTACCCACATCATTTCCTAGAAGAGAAAGCCAAGGCTTGCCTCTCCTCTTAGATAGGGAATCTGGGTTTGGGAAAAGAAAGCAGAGCAGGGGAATCATTTAATGCTCCAATACCTTACAAGTGAATGAAGAGAAGATGTTCTAAAAGACTTCCACCACTCAAATTTGTCAAAATCTCCATCTGGGTTAGCTTGAAGTTTCAACTCCTGACAGCTCCCTTAAAACTCCCAACCTCCATGCATTTATTTTCCCTTTCTTGTCCATCCATTTGTTTTTTTGGTAATGAGATAGTGAGTTCCTGACATGGTCCAAATCAAATTGTCTTCTCAGTTCTTACCCACATTAACTTACATTTGGCTCTTTCTCTGAGAAAATTCAAAACCAAAAATCGTGTTCGGTTGCCAACCCATACATATATATATATGACTATGACCATGATGGTAACCTAACCTAGCCTCCACAAGAAAGAAGAAATTTTACAAGATCAGGGGAAACATACTTTCATGGGAAAAGTATTTTCTATTACAATACACTTTGTATTAGAGTAGCCTTTTCTTGTCCAACAATACTTAAAAGAGTATAAATATATCAACCCGTTTGGGTGTAATAGTTTTTAATCAATGGCTGTACTTGTATCAAATTGTAAGGAAGTTGCAGCAGGGTTGCTTCATTCAGATGAGCCAAGCAAAAAGATTATCTGGAAAGGTTACATCACTTGATGGACCCCTGAGAATTTCAATAATTTGGAAAGAAGAAGCTTATTTCATTCTTATGGATTGAATTTTGACTGGTCAATCAAACAAAATCTATATCTTATTCATAGTAGATAAGTAAAAGGAGACACAGATTATGGGGAAACTAATTCCTGCCCGCCTCTTTGTCTTATTATCTCACATCTCCTTCAAATCTCACAATGCAGTTCTGTATTTTCTGTGACATTTTACTATAATCTGGAAAACCAAAAGGTTATAAAAATGAAAACCCATTAAAACTGACTGGTTTTCTGTAGATGATTTGTGAGCACTTGTAATTTCAAGAATATTTTGGTGATCAAAACCACTAAAGACACATAAAACAATGGAGACATAGGTGTCCTTAACCCTATTCCTTCTATTATTGTTAAGTTTGTTTTACTCTTCCCCACCTCTATCTACTGTTGACAAAAGCAGTAGAGAGGTTAGATTCCCAGCTGGGTAGCCTTTTCTTTCTCTTTATAGAAAATGGAAACATCACAACCTCAACTTCAAACCCTTCTCAGGTAGCTATTACTTTATAAGTTGACATACATCACCATACATCTTCTCTCCCTTCCCAACCTCTCTCTCTCTCTAAACAATACAAAAGGGTTGAGCAAAACAAGATAGAGAAAAATCTGCTCAACCCTCAAAGACCTAAAAAGCAATACAAAAAGGACTCCTAGAAATAACTTTCCTGCCTTTCTTTTCCTTCTCTTTTTGGGCATAATGCATAATGGAGGTCCAACCAGCACTTTAAGAATTGGATCTCTCCAAGGCTGGACCTGAGTCGGTCAAGAACTAGAAAGAATCAGAATCAATTTGATTCCTAATTCAGTTTTTCTTGTTTTCTTTCAAAGTCAGTTCTGATACTTTTATAATCAGATGGTTATTAGAGACCTACTTCTTATAAAATTTGAGCCTGACTGACTTGTGATAGCTCTCTTTTCCCTGTTTTTTAGGGTTCGGCATTTTATATTTGTCACTTGGCATTACCTGAATCAATCCATGTGAAAGAAGAACCCATACAAGAACAAATATCCATCACAAAAAAACATCATAGATGCTGTAACCCTTATAAGCCTCAAGTCCAATCACACATCAGAAATATTTTTGGTCCCCTAACTTCTGGGGCTGGCATGTAGTGTCAAAAGATACATGTGAGTACTGTTTGTTTAATGCTGACCCACCCCTATGGGTTCTCTGTGAGGTCAAGGAAATGTACCCATGAAGCAAGATTCTCTGAAACCAATCCAACAACAACAGTAGAGAGAGAGAGAGAGAGAGTTCCATTACTGGGTAAGTAAATGGAGTAAAAATGGGAGATTAAGGTAATGGGTTCAATGGACTGAAACGATATGGGCATGGGTTAAGACAAAATATGAAAGATGCCAGAAAGTCAGGCCATCTGTGATTGCCCAAGAAAGCACCAGGCTAAGTGACAAAGATCTTGAACCCATAACCCAACAAACATCAATGCAAATCAACAATAGATGAAACCCACCCAAATTTTAGTGCCTTTTTAGATCTTGAGAGTTGAAAACCAGATTTACTTCTTTTCTTTCAGGATTGCAAATCAAGACTCATGGTAGCTTGTTAATACTATTTCACATATCTGTATCAAGATTTCCATTCTGAAAGTTCTAAGTCGGATACTCACTTCTCATTCTCCATCTTGCCTATTTAAAAGAAATGAATACAGAATCTATTGTTGATTAAAAATGAAAAATGATTTGGTAACTTTTATCCAAAATAAATTATAAAATGAAAAATAATAGAGTTTTGCATGTCAAACTAAAAAATTGATAAAAAAATAATAATGAAAATTGAGATAGATTGTTAGGGTTTCAGGAAACAACATTGTTTTCATAAAAATAAAAAAAACATATATTCCATTATAATCCCTCAATTTGCATAACAGCACCCACTATTGCCTCTTAAATTACATGGCACCCCCATATAAATTACAAGTTAACCGCATTTAACTTTGGTGTTAAAATTGATTATGAAATTACTCAATTGCCCTTACTTTTATTCAAATTATTTAAATTAAAATGTATTTTAAATTACCTAAATACCCTTTGGATAGGGAAATTACCAAATACCCTTTAGATGAGTGAAGATTTTCTCCCTTCACCCATCTTCTTCATATCTCTCACCGGAAACCTCCAAACATCGCCATACCCTGCCGGACTACCTCCACTGCCCGCTTTTCCCCTGCCGGTGTTCACCCACCAGAATTGCCCTTTGGAAAGCTACAAAAATTGCTCCAAATCGAAGCTAAAAGTTGAAAATTTTGTTTTCATTTCTGTGATCCTGAAATTTGAAACTCCAATTGAAGAAAAGTCTTGTTCAAATGCTTGTGGAGCTTCTTTAATATGGAAGCTCGCTAGAGGAATAACAAAATTACTCAAAGTATCTAAAAAATATGGAAATTTCTTTTAAATGCTTGTGCTTTGCAGTTTCAGATCAAAACGGACAAACTTAATTTCGTGGAATGTTAGATGTTCATATTCAATACCTAAGTGGTGAAGTGGATTGAATATCGGGAAAAAGCAGAGTATGAGAGAGATTGAGAGAAATTTACCGGGTCAGCAGGTGATGTTCTAGCACAGATTTGAAATTCATATACATTTTACAAGATTGTTTAGTCGGCCATTTTTTGATTTCAGGTTGATCAAAGTGGAATCCAAAGCCATTGTGATCAATTTACTTCTTTTTTTTCTTTTTCTTTTTCGGTAGTGATGGTGTGGCTGCTTGTATTTCAATTTCAATCGTTTGTAATGGAAAATCAAAGAGAAAATCGAAGGGGGAAAGGAAGAAAAAAAAACCCTAAATGGGATGATGGGAAATCCATCAAAACCCTAAAACTACTACTTCTAACCCTGCCCGTTTGAAGCTCCTTGGCTCTTCAAATCTCTGCAAAATCCAATACAAGAAACATGAGAAACGTTTCAGTTCTAGCAATACTTCATTTGAGAAATCAAAGGAGATGAAAGGAGGTGGTTCTTGCGATTTAGTTTTGGTCTGTGGCTGGTATTTGATCGTTTTCGACCATGGACAATATCTTCACCCACCTAAGGGTATTTGGGTAATTCCCTATCCAAAGGGCATTTAGGTATTTTGAAATATAAATTTTAATAAATAAAAGTAAAAACAATTGGTAATTTCAACTATTTTAACAGTGAATTTAACAGTAAGTAACTTGTAATTATGCACGTGGGTGCTATATAGTTTTGGAGATAATAGTGAGTAGTCAAGAGTTTCACCCCAAAAATAGCGTGTGCCGTGTAATTTGCTCAATTTTAAATGACTTGTACAAAAATGAATAGCACGAATTTTATACTCAAAATCCATTATAGACAAAAAAATCTATATGGATCTTAAGGGTTTTCCATTCTATTAAAAAAATAATATTTAAAATAGATGCCCAAAACATTAAAGAAGTAAAAAATATCAGAAAATAAGAATGGGAATTGATACCAAAGCCCTAAATCACTTGGGTATTGCCTCATCATATTTTTGCCTTTTAAAGCCCAAAAGTGTAATTGGACCTGCAAATATGGTATTGTCCATGGATGGGCCATTGGTTTTCAGGCTTGGGTCTAAACTTAAATGGGCCATCTTCTATACTTTTATCTTCATCTCTGTCTTTAACCAAAATTTGTCTTGAGCTTTGTAGAAGTAGATATGCATACCAAATCATCACTAATTCAACAAATAATTTTACTTTTTTTTTTTTTTTCTGAGAAAATAAAATTTTAATTCAAGCAGTAAATTCAAGCAGGTTATCTCCATGGTCGAGTAGAGATGATTTCATTATGAGTAAAAAAAAATAGTCCAACTTAGTTGTTTTTTACCCTTCTATGAGGTTATAAATATGGAACAGATGAAATCCTGCTTCAAGAAAAAAGACTAAAATGCCCCTATATTAAGAAATCTTAGAAATATTAAAACAGAAACTCCAAACAATTTGGGACCCACAGCTAGTCATTTTGAAGAACTCAAAATCTTAAACAAGTCTCAAACCCACTCGATGATGGTCAACGTTGAAAAACGACCATCAAAGCTCTTTTAAACCACGAAACGAGCCCCCGAAACATTTAATACGGTAAAATTGGTTTTCATCACAACATTAACAACTTAATATTGGACTATCATTTCATCATTCTTAATTCAAATGCAAGATAATGCGCTCCACCACAAGAAAAATTTCTCACAATGAAAATTACTTAAATTTGAATCAATAACAACCCACAAATTTAAACCAATAAAAGATCAGTTCCGAAGCATATTGAAATGGAAAGAGTTGGGTCCATCTTGTCAATGCTTTGAGATGAATCTTCTCCTAAATACGTGGTAAGAAATAATACAATCTTCTACCCATAAAAATGGAGGATCTAGATTCTATTATGGTTTGGTTTGTCCAAACTAAATTGTTAGTTAAGTCATCATCAGATTAACACATACGTGTAAGTATTATAGGGTTAATCAGGTGTTGGAGTTAATGAAAGAGGACCACTTGTTAAGGGGAATAGTAAAGAAAATGAAGAAAAATCAATTCAAACGTGCTAATCAACAAAAAATTGATCATTGAAAGAGTGGTCACTTTTTTCAAGATACATGCATTGAACCTAAATCAAAAGGAATTTAATTGTAAAATAAAAATAAAAATTTGATTACCAAATCTAGTATGTTCAAAATTTAATACTGCATTTTATGATTTACAATGCTAAATGATTATAAGGTCTAAAAAGATATAATAATTAGATTTTATCATTCTTAATGGAATCTTTTAAAAGTTATAATGGTAAAGCCTTGGATCAAGTTGTCTGTTTGTTGGCTTCTTAAAAATTTAGAAGGAAATAAAATATTATTTTGGGGAGTTTTTCCAAGGCTTGGATATAAGAGTACATAATTTCACCTTTTCACCCCTAGTGAAAAACAAAACTCATTGATACTTCATATTTTTTTTGGTATCTAAGGTTCATTCGGGCCCACATCGATTACATCCTCAGGGGGAGTTTTGCTGTCCGTAAGGGTCAAATCCGTGACCTCTCCACTGAGAAGTTTGGATCTTACTATTCTACCAATCCTGCATTGACCTAATGCTAATCAAACATGGTGAAGATTGAAATCAAAACCTAAAATGTTTAAACATTATGAATAAACCTTTTTCTTTAAATTGTATCATGGGCCAATGTGATCTTAAATTGGAGGGACATCAGCATAATTTTAAAAGCAATGCACCATGAAAAGAAATATCTTTGCCATAAATAATGGTTACTTAAATTGCTCAGGTGTAAGCTGTATTCAACATAGATTAGCATAAACTTCTTTTTGCCGACAAGAACAAAGTTCAATGAACATAACCACACAGTCCATTGCCCCCACTTAGATCTCCTTTCTCTCTTGTCTACTTATAAGAAGTAATGAAATAAGATTTGGATTTCCATTACCAGAAAAGGGCAAGGTTACTTGGATACTCTGGGCCACATTCACAACACCAGCCAATTTCATACATTTGGGTGAAGTGTTGAACCTAAGTGTGTCTTGATGAATTCAAATAAAAATGACAGCAATGGAGAACTCCACTTCCATGGTCTTTCAGGCTATCATGTTGTAATATTTGATGCATTGATCTTGGCTTATAACTGTGATATATTGATACAGTTTCTAGTTAAGCTGTCATATGGTAGGAGATGGCTTTCCATTCCCCTTGTACTCCAAATGGCACTTACTGTATGGTAAGAGAGAGAGAGAGTTTATCCAAACCAAAAAAATAAAAATAAAAATGGTAGGAGAGAGAAGTCTCCTCCATCAATACGAAATGGGACCCATTTTTTGATTGTAAACTAGGAACTAGGAAGTAACCTTACTTGTCATAATTTGATGCTTGACTGTTTTGAAATATGGTCCACTGCATCTTATGTAGTCAAAGTTATAACTAGAATTCCTCTTTCTTTCTTTTTTTCTTTTTTTTTTTGTGGTAATATGTGGAACTCTTCGCCTAAAGAAGGTAGAGTTTTTTACATGGTATTCACTATTTTTTGGGCGAAACTATTGACCACTTACTATTCTCTGAAAATTATATGGCACTCACATGAATAATTACAAGTTATCCATAATTAAATTTTGTTGTTAAATGGCTACTAATTACCTAAATGCCTTTACCATGTAAGTCATTTAAAATTTGAAAGTCAAATTACTCAAATGCCTTTTGGGTAGTAGATTACGTAATTACCCACAAGTGACTCCCTTATGCTCTCCCTTCAACGTCTTCATCTCCATGAGTTTTCTCCCTCTCTCTCTCCACCAAGACTTCTCCCGCTGCAACTCATCCTCCCTGGCGACGATCGCAACTCAAATTTACATTCATTAGTATCCAGAAAGAAACAAGACTCAAACCTTGTTGAGTACTTCGAATTTAGAAAACAAGAGAGAGAAGAGAGAAGAGAGACACGAGGTGATGTAGTAGCGAAGTAGGAGAGGAAGTAGAGCAGCAACAAAAGTGGAAGCAAATCATTCGAGATGTGTTAAAGTGAACTTGACAAAGCTCTTGAAAGACCGATTTGAAACTGGAGTCATCCAAGCTACAGAACAAAAACCGACATCCAACAGAAGAGCTCTACCATCAAAACTCTGATTTGAAGCTACTGACAGAAAAAATTATTGAGATTTTCAGATTTTTTTTTTCCTTCCATGAAATCCATATATGTGCCTCAATGTTGGAAAATGACTTAGTATTTCTTATTAAATTTGCATCCATGAGCCCAAGCCAAACTAGACAATTAGAGCATCACCATAACAATCTTTAATCAATGAAATCCTTCCCAATTTTCAACCAACTCGATTTTCAAGGGTTGTATGAATATCACTTCTCGTTCGCACTTTGAATCAATAATTCTCGAATCCTCATTGTTGGATGCCAAGCATTTCTACAAACAGTATCTTGAGAATGGCTCCCCCTGCACTTCATGCACCACAACCATTTCAAACATTCAGGTAGCTTACTTGCATGCAATCAAGTTGGGAGCGTCTCAACCTGTACTAGGTACCTATCAATCTATGCTGCAGGTTTCATTAATCTTTTGGACTGATGTGTTTGTTCTCTGTATACTTCTCTTCCTCTACTTCAAGCAATAAGAAATGTGATACCCTAATTTATGGGTTTGTGATCGGCGATAGTGTTGTAATACTGGTGTTCTTGTGGGTTTTTGGTTTTTAAGGAGAAGATTTAGAACATGACTTGGAAGTAGTTAGCGGAGGAAGGAAAAATCCACTGGCTTGATGATACATGGATTAACTAAACGAAGGAGATGGTTGTAGATGAGTGGTCGGAGAAGATAGTTGTAGAGAGAGACACACACAATGGTTTTAGGTTGGGGTACTTCCATAATTTTGGTGCCCATTTAAGTTATTTCAATTCATTTTATGAATGACTTAAATGGTTGTAAGGGTATTTAGGTAATTTTATCCACTATTTAACAACAAAACTTAACTGTGGGTAACTTGTACGTTGTAACCATCCATGTGGGTGCTATGTAATTTTAGAGATAATAGTGGGTGGTAATTAGTTTCACCCCAAAAATAGTAGGTGTCATGTAAAAAACTCTAGAAGGTATTGCTTGCTATAAGGATGTTGCAAACCTCATAAACAAGCAAGTATTAACGTTGGTAGGCACCCTAGTAAGTTTCTCTGCACAAGCATGACTTGGGTATTATTTGAATTGATCTAAAATATTATTTGTTTTGATCCTTACCGTAACAACCCCTCGTATTTCTAACCCGAGATCCGTATTGTAAGTCGGATAACCTGAAGGTCAAGCCAGAATAAGTTGTGGAGTATCCGGATTGAAGTCCATAATCCATATCTTAAGTTCAATCCTTCGTCCGTTTTACGAATCTTGAAGAGGTAAGTGATCTTCACACACTCCATTCTCTTTCCTCATCTTTTAGAATGTGTGGTCTTTTCCCCTTTTGTTGGTGGTGACTGAATTGTATTGGTTTTATTCCCCATTAGTGATTTCAATTAGATCCTGTCTGAAAATGGATCCTTGTATTCGAATAAAGGATAGATGTAATTGAAGGAGATTAGTTGAATATTGAATCTTTAGAATTTTAGGGTTGCTGCTTCGTGCTTGTGTTGTAGACTTCTTAAGGACGAAATTCGGATTTAAATCTTCCCAAAATCGAATTAAAATTGGGAGAGGATGAGGCAGTAGCGAGAGGAAGAGGACGAGGCAGTAGCGACCATGGATTCTGATGATTTTTGTGAAGTATCGGCCTTTTTTGCCTATATTTCACCAGTTCACCAAAAAATCAGATAAATCACTTTTGCCCCCATTTTTGTTTCGCTCCTCACCGAACCAGGCAAATATTGGATGAATTTTGCCAATATGTTTTACCCTGCCTAGAATCAACTCCACGCTAGGAGGGGGATCTCGAGAGGAAGTCAAATACAATATAAATGGCATGAACTCCTTAGACAACCAATGATGGGCTTTATTAGCTTCCTTATTGTGAAATCCCCCAGAAAATCCTAACCCGAAACCTTACTTGTAGGTTTGAGAATGTGGAATGTTAGTGGAAGATAAATAACGGGGCCATCCAAATAGAGACCATTAGACTATGATTAGAAATCCATGGATACGAGTAGTGCTGATGAAGGATCCGACACTTTGTTGAATTTTAGAAGGAGATTTGACACGAACTTGAATGGACAAGGAAGGTGGGTTAATAGCCGCAGAAGATGGAGTTGGAGAGCCCTCAAGCTCACATAAGAGGCCCTAACTTGGTCTACAAGGTTGTACTTGTGTCGCGAAAGAACCAGACCAAAAGACCCCCTGTGAGAAGTTGGAGGTGGAGGTCGATTGGGGAGGTTGACCGCGGCTGACTTTTTGAGGCGACCTCCACTTGGATCTCATGAATAGAAAAGGGTAGATTGGGGTTTTTTATTTATTGGCACCCTATTTAAAGGTGTTTTCGCCCTAAAACAGATTATTCTATTGTTTACCCGTCAAGAAGCCCTAGAGTGTGTTAGAGACTTTCTGTTGAAGAAGAAGGAAGTCGTGTTTCCGTTATGGATTGCGTTCTAGATCTAATAACTCATTCCCAATGTCTGATTTTTACTTTCTTATTATTATGGGTGAAGGAGATCCATGTTGAGAGAAGGATTTGGTTAAGAAAACCTTGTTCTCGATTGGATCAAGAGATTTGAATGATTCTCCAATTGTTTCTCTCATAAAGATTTCAAGGAAGATCTAGATTCAAGATTAGTTAGATCCATGTTTGTTTTATGATTTAGGGTTATCAGGAATGTTGAAGCAGGTCTTTGGGAAGGTTTTAACACCCTCGAATGACATGGAACTCGTCGGAAGTTGAAGATCAAAATTGACGTAGTTCTCTTCAGGTTGTAGTTCGTGCACCTGGGGAGGTCACTTAGTGGGAGACCCCCACAATCTACCCCCACCTTGCTGACTTTGTTTTGGGCTTGTTTTGAAGCCTATTTTGCCTCCGATGTTAATTTAGCTTAAACCATGCACTATTATGGTATTTTGAGGCGTGCTAGGCTATTCTTTGCTTTCTTAGAGAGGATTACTATCGTTGATTAGGTGAGGGATTCAACTTCATATGTGCATATATTTAAATCATGATTTCTTAAGTTAGTTCAATGACGCTTATTCTACTAATGTTTATTATGTTACTCTAAAAGATGCTTGAGTGGGTAGTTTGTAGATTGTATGGAAATCATGATATCTTTCTTTACTTCTTTTGCTATTGAATCATAATGGTGCTATGAGTTGGGAATTTGGATATTTAATGTATTCATGGACATTTACCTAGGGTTTTGGCATTGACCATTGCCCTTGGAACCTTACATTGACCATGTAAACTACGTTGCATATTTTAGGTGTCCAGTTGCATGGTTAGGAATAATTCCCCTAACATGTTATGACCCTATTAGCATGGGAATTGAGGCTGAGTGACTCGTGGCAGGGGTATTCGATTGGTGGGCCCCCAAGACTAGTATGAAACTATGAGGGGACATAGCTGTATCGTGTGTCATTCATTGGTAAGGTTGCATATGGGAGGTGCAGGGCTCGTGAGCATCTAAGACTGGTGAGACTCTGTGAGGGGACACGTGAGCATTCACCATATTATATATGGATGACCAATAGGGTTACAGATGCGTATCTACAAGTTGGTAGCCATCCCATGAAGATATGACATTCCCTATACTTGGAAGAATACTAGACCAAGAGTGTGAGATGTACGAGGGAAGGTATCTGGACTTTGAGTAATATGTTGACATTGATGACTCTGCATTGGGCTAGATATTTCCCTGAAGCGCGCTAGTTCTCATACCAATGGTCGTGGTGAAAGAGTATGGCCTTAATCCCTAGCTATAATCGTTGATTGGATTGTTATCCCTATACCTTGGTCAGGACGCTCATGATCAATGAGACTCCATGAGAAGTCTGTGTGAGACTACTCAGAGAAGGTTGGTGGTGATTCCTTAATGTGTGTCTACTTCGATAGAGACTAGCATGATTAGATACTTAGGAGCATTCTTGCAATTGCATTGCACATCATTTATGCTATCATGAGTTAAGTATGTGGATATGTGTTGTTGATGATCTCGCTAAGTTCTTTTGAACTCATCCATCGTGAAAATGTTGTTTTTTAGACTGTGTTGTAGGTAATGATGATCAAGTGATGCAATAGTACAAGATGTCGTTGGATGAGTACGAGAGCAACAGGATCACTGGGATGACGATGTTCATGGTGATGCATGTGCATGTTTGGAGTGTTCATACGACATTCATCCCTTTGCTTAGGAAGACCGTCACTTATAGAGACAATGAAACTTTTAAGTTTACAGTTTATCGTTTAATCAAGAACACACAGATGATCTAACAGTTTCACTTTGACTTTCTGTTCTATTTTGAGATTCATTGGAATTCCTTTTATGTGACATCATATTACACATTATTTGAACTCATTGATTATTCCTTGCTTATTGATTATGTTATTATGTGAAGTGGTAATGCATTGTACAATAGATCTAATTTGTGGACCACCTCCACGTGTATTTGGGTGGATCCGATATCAGCTGAGTGGAGTGTGACATTTATAAACAAGTCTAAAGGAGATATCTGATCCATCCCCACCTATTTATTGGATCTACCGTAATCCTTCATGCGAACCTACCACTCTAATGAGGCTTGGCTTGGACAAGTTGAATGGCCCTCAGAAAGAGAATTCCAAGCTTCCATGGATGCAGCACAATAATCTCAAATCATCACAACACTCTGCCAGAAATAGAAGCTGACGTCATAGATGTCCTAATTTCTCCAATACCATAAGAAATAGGTAGTACACGCAATGAGAACCAACTATCCTAACCCTAAGATCTAGGCCAAAGGGTTAAATTGAAAAATATTCGATTCATGAGGGTCTCTTGGAAGAAAGTTGGAGACCTTTCTTTGGGGAGAATCGAAACACAAATAGATTTTGCATATGTGTAGTCTCGCATATCATAAACGGTCTCCTCATGACCTTCACCACAAAAGGCATAAGCATCATTGGAAATGAGGTCCATACGAAGTTTCCTAGCATTAGTCAAAAGACAATTGTGAATCACAATCCATAGGAATGCATGGATACTCCCCAAGAACTTAACACTTCCAAATAAGCTTCCACGTGGCATTTGTCTACTCACTTAATTTAAGAAAATATAGATAAGTAGACTTAACAGACAATTGACCATCATGCTAGAGGGACCAAACTATAGAATCATAACTATCAAGAATTGAGCTCTACCAAGAGATAAAATGAACAATATGTGCAATAGCCAGTCTCCTATAGTAAAAACATAATCCTTGACCTTCTCCTCCCTCATATTTGAAGGAATGGGGGTTAAGGCCATGGGTTCATGAGTATCCATTCCACTAATCCATGCATCCCACCAAGAGAAAGTAGTCAAGCCATCATCAACACTTTTGCGACAATCAGAGAGAACTTGAGGGGCCATGTGACACATTGATTTCCTCAAAAGGGAATCCACCTGAGAGGTCGGGAATGGGCCAGCACTCCCTCGGGGTGAACCATACTTGACCTTGAAAATGGGAACCCAAAGCTTAGATTCATCTGAACAAAACCTCAAGCAAACTTCATCATATAAGCATCATTGAGAGTGTCGATCCATCTCAAAGCCAAACCACCTAATGCCCTAGACTTGTAAGTCGTAGACCAGGACACCAAATGGGATTCGAAATGGTGCAATTGATCACCCCAAATAAAACCTTTGCTTAGGTTACTCCTTGGGATAGGTGCCTGCATTGTTATTGAGGGATAGCCAAAAGAACCCAAATTGGCAAAGGTAGTACAACTCGCCATGGAGAGATAAATTACTTTCCATGAAGCCAAGCGATCTTTAACTTAGTCAACCAAGTAATCATAGGTCTTGCAAGAGACATGACCATTCCGTATAAACACTCACAGATGCTTCCCAATATCCTATTTTTCTTGAAACCAGTCAACGTCATATACCATCAACACAAGTTTGATCTAACCCTCTGGAGAAATAGATTACAGTCTTAGCAATGCTCACTTTGCTACTTGGAGAGCCACATAAGCAATCAAAACAGTGTAAATTGGTCCCCATGTTTGAAATTGAAGCCTTACCAAAAATAAAGCACATCATCTATAAAATTCTTCTATTGAATTCAAACTAGGTGAAAAAATAGTTTCCATTCCAATCTAAACTTTTTAGTTTTGGAATTGACAATTTTATATATTGGTATTACATGATATACAAGAAGGCTTTGCCCCTGGGCTGAGGAACTATGACTTCCTACTTGAAAGTATTGATTTTTTACCAACTAAGCCACCTCTCAGGATTATTCCAATATAAATTTAGTGAACTTAAATTTAATTTACCAATTTCTATTGGTTTTGTTTAATTTGGGTTTTATAGGCCAATTGCATTATTGGTCTGCTTTGAGCCTACTAGTGACCCCTTAACCGATAATAATATATATATATATATATAAATTTTTTTTTGGGTGAATAAATTACCAACTATTAAATCACTTTCAATTTTTTTTTTAATAATATAAGTTCTTTGTCACCTAAATGTCGATTCAATGATTGTGATCTATTTAAGGATGTTATAGAAAACTTCATATAACGGTAAGATATTTTTATTTTATTAACACTTGTGCCCAACATAATATCTTTTCCAAACTCCAGAATGACATATGATTAAATGACTTTATTATAGTTTTGAAAAAATATAACTTAGCTGTCATCAAATTGGAGAATTGTAATATCCTTTTAAGGAGTTCTACCAAAATAAAACTTCATTTTAATGATAGGTAATTCTAATTACCATCAACACCCATTCCAAATAGATTAAGAAGGAGAAATGAATGGGAGATTTAGTTACAAATTTTAAGTTTTTTTATATTAAAAAAATAAACTAAATGAAAACTAAAGTTACACAATATTAAATCTCTCATAGATACAAGCCAATAGAACGTCTAATGTCATGATACACATGCATGACCATGCGTGAAAGTTGTGCAGAGGATTGGTGTCCATACATGATATATTTGTTGTGTTGGGTTTGGGTGTCTTGTATTATGTAGGTCCATGTAATTATGATTTTGTTTGTATTGTATTTGTAATTGAAACAGGGTTTAGGTCAATTATTAGTATTAAAATAAACTTGTAATTACATTGGGATTAGGGTTTTAGGTTTCCCTATAAATAATCTTTGTTGGATAACCTAGTTGACACGAAAAGCAAAGGGTAATACTTTGTGGGTGTGGGTGTGAGAGTGGTGTGAGGTTTCCTGGAATTAATGAAACTCTTTTTCTCTCTGGTGAACGTAGGTAAGATTTTGCTGAACCATGTTAAATCCCTTGTGTGCTTTGCTTGTGTTCTATCTCTTGGTGGTTGTGCATCCATTATCCCTAACAATATTTTCTTTTCCACTTCATCAAATTGGTGGGTAGAGGTTTTTATGGGTGCGGATTTAGGTAGAGGATTGTAGTTTCCTCCCATCACACATCTAGGAGGAGGACCCACTTTTAAACACGTATGATCCATTTTATCAATGTTCAAAAATATTGGCCCTCCTTCTAAATATTAAATTGAGGGCACTAGGGAAGGTAATCTTTTACCAATCGAGAATGTGGAATCCAACTCGTTTTTATTCGGTTTCATTTAAGATTTTTTTTTAATCATATCTCACTTAATGTCACTCAACTATGCATGCAAACTTTTGTTTTGAAAACTATGATTTATTTACTGCAGAGGTTAAAAGTTGTTTAAAAGTGAAAAAAGAGATGTTTATTTAATTCAATATTTATTTCAAAATGACTTGATTTTCCTTCATTGGGAAAAAAGAAAAATTACCAGGACTTCAACTTCAGTGTTCACATTGGTTACACTAAGACTTAATCCGTGTAAAAAGCCTACATTTATTGAAGGAAAGGAATTACCCATAAAATGATATAATTTAAAACCTTCCCAATCTTTTTCCTTTTTGGGTTGAAAAAAATCATCCAAATCAATTCAGTAGAATTTGGTCTCTTGAAGATGCAGTTGTTGATGGTTTTAGAGAATAATTATGACGTTATTTGAAAATAGAAGAACAAGCAGTAATTTTGATTAAAACGATTTTGTTCTTTAAGAACAATTGAGTGAAAAAAAGTGATATGAATAAGAGCTTTAGCAAGATAAGTCTTATATATATGAGCATAGAATTGGGTTAGTGAGAGAACCCTAGAAAGGGAGAACGACCCACTTAATAAAGAGTCCGGATCTGCGACCTCGACGAAGAGCACTTTGTGCTTTCCCGACGGGGAGATGATTCGGATTCCTTAATAAAATGGTCTCTCGAGCTATTCCTACCCCCATCCCTACTCCTACACCCCCTTAACTTTGTTCTCGTATTTAGTGTCCTACTGTCTCTGTTTGAAAAGAAGATTTTATAATTCTGTAAATCAAATTATGAAATATTTCCATATTAAGAATCGTATGTTTATCAGATAAAAAAGGTAAGAAAAATAAACATATAGTGAAAATTTTACTTTTTTCTCTCATTAATATTTTTTTTCATCCCACTTGAAATTCAACAAATAATAACCCATTTATTCAAGAGTCCGGATCAGCGACCCCGACGGGGAGCACTTTGTACTCCTCGACGCCTCCTGACCACAAAAACCAATGGGGCCCACGGTGAAAAACACTTTTGGAAAAGAAAAAAAATTTCACCAGAGGAACCCATTGGTTTTTGTGGTCAGGAAGCCATCGGAAAGCACTCTGTGCTCCCCTGACGGGGACGGGGAGATGATCCGGATTCTTTATTCAAATCGTATTTCTAAATAAAGAATAGTTTCCTAGCATAAAAAATAAATGGAAAAAACAATTTTACAAAAATAGTGATCTTCCTTGTTTCATAATGGAGAAATGTCATCCAAGGCTTACTTTTGGGTTTGATGACTGTAAAGAGGTCTGAGGTGATCAGGATCACTTCACTTCAGCCGCAGTCATCTACCGTATGACCAAAATTTACTCTTTCTCTCTCTCTCGCTCGCTCTGCTGTCGGGAAGAATGATATATAAAGGAGTAGAAACGAGAGCAGCTAGCGCAGTTATAAAAAGGTGAGAAAACGTCAACTGTCCTCTTCTAAAGCTTTTAACCATGTGAACCATTTCTTTTTTCAACCACGCACTCTCTCTCTCTTCCTCTTTCTCTTCCTCTTCTTCTTCGTCTCTTCCCTCTTTCTTTAAAGCTTTCTGTCGCTACTCAGACATTGAGATTGCAGAGATAGGGAAAGAGATCCATAAAAAAGGTAACATCTTCCCGATGGTTCTTTGACTCTCCTCTATTTCTTTCTCTTATTTTTCCATCTTTCGTGGAACTACTCTAGTTTATGCTTTCACTGCAATGGTTCCAGGTCTCTCTCTCTCTCACTTCTCTATCGTTTCTGTGAGTTTTATCTTCTCAAAGTATCAGATCCGTGGAAGCAGATTTATCAGCCATGACTTTTTCTATGGTTATTGACGGAGTTGGGTTTTAAGTCTTCTCTGCTTTTGTTTGGGTGCGATACGTGGTCCCCGCTCTTGGGCTTCTTAGGGCTTCTGGTTTTCTTTCTCTGTTTTGCTAAAAATACCTTCTTTTCGGGGTTTGGGATTAGGGGTTAGGGATTAGGGTTGTCCTCCGTATTCCCCTTCATTTGTTGTCACTATTTTTGTCTTTTATTTGCTGGGGACAGCAGTAGGAAGATCTCATTGAGGTTTTCGGTTCGTGTTGGGAAATTCATTTCTGTGCTGTATAGGTTTTATCCGTGCACTGTCAATGGCCAACTGATTTCTTCTTCTTAATTTCTCTCGTTTGGTGGCGAGAGGGAGTAACTGATCTGGCGGCAATAGAAACTAGAATTATGTTGTGGTGTCTTAAAACAAACCTGTTTCTTAGAATGTATGGGGTTTACATTTGCAAAGTTTTCATTTTTATTGTCAATATATGTGATCTTATTAGCTGTATAAGAAACAGGATACAATTGATCAATTTCACCCTCACGGTACTAAATTTGCCGAACTTGTCTCAATTTTATTAACATGCCAGTATGCTGATTAACTGTTTGTGAGAATGTCTGTACGTTATCCAGTGACCACCTCCCATCGCTAATCCATATTTGTTAGACATTAAGGGAACATAATACACAGATGATGTTTTGCACCTGTATTCTTAAGTAGATCTTTATATTTTTGGAATATTGGTTGGATGCAGGATGCGTGGTTCATATTCTCATATGGGTTTACACTAAACTGACCTGCTTGAATTCTTTTTATGCTTCTATTTTTTACTTGTTTCTGCATCCCATACAATCTGGAATGTTGTGCTTTCTGTGTGCTTCATGCCTTTATTGATTAATCAATGCTTTTATGCGTGTAAAGCTAGTTAATGGTCCCTTTCTTAAGCTTTTCACTGTGTTAGATATGTCTTCCAAATTATGAGGGTTCTGTTTATCTGCAGTGTGGTGTTGCTGGAGTGCTTTCCTGATCTGCCCCCTTTGGTTTTTGGCTAAGCTTCATGCTAGAAATTGGTTGCATCTTGCAAGTATATGTGGAATTTAAGTAATCTCCAGACTCCTTACATGTCATAGATTAACTTGTCATGGGGCACCATTGAGATGGCAGAAGGACCACCACATGATGTTGTTCTATTCCCAGTTCAGAATTTTGGCGGCATTGATTTTTTTTCATGGTAGCCTGTTCTCATGTTTCTAGGTGTGTTTTGAGGAGAAGATGCTGCATTAATTATTCTTCAAGGATCTGAGGTATTTGCTGCATCAGGGTCATCGTGGGGTATATGCGTTTTAACTTGCTCTTGACTATCTCTATCTTCTGAAGACAAGGGACTTGGGTACATTTGAAGATGGTTAACCATAGAAATCACATACTTACAACTGGATGACTCTGTGAAGGGGTGTCATAAAGCATCCCTGATATGGGATTACTTAAGCAGTAGCAGATTACATGAAGTTTGTTGATTTAAGCAATATGATAGTTGGCTGAGGATTCTTCAGTTAGCTAGAAGCATATAATCTAGTTTTCCCGCAGGGCTGCTTGTTACCAGTTTGCTTGAGAACTCAATCTCTACCATGGCATCTGTGACAGACAATGCCAATCAGATGTTGGGTTTGCTTGTTCAGCGACTCCCAACTGTTGGTCCTGTGCTTTTGCTGTCAATGGGATACATTGACCCAGGAAAATGGGCTGCAGCTGTTGATGGAGGTGCCCGTTTTGGTTTTGATCTCTCCGTGCTTATGCTTGTATTCAATTTTGCTGCAATTCTTTGCCAGTACCTGGCCGCTCGTATTGGTGTAGTCACTGGAAAGAATCTTGCTCAGGTACTGTGTATTTCAATTTAAATGGTACTTTTCTTAGTGCATTCATTGGGGTTTTATCATGCATAGACGACTTTATTTTCTCTTTTTTCTTCTTCATATACGGTTTTGTGATATTTCACATGTGGCAGTCTTTTGGTAATTGAAATCTCACTTGAAAGTCTCCTCCATCATTTTTTCCCCTTAGTCTCTTAAAACAGAAAAGTCTTGGAGATGTAGGCATTAAAAAGAGAAAAATTTATCACTTAGCTGCTTGCCTTTACTTTTTCAACTTACTGGAAGCTCTGCATATATTCATTAGGGGAAAACCAAAACTTTTTCCCAGCTTATTTGTAGGATAAATTCAACTCTTCTTCTTCGATGTTCACTAATGGAAATATTATTTCTTATAGATATATTGCTTGAAATAAACTTAAACAAATATTGCAGTCCATTTCTTTGACGACTTAGAAGACAGCTAAAGATCCTTATTTCAGAAACAATCAGTAATTGATGATAACCATAAATGTGCCATTGGTTCTTTTTTTTTATTTATTTTTTTTCGGTGACTGCGAGAAAACGTTCCTTGTTTTGAATGTAACTGTTACTTATTCCTAAATGTTTTAACCAAAAATTATGTATCTCATACTTTCAATAATTATTGCTGATGAATCTCTGCTTAATTTTCCACATTATGTACATCTGTCTACATGCATTCTTTTTGTTATTTGTTTCTACTTGTTTTCTTAACTAATTTCTTTCTTGTTGATTCAAAAGATTTATAGTGAAGAGTACAATGAATCGACATGCATATTATTGGGGTTTCAAGCCGAGCTTTCAGTGATTTCTTCAGATGTAACCATGGTACTTGCTTTGCTCCCTCCACATTATAAACGCCTCTCCACGTGGTGCTGAAAGTAAAAAGAGAAGTTATTTTTTGATTTCAGTTTCTTCTAGACATGGAAGAGCTGGTGACAGGAGTTAAAATTGTTGTAGGCTTTTGGTTATACAATAGCTAAATGTAACTTTAACATACATTTACGTTGATTTTGCCAGATTCTGGGCATTGCGCATGGACTTAATCTTCTATTTGGAATGGATCTCCTCACTTGTGTCTTTTTTTCTGCAACTGATGCTGTTCTGTTTCCCCTTTTTACTAACCTCTGGGTAAGATTGATTGGTTAATTTGCTGATTTCCTTTTCTTCATACATAACACACTGTTGTGGTTGATGGTGTATCCTGGTTTCAGCAGAGACGCTCGCATGTTGTGTCCATGAGCATAATGGCTTTTCTCTTGCTGTCTTATGTTCTTGGAGTGGTTATCAGTCAACCTGATATCTCAGTTTCAATGAATGGGGCGCTGACAAGATTAAGTGGGGAGAGTGTCTTCTCACTTATGAGCCTTCTCGGGGCAACGATCATGCCTCACAATTTTTATGTCCACTCTTCTGTTGTACAGGTTTTTTAAAGTTTTCATCTTCACTTCTTTTCTTTAATTATTTCGTTTCTCTTAATATCCTTCACTTGTTTAACTTGTTATGGGTTTTTTGGCCTACATTGTTTTTCTTCACTGATGAACTGGTGTATTCTGGACCTGGAGATTCTGTTTCACATTGCATAATGTTTTGTATGGTTTGTTTAATTTTGTGGCTGTTTTATGTCAAAGATGGAAATTAAGATAGGAAATGGTACATGGTGGTTACTGGGGATTTTTGGTTGCTCTCTGGCTAAAATTCAAGGTCATATTTTAGGTGAAACTTTGAATGTTGCCAAATCTTCCCCTAATAGGCAACAGTTGATCACCTTGTTTTGGATGTTGCAATCGGTAATCCTGAATGGAGCTGTCCATGTTTTATATCTTGTATATGATATCATTTTGCACACATTCAGCTCTCTGAGATATTCAATATCCAGCTAAACTGTTCCATGTTTCCAAACTATGACTCTCTCACAGCCATTGCCAACTTTGAACCAGTTTCTTCTTTTCTCTGACAATTGCGGGCCCATTTAAGTGCTAGTTCATTACAACCAAAGGCTTCTAGAATAAAATAAAATCCTAGTTGCAATCTTATGAACTACCAAATAAATAATCCTAAAAATAGAAACCACCCTTTCAAGAAAAGAACCCTATAAAATGGAAAACTATGTAGTCTTGTAAAACACCCCACATGCAGTATGCAACCTGGAAAAATCTTCCATACTTCCTCCACAGAATTAGCAATTGATCTTCAACTTGGTTTTCATAAGGCTAGCCATGGGGCCCACCAGAAAATCTGGCATCCCTATTAAATTGGCCTACACTCTATTCAATTTGGGAATTGGAATTGAAATTCTGCACTCAGTTATGGACTGGGCTGATGTATTAGATCTGTCCCAAACTTTAGGAACATGGTGGGAGATCTCGCGAAATCTCGGCGAGATCTCGCGAGATATCTCGCTATTTTGAGATAGCGAGACAAGAGGAGAGGCGAGATCTCGCCATATCTCGGCAAGATCTCGCCTCTCTCTCGCTGCAACCATAAAAACTTGCTAGAAACTTGATTTTTGGCCGGAATTTGTTGGGGATTCAACTTCTAAACATCTTTAAGACATCTACAACATCAAATTATCATCATTCAAGCTTATTTCAACTAGATTTTCAACAAAGGTAAGATTTTTCCCAAAATTTGAATTTTTTTCAAATAGAATGTTCTACAATGGGTGTGTAAGTCTAATGTAAATGTATGTTGATCCACAAGCTTTGATCTACACTTTCATGGAAACCAATTTAATGTGACATACTACAATGATGAGTTGACTTGGGAGTCATATGTGGCCACCGTTTAGAATCAATTGATGCAGAATGCTGAGTGATACTCTTGCTATCTTGTAGTCTTGTAATCTTATTACTCACATACTCTTGTGATTGTGAACTTATGGATTATGATTTATGACTTACTAGAAGTCTAAAACTTCTTATGGTTGTAAAATTTTGAAGACATTTAAGTTCTTTGATAGTTTGATGTGTAATGTATTTGATACTTTATAGTTGATAACATGAATTACTTGATATCTCTACATTACATGTTGTCTAACCTTGCATTTCACAGCACTTTGATTTTACACATAGGGTTGACTTAGAAGACATACTTAGGGTTATTTTCTCACAAATCTAAGGCCACCAATGTGTTCAAAAGGCCTTAAATAGGCTAAAAGCCAAATTTCAGCCCAACCGGGGCTCTAAAACCCACCGAGATTACGCCAAAATTTTGGTAGATCTTGACCGAGATCTCGCTAATTTGGAGTGGTGAGATCTCGCTCGAGAGCGAGATCTCCCACCTTGTTTAGGAACATCATCCCCCTAACCTGAGTGACCCTCCATCCTAATTTCAACCCAATCGGACCAAGCCCTAAACGTAACCAAGGGTCCTAAGCCAAGTAAGAAACCTAGTTTGGACCGTTGCCTTAAAAGGATTAATTCTGAAATTATAAAACAACAAAACCAGAGTTAGTTGTAGCCTAACAGAACCCTTGAATCATTCCGTACTCAACCCTAGAAGTCTTAAAACATATAAACCCTAACTTAGGAAAATTCTGCTCTTCTTCTGCTATTTCTGAGAACTAACCATAACTGAACTTAGCCCCTCTTTTACACTCTGAAACCTTGGGAAGAATTCTGAAATTACAGAATAGCAGTAGCATCCCATCCTCCCACCATCTGAAACCCTAAACCCTTATCTTTCAGTCTTTTCTTATTACAATTCAGATATGGAAATTGATATACTGCAAGGTTTAGAGCACTAGAATTCACCTGCATACCCTATAAACGTAGTTCCCTTTGCTGGAAACCTGGTGCAGCTCTTAGATTTGTGGAAACTCCCATATTACCCTTGACCCCAAATCTGGGTTGACATCAATTGATATTAGAACTGCAGTTTCTAGCAACAACCCAAACACCAATACCATGTATCGATAGTCACCAAAGCCATGGAGGAACCAACTAGAGACTACTTCTAGTCTCATCATCGTATCCATAGAGAGATGCGACAACCATAGAGACCTCTAGAGATGTATGGGTTGAGAACTTATGATGGCGTCAAAGACCTTTAGGTATTCTATGAGTGGTTGTATGCTCCGAGTAATTTAATCGACATTACTATTCAGAGAATGGCAAGATGGGGTTTGCATATAATCAACCGGTGGGATATGCTTGTTAATAGTGGAACCACAAAAGGAGACAAATGATGTCTGAACCCAATGCTTGGGAAGAGATGTTAGAGGTGTTGAGCCAGTTATTTTTCCCACAAGAACATCAAGCTCGGTGACACCAACAACTTGATTATCCCCAACAACATTACTCCTAGAAGTTCGCTGAATTTGATGAAAGAAACCAAGAGGACTAGTACAGAGGAGCAAGGAATAATCATATCAGTAAATTCAGGTATGAAAATCCATTGTTTGAAGATATTGAAAGAACCTACCATCATTCCCCACCCACTTTGGAAGAGCTTATTGGATCTTATTATTTTTTAGTATGATCAAGAGTTACACAACAACCAGAGTACTGTCCATAGGAGGGATCCACCATCCACCAATTTCTCCACAATTCTTCCCTACCCTCCTAGGACAGACCACAAGGAAGCATGCTACACCAACTACAGCAACCCTAGCTACCACAACAAGGATTACTTAGCCAGTAAGTACCCTCAAAGAAGGGGAGATAGAGTCTCCCAGTTTCACCAGCTAGCGCTTGAAGAAGAAGTCCTCTGCCCACCTCTAGAAGCAGCCCTCATTGATGAAGATGAAACCTTGGAGTACCATGAGTTTAAAGAGTTGCTACTGCAAAATTCTGAGGTGACACCAAAGTTGTTTGATCTAGCTTCTACTCCATGTGATATTCATCATGCCTTCGGTCTAGCACATGATCTTCTTCTATGCTAAGAAGGGTAGTGCTTAAAATTACCACAACAGGGACCACACACGAGTTTCATGAGATCATAGCCAAGACAGCACTACAGGCAAGAGTAGTGAGAAAAGAAGACCCCATGGGCAAGACTACTGGTTTTGAGCCGAAACATGCTGGCTTCTCCACACCACCTTGGTTCTTTGAAAAGAAGGCTCCTAGACTAGAAGACTACATCCCTTGCCCTATCACTTTCCCAGCATTCGGCCTGGGAGCAGTATTGGCAGCCACATATTTACTACTTCCTCCCCATTATAAGATGCGAGGCTGAGTCCGGAGAATTTGATTAGCACGTTCATCAGTAGATGAATGCCTTCAAGAAGAAGTGAACATAGAGAATCCCCTTGGCCGAACCCCAAAGTGGGCCCCAAGAAACACCCAAACATGGTGGCCGAACCCATTCTTGAGGTATTTTGGTAATTTTCCCAGCCCTATTAGGGCTCAAGACGGGTCTGGTTGGAACCCCTCGATCCAAGGGTTATGGATCTATCTTTATTTTTTTTATTTGGATTAGTATTTTGTGAGTTATGAAAGAGTCCTAGTCCATTTTAATTCTTATTTGAGTTGTGTTTGAGTGTGTTTCCACTGGTTAAGTTGTGGATAAGATAAGACTCTTTGACAAGAAGGATTCTTATCTTTTAGGAGTTTGCCTGTGATTAGAACTTATCTTTGTTAGGTGGCTGTGAGTTATTTAGGTAGGGAGTCTTTTTCTAAAAGAGGACTCTTATAGATAAGTCCGTCTTTTATTTCAAAAAGTCTTTTTTTTTTTTTTTTTTTTTTTTTTTTTTTTTTTTTTTTTTGGTACTGGTGCATTTTTTTAATACTGGAAATATAATGCCGTCTGCAAGGGTCGAACCCAAGACCTCTCCACTGAGAAGCATGGATCTTTACCACTCAACCAACCCTACATTGACTATTTCAAGAAGTCTTTTATTTTAGTGGGTAGTCAAGTTAGTTTCTAAGTCTTAGTTGAGTTTGAGTCAAGTTCTTCTTTCTTTGTAAAGGCTATGAATAAGTCTCATTGCTTATCGTAATTCTTCAGTTTTGGATTGAATTAAAGTTAAGAGTTTTGTGAGACACAGGGTCGTGGTTTTCTTTGGGAGGATTACGGCAGATTTTTGAATATTTCATCAAGAATTAGCCATCAATTTCAAGTTCCAGCAGCCACTAATAAATTCCAGCATCTTCTTCAAGCCTCCATCATCTTCTTCAACCCTCACAGCAGCCTACCTTCAACTCCAAGTAAGTAAACAGCAAACCCAGCCCCTTCCTAACTCCCTCCCTCTTCTTCTAGACCACCCGCAAGCTTCTCCTCACCTCCCCATATACTTATTTTATTTTCCATATTTTTTTCTGGAAATTTTGGACTTTTCTTAGACCTAAAATTCAAGGTCAGATCTATGGCAATCTAACCATTAGATCTGTCCCAAATGTTAGGAACATCATCCCCAGAACTCTAGTGACCCTCCATCCTAATTTCATCCCTAACCAATTGTCATAAGCCAAGTAAGAAATCTAGTTTTTACCATATCCTTAAAGGATTAATTCTGAAATTGTAAAACAAAAAAATTAGAGTTAGTTCTATCCTAGCCAACCTTTGAGTCATTCGATACTCAACCCTAGAAACCTTAAAACAGACAAACCCTAACTCGTGAAGATTTTGCACTTTTGCTTTTTTTGAGAACTAAACCCTACCCAACTTAGTCCCTCTTCTATACTCTGAAACCTTGAGAAGAGTTCTGAAATTGCAGAACAGCAGCAGCAGCCCATCCTCCCACCAGCCGAGACCCTAAACCTTTATTTTCAGTCCTTTCTTATTACAATTCAGATCTGGAAATTGAGCTACAACAAGGTTTAGAGTGCTAGAATTTGCCCTACATACTCTATAAACGTAGTTACCTTTGCTGGAAATCTGCGGCGGCCCTTAGATTTAGGGAAGTTCTCATATTATCCCTAACCCTAAATCTGGGTGTACATCAATTGTCCTATTGCAGCAGTCTAAGGTGACTGGTCAAAATCATGGAGCAAGGGGACCTCCTAGCTGGGCCAGCTGGCTGGTTCAAGCTGGCCTTGGATGCAGGTTCGATCGTTGGCTGGTTCCAATGTATCCAGACTCTATATCAGTATCTCTTTGGTTAGATGACTAGTTAATTTTTTTTTCAACTCTGATATAGGGAAATGGGCTCTCTTTTTTCCCCCCTCAGTGAAATTAGGGTTATAGGAGATGAAATGGCAATGAAAAAATAGCGATCGTACCCAAGGGATGGGTATTAAGATGATGCTCCAAGTTATGGCCAGGTCTGATGGCTGGATTGTTTAAAATTCGAGTTCGTTTGTTGAACTCGAAAATTTAATAGAAGGGGTGGATCTAGGGTATGAGAGATCTGATGTTGGTGAATCAGATTGTGTTGGGCAGTTGACAAAAGCACCTTGCTTGTGTCCTCATGAAGGTTCTCTTCAGGAGTTTGCAGGTTTTGCTCTAATGCAGCTTGATGGGATCTTCTTGATGGAGATTTAACACGTAGTTTGGACTCATTGAGTCTAACCTTGAGTTGATAGATTTGGATGTTGGGCCTGTGTTAGATAGGTTTATGTGGTCATGGGCTTCAAGTTGAGTGTCCAGGCTAAGTATGAAATTAGTTTACTTGGTCTAATTGTGTAAATTCTGCCCAACTTGAGTTATAAGGGCATAATAGTCTTTTCTTATGTTTATTTTAAGTCATCAGTCTATACTCTATAAGGAGTCCTAGATCTAATAGGTTTTAAGTTCCATTTATTATAGGTATTTGTCTCCTATTTCCAATATGAGTTGTAACTTGTAAGGCTATTTAACCCTATTTATGCCCTCTAGAGAGAATAATAAAGGAAAACTGATTTGATTATTTTGGCCATTGGAAGTTGAGATCTGATTGTGTTCTTGCCTTTGAGTTTTTCTCTTTGGTCCAAGTCCATGAAAGCTGTAAAGTGTTTCTGATTGAACCCTAGCTCCTATTGCTGACTATGGAATTAGTCTACATAACAAAAGCTTCCCCTTTCTTCTGGTTGATTCCACACAAGTTCTACCATCATGTACCTGGTTTACACAAGGAGAACTAATACCATCCCCTTTACCTACCACCTTTTCTTTTCAATATCTTGGACTTTTGGACTCCCCAATCCCAAAATTCAAAGTTACATCTACATCAGATCTGTCCGATCCCTATAAACCAAATCCTACCTTCAAATGAAATTATGCCAATTCCCACCATCTTAAACTCTAGAAACCTGCTACTTCATGAAATCCTGAAATTGAATCTGAGTACCTGACCAAACTTGGAGAATCATATCCCTCATTCCTTGCAAGTTGCATCCTTATTCCAGTTCCCTAGATTCCATTGATTCTTGATTGAAACCCTATATCTTGAGCTGGAAATTAAGAAATTTTGATTTTTCAAGCCAACCACCCAAGTCAGCCCAAACTCTGTCAGCATATACTCTACAAATAACCCTACAGTTGATCCTAATTTCAGCCCATTTTGAAACCTAAAACCTATCAAAACTCAACTTAGGGGCCTATGTTCCCAGCCCAAGAAACCCATTAGGATGAAAGTGAACTCATATTTTTTGAGACCTAACCTAAACTTTTAATCTGACATCACCTAGCCAAAAAGTTTGACCATCTCCATCATTACCCACAGGAAAGACCCCATTTGAGAGCACACCCTAAGTTTACCATGTATACCCTATTGACATTTCCCTTCCCCATACTATTTTAAAGCCAGTGCTGAATAAACTCTTGGTTAACTGGTCAACTGAGGCTATATCACTTCCTGGGGCTTCAAGGAAACAGAAGTTAAAGGGGAAAGAAAGAAAGGGTATTGGGGTGATGGATCTCCTTACCTGGTTGCAATCTTGCTCACTTTTCGCTGAACCTATGTCATAGTGTACTGCAATACTTATTTTATTAGGGGAACATCCTTGTTTAACATTAAAAAAAATAAGGTTGTAGAATTTATGTAGACGAGTTTTGCTTGTTTATTTTTATTCTTTCGGTGTTGGTAGGTAACCTGACATATTAGTCCTCTTTTATTAGGGCTTGGAACTGGTAGCAAACACTGGCATGAATTTTTTAGAATATTTTTAGAAGTTCTGAAAAATATTTAACCTTAAATTTTCCACAATTTTGTTGTAGGAATTTCTTTGCCAGAATCATAAAGATGTATAAACATAATTGCTGTTTGACAGGGGTGGTCTTGGACTGTATCCAGTGTGTGCCATAAAAATATACTCCCATGCAGGAAATGTTCTTATATAATTTTTTTTATATTTGGGTTTCTGAATGTAGTCTTTCTAATTGAATGTTTGGGTGAAATGTTGAGTGTTGCCAAATCTTCCCCGAATAGGCAACAAATGATCTCCTTATTGTGGATGTTGCAATCACCAGCAGTGTATCCGAGTAGTATGGACTGGTTATGTGGTTATATATATTTATAGATATATAGATATGTTACCACAATCTTTGGTTTTAGGTGAAACCATTAAGACAGTTGAACAAACAATTCATGTGTCTTCTGAATTGGAAGAAATTCCTCTTCTACAAAAGTAAACAATACTCAACTTTAAACAACAATACAATTACATCCTTTCTGGGTGTGGCCAAATAGCAATTAAACCTCTCCACCGAGAAGGATTAAAAACTTCCCTTATTTTGGCCCTTAGAGACCAAAGGTTTACCCAATTCCAAGATTCCCTTTTAGAAGCGGTCGAGTCAAGTCTTTGTCGTGGACCAATCTTCTTTAACCATTTCCCAAATTTAACGATATCCCTTGATGATAAAAACATTTTGGATTCTTTGATCGTTAACCTCCAAAGCAGTGGTTATGACATGAAGCCCGGATCCATACCAATATCCTTAGTTTACAGAATTCCATACAAGGTTATGAAATCTGTACCCTCTTAGGCCTTTAAAAAATCCACCAGAGGACGAACAAAGTTCTTTGAAGGCTTTGATTGCCAATCAAGAACAATACAACCCAAGTACATTTGTTGGGAAGAGGTTAGTTTTTCCGCACAATGGACCTTTCAAGCTGTGCAGCCTCAGGTCAGACCTGCCTCTACCATTGCATCAATAACCTAGGACCAATCTGGACTGGTAACAATGCCCTTCGACCGGATGAACCTCGTCGGCGACTTACGAGGTGAATCCTCACAGTCAATCAAATAGCATCAACCATCCAGAGCTTCTTGCTCAAGCATTCCCTCTGACTCTAGTAGTCTATTGTCCGAATCGACAATCAGGCTTATCAAGCTAGTTACCAATAACCAAATTGCCCATGGTGTTTACACCAAGGAAGAACAATCTGAACAATCTAAGGAAAGCCAAGTAGATCCCGAGTCACCGACTCCTTCGGCTATGGAAGTTCCCCCAAGGAATTCATCATTAATGATGATTATATTTGATCGACCTTTTTCGATCGATAAAGTGTTGCTCCGGCAAGACTTTAGCAGCCCTGACAATGCCCTTATGAAAGATTGGTTTAACAATAAATTTAATCTTCCGGAAAAAATCCAAATTCGTGATGCTTGGTATCATGATATGGAACAACACAAAATTAACATGAGATTTCTTTGTCTGGTTTGCCTCTTATGCTGAGGAACATCAGATAGACTATCCGTGGAACAATGGAACAATAAATCAAACAATAAACCCTTTCAAAAAATGGCTCGTCAACCGAACCAAGGAAACAATAACCTCTGTCCATCCTCCAATGGACCAAATCAAATTAAACATTGAAGGTGAAGATGTTTTAGCTGTCCCTTTCAAAAACAAAGAAGGTCTTAAAGGCGGAAGTCTTAAGACTGATGAACAATTAAACTTTGTCAATTCAAATCTCCAAACAATAGGTGAACAATTAACAAGAGTTGAAAACCTTGTTCAGCAAATACCAAAAGAAACTTCCGAAACTGTTTATGAACCAAAACAATCTTTAAACACTCCAATGTTTAAGCCTTATCAAATCCCCAAAATCAATGCAAAACAATTAAGCAAATTTGAAATGCTTAACGAAATTGAATCCTGTTTAAGCAACTATACTCCTGCAAAATCTACAGAAGCATCTGCTTCCAACACCACTCACCGAATCGAAACAAGATGAGTTTGATTCCGAGTCTGATTAAGGTGAGTCCATCACTGAGTTAGTCAGTGAAATCAATATCAATAACAACCATACCCATCAATTAGCCCATTATTACCACCGACCCACTTTCCCTGACCTCCTTATTGAGCAACAAGGTAGGACCCATGCCCAATACAATCGGGAATCATCTATGAATGGAACATTGGTGGTCTGACTGATTACCAAATTAACAATAAACTCCAAGAGATGACCATGGTTGCCAATGCTTATCGGCTTCGCGAAACCAATGACTAGTCAGTAGCCATGCTTCTGGTAGCAGGTTTTTCTGGACAATTAAAAGGCTGGTGGGACCACATCCTCACTCCAACCTATCACTTAGGAATCCTAAATGCTACCCAAACCAATGCAAACACTGAGTGAACTAATACTTGAACATAATCAACCAATACCTGATGTTGTAAATACTTTGATTTACACCATCACCATTCATTTTATTGGAGATCCATCTTGATTAAATGATAGATCTTTTGAACAATTATCAAATCTGAAATGTAAGGGTCTTCACCAATTCAAATGGTACAAAGACACTTCCATCTCCAAAGTCTTAACCAGAGATGATGCAAACTCATCTTTTTGGAAAGAAAAATTCATCACAGGATTACCAACAATGTTTTCTGAGAAATTGAAACAACGTCTGAGAAAAGACCATAACAATGAAATCCCTTACAACAAACTTACAAACTTACTTACGGGAATATCATTAGTCTTATACATGAGGAAGCACTTGCCTTGTGTACAGACTTGAGATTACGTAAGCAAATACATAAAGAATCCAAGGCTTATAGCAAGGAGTTAGGTGGATTTTGTGAACAATTTGGGTTCGCCCCAATAAAATCCACTAAAACCCACAAAATTCGTAGGCATAGAGACAAGTATAATGAAAAATACAAGTCCTCTAAATCCTACTACGGAATACCGAAAAATACTCCACCAACAAAAAATAAAGAACATTCCAAACCAACTGCTAATAAACAAAGAAGAACGTTTTCTGGAAAATGTTTCAAATGCAACAAAGTCGGTCACTTGGCCAAATACTGCCGCATGGCACAAAAGGTCAATCTGATTATTGATGATGAAAAAGTTTGGAGTTCAATCCTCCATTTGTTCGCTGAATCAGATAGTTTGTCTGATTCTGAACACGAAATCAATAACATCAATATTGATCCGAGTAGTCTTTCAGATGACTCTGAAGCCATTCTCTTCACATTTCCCAGTGACGGATCAGAAATATGTGAATGTTCTACAAATACCATCAATATGATTCGGAATGAGACTATTCCAAATCAGATACAAGATCTTGAATTAAAGAAACAATATCTTGAACAAGTTAAAGTATCTTTAATTCCGAAACCTATTCCCACACAACATTCCAATTACAATCTTAACAACATTTACAATCAGTTTAAGCCGTCTTCATCAACACCTTCTCTCTGAAACAATGATTTCAAAATTCAAGCTCTTGAAACTTTGACCAATGGTCTCAAAAGAGAAGTTACCCAAATAAAATAGGAGTTAAGCCTTCTCCAAGGCCAACTCTTAATTGTCTTTCTCTTCTTGTTTCTTGTTTTCTGTCTCCGGTTTATCAAATTCTAGAATTCTGCAAAACGGAGGTGAGGGAATATCGTTGCTAGTCTGAAAGAAGAGTTTGGTATTTGGTATTGATAAAGTGATTGTAGATTTGATCAGTTGCTTGTGGTATTTCAATGCCTCTTTCGGTTCGTGCTGTATCATGTTCTGTTGCTGATCTACTGTTATCAGTTTCTGTTAGTTGCTCTTTGAACTGCTACCAGTCTGTTCAAGTCCTTACTGCTTCACCTTATTTGGCTGTCATTGGTGGGTTTCAAATTGATTTCTGATCTTGAGAAGATGACGAAAAGAAGAAGTGCTTAAAGGTGCATCTTCATGATGTTGCCATGATTGATAATTTTCCCTGCTGGTTGTGATACCTCGATGTTGCTGTCAAGGATTTTTGACATTGCACTCTTTTATTTCTTTGTGAATTTCCTGAATCATGATCGTTCATATTCATGGTAATGGTTTTTATTTGTCTATGTTCCAGGCATAGTGCAAAATTTTCCCTCAAGTTGGTATCACTTCTTTAAGCATATTGATGACCGGACTCATGTTAAGTTTTCGATACTTGCACCTAGGCTAATGCTGCGATTTTTTTGTTTGGTGGGGGGGGGGGGGTGTTGGGGGGTTGTTCTCCTCCCCCCAGGGGGGGACCCCCCTCTGGCCCCCCTCTTAACACTAAGTTGTATTTTCCTTTATTGTCAACTATTTGAGTTAGAATTTAGAATGTTATGGCTGGTTAGGTTTATAATGTCTTTTGGACAACTCACATTGATGTTAGTACATTGAAAACCCCCCCCCCCCCCCCCCCACCCGCGGGGCCCCCGCCCCCCCCCCCCCCCCGCCCCCTCCCCCGGGGCCCCTTCCCGCCGGGGTGTTCTTTTTTTTTTTTTGTGTCCCGTATTTGGTTTTGGTTTTTTTTTTTTTTGCCCGGGGGAAATTTTTGGGGGACCCCCCCCCCCCCCAAATTTGGTGATATGTCGCCGAAATTTGGGAGTGTTCGGTGAAATTTCGCTCCCCAGTTTCTTGGGGGGGTATTAGGGTTCATTTTTGGCTGATTTTTGGCATTTAGTATAATCTGAGGCCAATAAACACACAGGGAGTGTTATTTTTGCCTAAACCTAACCTAAAGAGGTGTTCTTGATCGGCACATGCCGGTCTGTATGTGGGCGAAACAAAAAGTTTGAAACATGAATTGAAACAAATGTAAATATGCAAATGATGCAAGCGAACACAGGAATCTTCATTAAATTGGAAGCAAAAAAAAAGAACAAGTGATCCCATCATTTCAATACCATACAAGGAGTTAAGTATATATCAGTACAAGTGTACAACTCTACAAGTTTGGGTAAGTACATAGTGATCCCATTATTGCAATACCAAGTATTGTGCCTTGGTAGATCCATCCCTACTGATGGTCCACCGTACTATATATCATGTTCTTAATATATACTGATCCCATGATATATCTTGCTGATGGTTGTTGAGATAGTCGCAAACTGCAGCTCTGTATGCTGCATCATCCAAGCTCTGGAGAGCTCCTGTCTGAAGGAAAAGAGAGAATAGGGATACATAATAGGCTAATCTGGGTGTGAGTGTGACGGTGCTGGTGGTAGAATCATGCAAGAACTATCCCCAGGTGTCGAAGATTGACGCAAAAATGGTAAGAACCAAACACTAGAAGAGAGAGAAAAGAGAAGCTCCAGGCAAAATTTTGACCGAATGAGGCGAAATGTCGAACAATTGATGCCTTTTGTAATTGACTTCTTGGCAATATATCACCGAGAAATTGACAAAAGGGTGATAATCGCTGACATATATGATTTTTTTTGTTTTGTTTTTGGTAGGGGTTTCATGTTGTTACTTACCGAAACACTGAAATATTGCCAAGTTTTGGTGACATTTCGGTGACATTTCCTACTATGGTTCCAGGTTTGCCCTTACTTCCTAGGCTACTACTCTTTATGTCTTATGTCTTTGTTAGATTTTATTCTCTACCCTACCCTACCAACATAATTGCTTCCCTTGTCTAAGCTGGTTTCTCACATTATCCCTCACTACATTTGTTATTCTTTATGCCCTGTGAACCCTGTTTGAGCTCCTCATTTTGTGTTATCATTCTGGCCCCTGGAAGATATCAGTTACTTACCTGACTGTCATTGTTGTTGTAATACTTGGACACTAGCTAATTGGGTGCACTCATATCTGATCCAAACTGGGTTTTGGAATCCTAGAAATTTGGTATATTTTTTTATTTGTGTGGTCCCTGAAGGGATCAGGATTCACCAAATTGCCATTAGGCCTATATATTTTCTGTTTTATTAGTTTGGGGTTCCTTGATCACATTATTTTGGATTTTTTTTTGGATGATGGTACTTGCGTGGGCATTATTTGTTGCTGTAAGTGGAGGTTGGAGATTATTTGCAACCACTCTTGATTATTGGATTTATTGCGATGCTTATTCTTTGTGACATTGATAGTTGTTCCCTTGGACTGTTTTTATAGCATCCTTTGCATTATCTGTCCATGTATAATGCCACACGTGTGAGGGGTTATTGGAGTTATTTTCTGCTCAAGTCATCAGTTGAGGATGATTATAATAATAATAATAATAATAATATTTTTTCTTCTTCTTTTTATGTCCATAAAAACTATTTTGTCATGTGGAAGATGGTATCAGCTAGAGGGGATGTTTATTAGGTCCCTAACAATATGATGCTAAGTTATTTGGTCTCAACAACCAAATGGTCTGCTAATTGGCTTGCAGTAACCTATACTGCATGTTTGTCAGTGGAATTCTTATTTATTCGAGATCTCTGTTTGGGGCTCAGGTGTGAGTAATATTTACTCATAGATCTCTAATAATTTGATCTTTGGTAATCACACCATTATTACCTTTTTGGAGTGTCTTCCTTGATATATGTAGATATTGGATATGATACCTTTATCTCTGTTTAAGAAGTTCAAGTAGGGTTAGGATAGGTGTGGGGTTCACTTTAGGGCTATGGTTAGGTTAGATGGTGGGGGTCATGTCAAGTTGATGATATAGGGTATATATGTTGGAAGTTACAATCAAATCAGGTTGTTTAATCTGCAGTTATGGAGGATTCCTAGTAGAAATGGGACTAAATGGTAAAAGGGTAATTTCAGGCTATGATCTGGGTTCAATGAGTATGATGCTTCAATCGAGTCTTCCTTAGTTTAGGTAAAGATTTGATCAAAATTTCAGCAGGTTTTAACAGTTAGATTTGGCTGGGCAGAAAATCTTGCTGGAAGCCACCCTGTATGTGAATTTCTAGAAGCAAAATAAAACAGTTGTAGGTCTGAACTTTGGCAAAAGTAAAATTTTTCTGAGAACTTGCTGGTGATTTTGAAAAACTTGAATAAAACTTGAACTTGCACTGGGAAAACTTGAAAAACCTTCGAAGTAGTTGAAGGAGAGCTTTGCGTCGAACCTTCTAGGCTTCACATGTCAAAGAGCTGATTGGATCAAGCACCAATCCCAACAAATGAACTACCCTGGCCTCACACTGCAAATTGTCAATTGGATCAAATGCCAGTCCTGCCATCCTTGATCAAACATAAGACAAATCTTCACCAGAGAAAAAGAGATGACTAACAAGTAGTAAAAGCCTTTCATTATCAAATTTTCATGTCTGATAATGTACCCCCCTTACAACCATATATAGAAGACTCAAAAATGGATTGCTAGACTAAAATGAAATGCCTAACGCAATCCTTAACTTAATTATAAATTAAACCAACTTAGAAATTAAATAATGAGGACCTAGACTCAAAACAGAACTCTTGACTAAGCTAATGAAATAAGTCTCGACTCCCTACTTTCTACCTGTGCTGAAGGCCCATAAAATCAACCAATTACAAATAAACCCATGGGATCATTGACCCAACATGTGTATAACTCAGCCAGGGCTCATTATTAATTAAACAAGCGCACTTGGAGTGATTAATCTTCATCACATAAATTTTATGTGTGGTTGAACTTATGCTGGTTCCTGAATAAAGTTTTTTCCATCGTTGGCATATTTCGACTGTTATTCAGGACTGTTGATGTGTTTGATTTCCTTTTTTGTTTGTCCAGTCTGGTGCTTTCCTTTGATATATGTCACTTCAGTTTGGAGGGAATGGTAAAAGATTCATATGCAGAGTGATATGCTTTAGCTAAGTAAAGTGGGATTTAATTGTTATAGGTTCCAAGTGTAGTTATGTTTCAGTTCCTATTTCAATTGGGTTCTGGGCTCATCTAGGTAAGATTTATTTATTTTTGCTTTCTGTATATAATGACATAGAGCTGGAATGATGGATATTCTATCATTTAGCTGCTTTCTCCCGTCTCTTGGTTTCTCTCTATCTCTTTCTTCTGTTTTCTTCTTCTTTGGTTCTGGTTTCTCAAGTTGTTGAAGTTTCACAGAAACCTTGTGTTATATTGACTTGTTGAGTTAATTATCGTGTGAGACTCTGAGAAACCATTTTAAAGGACCAGAAGAGTTTTCTTGCATAGCTGGTTTTCTTCTTCCTTCTTTTTCCTCCTTCTTTCTTTCTTTTCTCTCTCTCTCTCTCTCTCTCTCTCTCTCTCTCTCTCTCTCTCTCTTCTTCTTCTTCTTCTTCTTCTTTTTTTTTTTTTGTTTTTTTTTTTTGTGATATGAGATTCATTTCCCCCCACTTATTGGCATGTTTTTTATTTTGCTTTCTACATTTGTCACTTTATTGAAGTAGGGATCGTTTTTGAATAGAACTATCCTGTTCAGATGCTAGGCTGAATTGGAGTTCACTGTAGCCTGAGGAAGCAATCTAGCCTGGTGAAGTGTTAGAACCTAACAGGTCTGGAAGCAAACTTTTATCTCCAGCTTCCAAAATGGTCTTCCTTTGGATTTGAATGGAAGCAATAAGCCAATAAAAAAGTTGAGTAACTGCAATAGTATAGGCACTGTGGTTAGGTGAGTACATGGTTCAAAATCATTACTGCGTTCAAGAAGGAAGAACAAATAGATGATTAAATGGACTGGTGTTTAGGAGGTGGAGTTGCACAAGTCTGCAAGAAGAGTGTCTATGTTAGAGTTATCTATGAAGGAATTATATTTCTGGATATGTCATGCTAATAATACAACAAAGAAACTAAGTCTGAGCTTGGAAAATTACTTACTGAGACCTAAGTCTCTCTGATGAATTGGATTTGATGCTAACATGGCTGGATATTGATGGCTTATATCCTGAGGTCTTGCTCGTGTAAACCTGCAGCTGTAACTTTTAGTTCTTATGGATCTTCTCCAAACACTGTAGCTACTCTATTTCTTCTGTCTGTCTTTCATGTGATTGAGTGTCTGCTTGGGTTCTTGTGTACAACTAAAAATCTCTTTTTTTTTCATTTGACTTGTTATTTGGGTCATTTTCTATATTGTTTGATAGCCTTTCTCTCTTATATGAAATTTGGTTTCTTCCTTCCTCATGCAGCAGCTGCAGGTACAACCACATTTGTCAAAGGATGCCATGTGTCATGACCATTTTGTTGCCATCTTATGCATGTTCAGTGGCATTTTTGTGGTGAATTATGTGTTGATGAATTCAGCAGCAGATGTTTTCCACAGTGCAGGCGTCTCTGTTCTTACTTTTCAGGATGCACTTTTGCTAATGGAGCAGGTAATTTTATTTCTGTAAGCAAGCTGCGTGGTTTTTTTTTCTTCTTTGGTTGGGGGGGGGGGAGTTGTTACCAAAACCGGGCCAAAGACCCAAGGAAACATAACTACAAACAATCAAACTTACATCCAGCTAAGTCTGCCTGAAGAATTCCCTCTAGATCACTCGGTGGGTTCGGAAAGAACGTCAAAGTACTGCATGGTGTATTTAGCAAGTTTGAATTGCACTAAAATTCTCGCCCAATTTATTATTTTATTTATAGTTGATATCTATATATTTCACTGTTTTTAACAGGTATTTAGGAATCCCATAGCACCTTTGGTCTTTTTCTTGGTGCTGTTCCTCTCTAGCCAGATCACAGCATTAACATGGAAATTTAGTGGGCACGTAGTTTTACATTATCTTTTCAGAGTAGACCTACCTGATTGGTTACACCGTGCCATCATCAGAATTCTTGCTATTGTTCCGGCCCTTTTCTGTGCCAGAAATTATGGAGCGGAAGGGATGTATCAAATGCTTATTTTCACTCAAGTTCTGTCAGCTACGCTCCTTCCATCTTCTATCATCCCCTTATTTCGGGTAGCCTCATCAAGATTGATTATGGGTGCCTTCAAAGTGTCTCAATTTGTTGAATTTTTAACTGTGATTACCTTAATTGGGGTGCTCGGCTTAAAAATAATCTTTGTTGTAGAGCTGCTATTTGGCAGTAGTGACTGGGTGATTAACATGAATTCAAACAGGGGAAGCAGTGCAGCACTCCCATATGTTATTGTCACTGCTTGTTTGTCACTTTGTATAATGCTTTGGCTGGCAGCCACACCATTAAAATCTGCTACTGTCAAACTCGATTCACAGTCATGGTACTCTGTTATACAAGAGGCACAACTGCAACCATTGATAGAGAGGGAGCAAAACAATTCAATTGAGGAGAGACATCAGGAAGAACCTGCAGAAGCATGTACATTAGTGGAAAGATCTGTGGGTTGTCCTTCAGATGGTTCAGTGGCAGAATTTGATGTTGATTTGCCTGAAACAATCATGGATTCTGATCAAGAACCTCTTCCAATAGCTGTTGAATCTCATACTGTTGTCACTAGCACTGTCACTTCTACTACTAGTACTGCAGTTGTTGGCTCAATAACATCTCATTCGGAAGAATTAGCATCAACAACAGAATCAGCTTCAGATGCAGTTGTAGGAAGTGAGATATATGATGACAGGCTGCAGGATTCTGGTACTTCACGAAAGAGTGAATCTGTGAAACTGGTGGAAAAGATTGATGGGGTGGGTGGGGATATAGAGACTCAGAAGGATGAGGACGAGGGGTATAATTGGGAACCTGAAGAATCATCTAAAGTGGTTTCTGGAAATGGGCCTTCTGCAACTTCGGAGGGTCCAGGGTCTTTTAAGTCTCTCAGTGGGAAAATTGATGAAGGCGGAAATGGAGGTGCGAGCCTTTCAAAGTTATCTGGGTTGGGCCGTGCTGCCAGGCGTCAACTAGCTGCCATCCTTGATGAGTTTTGGGGTCAGTTGTATGACTTCCATGGGCAGCCAAATCAAGAAGCAAAGGCTAAGAAACTGGATGTGTTGCTGGGTACAGACCCGAGGCCTACTGCTGCTGCTCCGAAATTAGACCCTTCAGGAAATGAGTCGTCTGGATACTTCTCTGATAGAGGGCCTGGGTTTCAGGTCAATCCTAGTCTGTATGACTCCCCCAAGCAACAGAGAGTGCCAAAGAGTGTAGCATCATCCTATGGAACTCAAATGGGATCTTCTTCATCGTGGTCTAGCCAGATGCAATTGTTGGATGCATATATGCACAGTTCCAGCAACAACGTTGATGACTATGGTGAGCGTCGTTATTCTAGTTTGCGCCTCCCACCATCTTCTGAGGGCTGGGATTATCAACCTGCCACAGTGCATGGATATAAAATTTCATCTTATCTCGGTAGAATGGCTTCAGATAGGGATTCTGATCCGATGATTAGTCTAATGGACCCACCAACTCCTAATACCGCTTCTTTTGCTCCCACAAACTACAGGGATTCAGTTGCATATGCTATGGGGCAAAAACCACAAAATGGGATTAGCTCTGTGAATGCAGCTGCGATGCGGAATTCAGTGGTGTCAAGGAACATCTCAATGCAAAACGAAAGACCCTACTATGATCCCTGTTCTGCTGGCATGGAGACTTCAGTTACTTCAGCTTACAATAAGAAATACCATAGCTTACCTGATATTTCAGGTCTTGCAATTCCTGGTCGGGACTCACTATCATCTGAAAGGAGTGCTCAATGGGGAGGTCCGATTGGCTTTGGACCCTTAGCAGGACGAACAAACTATGAACAATCATCATATTCGAATAGTGGACTCAGGGCAGGAGGAGTCCCTTTAACTTTTGATAAAATCTCTCCGTCCCTGCCCTACAGAGATCCTTTCTCTGTTCAGCAGACCTCAAATTCAGACACAAGATCACTTTGGTCTAGGCAACCTTTTGAGCAGTTATTTGGAGTGGCAGGAAGAACACAATGTGTAGGAGACGAGGGTGTTGGAAGCAGGTCAAGCTCAGTCATGCCAGAAACCAGCTCTCACATAGATTCAGAGGCAAAGCTTCTGCAGTCTTTTAGACATTGTATTGTAAAGCTGTTGAGGTTGGAGGGATCTGAGTGGTTGTTTCGGCAGAATGGTGGAGCTGACGAGGATTTAATTCATCTTGTTGCTGCCAGAGAGAGATTCCATTATGAAGCTGAAACCTCTGTGAATTGGGCTGTCCAAATGGGTGACTCTCGTTACCCATCTTCAGATCGTAAGTTTAATTCAGCACCGAAGAATGAAGATGCAGGTCTTGCGAGGCTTCTAGTTTCTTCAGTTCCTCATTGTGGAGAGGGCTGTGTTTGGCATGTGGATCTGATTGTGAGCTTTGGGGTGTGGTGCATCCACCGAATCCTAGTTCTTTCACTCATGGAAAGTCGGCCTGAGCTGTGGGGAAAGTATACTTATGTCCTTAATCGCCTTCAGGTATAGTTTGGTAAACCATGACTGGATGTGCTCTTTCTAGACCTCAGTTTCCCATATGGTTAACAATAAGCATTCTATTGTGTTTCTGCCATTAGACCATTAGACTGCATTGGTTTCTTTCCAGGGGATTTCTTTCTGCCTTTCCCTTGATGATCATGATTTTAGAAGTTCCTTGTCTTGCCCCTTCTTTTCCTACTAATTATTATATTTTTTGTTGGCTGAATATTTATGATCATTTTACCCTAAAGGGGGAAACAAAAAAAGTACTTAAGAATATTTGTTTGTTGCAGGGTATTCTTGATTTGGCGTTTTCCAAACCCCGGTCTCCATTGCCTCCATGTTTCTGTCTCCAGGTTCCGGTGTTGCCTTCGAGGAAGTTTAGTCCACCACAATCAAATGGGTTGTTATCTCCAACTGGAAAATCAGTCAAGGTGAAATTTACAAATGCTAGCACAGTGCTTGATATAATCAAGGATGTTGAGCTTGCAGTCTCTTGCCGCAAGGGCCGAACCGGCACTGCAGCCGGTGATGTGGCTTTTCCAAAAGGAAAAGAGAATTTGGCCTCAGTTCTGAAACGATATAAGCGTCGGCTTTCTAACAAACCAGTAGGGCTAAATGAAGGTGGTCCTGGGTCACGCAAGGTTTCCCATTCCCACCTCTTACACCTTGTAGAATAGTGTTGGGTTTTGGATGACTTTGTCAGGGAATTTAGGGCTGTCGGCTGTTGGATTCAGTTTATTACTCCCCTGATCAGTCCGAATTTCATATTGCTCATGATCTTTCTTTTCTTAGTCCCCTCTCCCCTTGCCTCTCCTGGGTACATATACATACACAAAGCCTTTTGCTGCAATGTTTCAATTCCTGTATAATATAGTATTATCTGTAAAATTAACTGAAACTGTTACTGCGACAGGAAAAAGAAAAAGGGTAGATGAAAAGGTGGGAAGCTGGTTGATGTTAATTCGCTGTGGTTGTAGTGTTTGATTCTGATTCCTAATGATTTGTTCCTCTGCTATATTGTTTTTCTTCTTCTTCTTTTTGAGTTTCTGGAGAGAAAATTGCTGCATAATTTTTTAGTTTTCTACTTTGAATACATGGAGAACTTGAGGGACAAAGATAATTTGTTTGTTCTCATGGCTGAATGGTTTGGCTGAGACTTCAAAGCGCGAAGTTGGTGTTAACAATTTAAAAAGCCCTGGGTAGTTTGGCAGGTAGCCATACGAACTTCATTTGCTGTATTGCGTTTGATTGCAGGATTTGAGTCTTTTCTGCATCTCATGAAGTAAGTCTTGAGGCTTATGTTTGGTTGTCTAGAATGACTTTTGGAAAAGAATACAGAGAGGTCTTGAAACTTTCTATGCATTTGATTGGTTGGATACATGAGATGAAAAGAATTCACTTTCAAGCAGTGAACGAGAATAAAGATTTAGCATTATAACGTGGTAATTTTTCTTCTTCTTATCGCTGAAATAAAAAAAGAAAACACATAATGGCATCAATATCAAAATCATGTTTCCCAGTGCATTTGACATTTTGGTATGTGAAAATTTGTGTGTAATGCTATCCTTCAACTTGCTAGTCAGACATGCTAGTGAGGGTTTTGCCTCCAGAACTTGACAACAGGGATATCTTCATTGTATTTTTTTGGAGCAAATTCGAGTTGACAATACAGAACAGAAGTAAAAATTTTGATATTCTACTTCATTCTTGAGAAGTACACACAACTATAGTTCCAGTAGACTCGTTAATGATTAATGACATGGTTGTAATTTTATCCTTTTGTATAACAGAGAGAAAAGATCTTATCTACCCATTTTCATTAGACTTATCATCTAATATCTTTTCATGATTTTCTTTGCATCCCAACCTTTTTCTTATCCTCTGGTTTTCAGAAGGATGTTTAGATAATTTCATACCAGTCAAAGGATAGTAGTTTTCAAATATCCTGAAATTTGAAAAGGGTCACAATGGTTTTGGTTTTGTAGCAGATTAGATTAATGTATCTAATTAAAGTCCAACTTGGAGGTGTCACTCAAAAAACGATGGATGGATAAAGACATGCTGGTATAATTCATTGTAAGATTTTTTATAAAATTCATTGTAAGATTCTGATGTGAATGATGTGGGTGAGAGAGAGAGTTGTGTTTGTCTCAAACTGGGAACCAGAAAAAATAAATAAAATAAAAACTCGAGAATAGAAGCTGCAAACCTTGAACTGAAAGCATCGAAACATCACAATTCGTTCCAGGTAGAAAGAGATTCAGAAGGCGCTGTTGAGGTACGCACTAGAAACTTGTTAAGTACTTTACAGATTTTCAGTTGATCAACACAAGCTGTTCTTCTTATTTCCTTTTAGGTTTTGTACCCAGCAACTGTGAATTATTCACAAGTTTTAACTTTTAAATTATTATAATATAATTAATCCATGAGAATATCGGATGAATAAAGGGTTAAACTCTGGTAGAGTTTCTGATGTCTGCAATTGTTGATTCTTCCCTCATTTTTATGACTTAGAGAACAAAATTGAGCTAGGGGAGATTCGATGTCCCCTCCCAAATGCATAAAAGCTTCGGTTTTAGGGTTTTCCATAGCCACAAGAAGAAGAACTCAGAACCCTTTATGCCTTTCCACTGAATGGATCAGCCCTCCTTCTGTTGCCACTCCATCATCATTCCAAATCACAGATTCGCAAGTGGCAATTACTCCACCAACAGAAACAGGTGTGATCCTGAAGGCTGAAAAGGTCAAATAAACCTACTTTAGACTGCAAATAGCAATTCTCCCAAGAAGCTTTATCTGAATTTGTACTTGACACAAGACCTACAGTCATTTTGGGCCTATCCTTGGCGCTTTTAGCTTTTTCAGTAAGAACAGGATCACTGTTTACGGAGGTGTGCTTTCACCTTTGTTTCACATCACTAAACCACCTCAGAAGGCATTCTTGGAGATTGTTTTACTGATAGGACAACTTATGCATAGCTCTAATATGATCATTTTGCTCCAATATACATTTCAGTAGGTTGATCAACGGTTCTATAGAATATTACTTTGGATTTTGAAGGAATTGCAGTTTGCTGGTCAAAATTATACTCTATTGGGACCTTTCCATTTCATGCATCTGACTTTAATTTTTCGTGAAACACCATCATCTATGTCACCTTCTTTGTGTATGACAGACTTCTGATACTTGAAATAGTCCCTTGATGTTATCTCTTTCCCCTCGATTTTCAGCATGTCATCATCCATCAGAGTTTAATTAAAGTTACACATTCTATACACCATCTTCGTTCGAAAAAATCTCGAGGCCTGTTGTTTAATTTAAAGCTTTTTCCTTATTTACCAAAATGATATACCTTGTCTTGGATGTTTTTGGTTTACTCAATCATGATGACTGCAAACATCAGGGGTTTGGGTTGATCCTTAATATAAGCCGATTGTTATCGAGAATTTCTTCTTTTGACCTTCCCCAGATTTTACTAGTAATTTTCTTCCTCATGACTGAATCTCTAACCTTCATTCCAAGATTCATTCTTGGTAATTTGCTTTATCAAACTTGGTGTAACAGCTCGTTCATGGATGCTCAATAGCTATCAATTGGGCATTCATGTGACAGCAATGATCTCATGACTGATCTGAGTGGATCAATGTGAAGGATAACTAGATTCAAGGGATGAGTTCCACTCAGAATCCCAAGCCCCCTTCCTTTTTGTGTGGCCAACCTGACAGTGCAAATACAGTATTATGAAGAAGAGAACATTTCCATCCACAGGGGACCTGATTCCTGTTGTTGAACTTGAACCCTGCCTTGGTTTTAATTTACACAAGCAAACCCCTAACATGAAAATTCAGTGTTATTTCAATTTTGTTGTGATGCAGGAAAGGCCAGTTAAGATTTGCAGTTTGCACAATTCAGTCAATTCATAACACAGAGAGAGAGATAGGTATGGGTTATGTGCTGGTGGTATCCTTGCCAGCAATTCTTCTCATCTTGATTCTAGCCCTTGGTTGTTACCTTATTGGTAGGTCCAGGGGTAGGAGTGAAGGAAGGTGGACACCACAGGTTTATGGGCCTTCTGTGCCTCCTGTGCCTCCTGTGCAATCCCAGGCACAGAACAAATGACCAGGCGCATGGATATGTATTGCCTCATCATACTTCAGTACCTCTCTTAAGGTGTAGAGATCTTTTATGTAAATAATGCTCTTCTGTTGCTTGTGAATAACACCTTTATGTATTTACCAAGGAAAAAAAAGAATTACACCTTAATGTACATATATTCATGTTTACCTATAATAGTGTTAATACTAGTAATGTTGACAGGTGCACCATCAATTAATTTGCATATTTGTTATTTGATGTAGTAGTTATAGTCTTTCAAAATATGTTCAGGTTGTTCTATTGTGATCGAGTGGTTGTGGGTTTTGAGTCCGGAATATTCTTTTTGTTAAAAATCTTGTTAGAGTTGCACATTTGTTGACCTTCTCTTAGACCCCGTAGTGGCGTGAACCTCGTACACTTGGTTATGCGCTGTAAACAATGCACTTGAAGTGAGAATTTTTTTCCCATTTACAAGAAGATTCTTGGACTCAAAGCTAAGAGGGGGTGTTGGGTATAGTTTTCATTTTGATTATTACCCAAATAAATAGAAATGATAAGTTGGTACAATTTAGACATTTTTGGTATTAATTCTCATTCTCAATTTCTGATATTTTTGAATTTAGGACATTTTTGGGTATTACGCAGCGTATTTCTATTTATAAAAGGTTTTAGAAATTCAAAAGCTGTTTTTGATTTTTCTTTGAAAATCACTTCCATCTGTTTTTTGTGGTTGATTTTAAACCCATTTGCTTAATTGCTTGTATAACTGAAACAGTAAATTCCTCATCTTTTATAATTTTGTCTTTCAATCCCCCCAAGCTCGATTCAGACCTACAATGCTTTATAACCAGGTATCTACTCACAATGAAGAACCACATCAAACCTTTTTTTTTAATTTTTTTTATGAAATTTCTGAAATTATTGGGTCTGATGAGGTACATGACAAGAGACTTAGTTATTGTGAGATGATTATAGTGGGTGAAAGTTCATAGAAAAATGATAGATTTCCCAAGATTAGCAAAAGGTAAATATGAATTTTATCTTCTTGAATTTGCTTTTTTTTCGTTGGGAGACAATGGTAGAGCACGATTTGCTTCGGTGTAGGAATCTTGCCGATTCTAGGCGATCGGGAAGTTGAGTTTGGGTGGTGGTGCTTGGCTGAAGAAATACCGATGACGCCACCCTTTATGATTAGATGGGCAGGTGCTCTCGACTAGGATACCACCCGACCATTTGAGCTCGGTTTTAGAGCATTTGGAAAGATAAACCCAATTGGGAGGGTTGGACTTGGTGATTTAATAAAAATGAGAAAAGATTGGATGAGAAGGATGGATTCCAAGGTCAAGGCAAAGCTTGAGGAAGCCAACGATATGACGTTAGCTGTTTAGGAGAAGCATTCCTGGGCAGATCTTTCAGTGATTCAAAATTTTAGAAAATAAGAGGGAGGGGGAGGAAGTTTGACACCACTTTTCAGGGTGTCAAGATACAAAGAGAACTCTTCGAGAGGGTTAGAGTTAACCGTCTCATTTGGGTTGGGAACCCGAAGAAGATAAGAAAAAGGCATAGAATAGTAATCATAAGCAAAGGTCAATTCATTGTTGTTAAGGTAAGAAACAAAAAAACCAGGACCTTGTACAAGTCTCTTGGATGGTCGAGAGCTTCCTACGAAGGGATTGTTTTGGGGCTTTCTGTATTTGAGGAATGAAAGGAGAAGCAATTTTCGTTTCTCTATCTCATTCCTAGGCTAATTTCTAGGGTTTAATTGAACGGAGGCTAACCAACAGTCGGTTATCCTCTCACCCTGGTCACCGGATAGTTCAAGTAAAGCTGAGGGGGTTGACATGTTGCCAGAATCTTCCCCTCCAGCAGCATGGTGAGCAGAATCATCCTCAGATCATCTGCCACTACCCATTGTAGAAGAAGAGGTTATCAACAGGTTTTTTTGAAGACAAAAGCAAAATACTGAAGATTAAGACCCCGAACCCGAAGAGGAATAGAGAAGAACAATGAGGAAAAGGTTGAAGAACTTACTTGCTTATGTTGGAAACAATATGAAGCTTGAAGACTAGAAGGCTTGAAAAATGGTAAAACTTGTGAGAAAACTTCAACAGCATAAGGATGCGCAAGAAAATCTTCAAGATACAAACAAGTTCGCAAATGAAAAAGTAAAAATTGAAGTATAGATTCGAAGGGATTTAAATAGATAAGAGGAAATGGTGGGCGGTCAGGATTTATTTGGATCAACAGTTGTGTTCGAGCGATGTTTCAGGGTTTGATCCAACGAATGAGATCAATATTCATCAACGGCTGGCAATTACTGACGGTTCAAGCATGAAGGTAATAATGAATACGGTTGACATAAGCTATGTGGTTTGACTGGCATAGGTTGCGAGGAGCATGGGCGGCTCGAGAGATGTACCATTGCGCAAACCAGCATAATAAATGCAACGTTTGGAGATTGAGAGGACGTTTGGCCTTGTGTCCACTAGGTTTTAATGATTGAGATCGGTTAGAATCAAACCAAGCCCTCGATCGTTCAATACCGATCACTTGGCTTGGGGGGCTCATGATGAGGATGAAATAACATCAAACCGGTTCCAACCTTCGAACGGGTCATGGGCTTCGGGTTGGAGATGGGCTCAACCATGGTTGGGTCAAGAAACCAGATTGGGACGGGTCTAGATCTCGGATGAGTAGGTAACGTGAGGGCAAAGGAACCTTAATGGTAGAAACGTGATCTCATGAAATTCGGAATTGATGATTGGGCCATGAAGGAAACTACTAACCACTCCGAAAGAAGGGTAAAAACCCTAGTATCGAATGGTTGTGAAGAAAAGATCTAGAATGAATCCAAGGGTCAAGAATAAGAGGTAAACCCTATATAAACTAAAGGGTCGCACAAAGCAGATGTAACTGAATCGTTTCCTTCCATTATTGTTTTCAATTTAAGCTTTGCAACAAGTTAGAACTTTGTAGTGATCCATTACTGACTTAGCATTCGTAGGTGGCCACCCGACTATGGGTCGGGCCACATCTAACCAAATTTTGTAGGTTATTCTTCCAACATGATCAGTTTTTGGACACATCACAGGGATATCTTCATTGTATTTTTTTATTATAGCAAATTTGTGTCGACAATACAGAACAAATGTCTTTAAATATTGTTGGGGTACATTCTACTTCAATTCTTGAAAAGTGACATACAATCTAGTTTTTTTTTTTTTTTTTGATACATAAACGGGGTTAAAAAACCCAAATCAATTTAAAGAGAGCTGGTCAAACTGATGCCACAACCTCCAACTAGAAGATGAGGTAACTCCTCTAGTACCTTGAGGGGGCCAAAGGCTAGAGCACAACACTTAGACAACTCAAGAAAGAAATGTTCTGTAAAACAAATGATGTGAGGGGAGACTCACAATGGCCTTGGGTTGTTCTCTTCGCCCATCCACACCTCCAACCATATTTGCTTCTCTATTAGTATGAGTAATGAATGATATTCCTCCACTAATGCGAATCTACCAACTCTCGACCTCATCGCCACAAGGGAAATCCTTGTCATCCTTCCTTGGATGTTGAGCACTTAACCCATTCAAAACTTAACCCCCAATCAATTGCTTGGCCTGAAGGGTCGTGACGTCCAAATGTGAAATGAATGCAAGAGTTAGCATATTTCTTTCTATTGCCCATAGCATATGCCTTAAGACACATGCCAATAGCATGAAGAGCCTCATAACCAAGTCAAGAAGGGCATCCTTTAACCAAGGTCTTGGGGATTCCTAGGTGCCTCCTTACAAACCTTACCTCAAAAGTACCTCATTACCACCCTTACCTCAGGGTCCCACACACAAACCCCACTAATTTGATAAAAGAAATCTTCTTTAAAAACCAACTTTGAAACATCTACATTGCATTTTACCCACCCTTCCGTTGGTCTTTTCTACTTTGCCTTGAAAAGTCCACACAAAGCTAGTTCTATTAGACTGGTTAATGACATGGTTGTAATTTTATCCTTTTGTATAATAGGGAGAAAAGATCTTATCTACCCATTTTCATTAGACTTATCATCTAATATCTCTTTATGATTTTCTTCGCATCCCAACCTTTTCCTCATCCTCTAATTTTCAGAAGGATATTTAGGTAATTTCATACCATTGAGAGAGAGAGATGTTCAGAGAGGGTGAGAGAGAGAGAGAGAGAGAGAGAGAGTAGTTGTGTTTGCCTAGTTCAAATTAAAGGAAAGAAATATTGTTCATCTCGCCCGGTTCAGAAACCGGGTGAAATGACAAAATATTGCCAAAATCTCGCCCCCTAGTTTGGCATATTTTGCCATATGTGATAAATATATGGTAAATTTGAATTATTTCTTATAAATATTTCCACTTAAATTCTCCTGTCTAACCACAAATAATATGTTACCTTCTAAGGCCTAAAGCATTCGGACATAATTGGAATGATTATCCTTTCACTCTAAAGATTCTATTACAAAATCCCTTCATAATTTAAATTGTTTCCATAAATTATTTCATGTATATACTCTTTCCTAACTACATTTGGCATGTTGATTTTTGAGGACTAAATCACTAAATCATTCGGACATAATTGGAATGATTACCCTTTCACTCTTGAAGATTCTATTATAAAATCCTTCATAATTTAAATTGTTTCCATAAATTATTTCATGTGTATATTCTTTCCTAACCACATTTGGCATGTTGACTTTTGAGGACTAAATCACTAAAATATAATTGATAAGACTGCACATTAATCTTAAAGATTTTGCTATAAAATGTCTTCTCAATTTAAATTATTTTCAAAAATTATTCTATGTAGATTCTCTCTTCCTAATTACATTTAGCACATTACCTTAAATACCTTTTGAGTCTTGAATCACTTGATAGAATTGGTAAGATTGTTCCATTTGATCTTAAAGATTTTTCTGTTGAATTGCAAGAAAAATTACCTAAAAAAATGCAAGAAATTACATGAAAATCGAAAAAAATATATTAAAATATGGATGATATCGCAATAAATGGCAATATATTTTGTTCCATTGCAAACTGGGAAATAGAAACTCCTACCACAAAAAAAAATGAAAAATCGCCGCAAAGCTTGAACTGAAGCATCGAAACATCACAATTCGTTCCAGGTAGAAAAGAGATTCAGAAGGCGCTGTTGAGGTACGCATTAGAAACTTGTTTGAGTACTTTACAGATTTTCAGTTGATCACCCAAAGCTATTCTTCTTATTTCCCTTTAGGTTTTGTACCCAGCAACTGTGAATATCAAGTTTTAACTTTTAAGGGGAGATTCGATGTCCCCTCCCAAATGCATAAAAGCTTCGGTTTTAGGGTTTTCCATGGCCACAAGAAGAAGAACTGAGAACCCTTTCTGCCTTTCCACTGAATGGATCAGCCTGCCCCTTCTGTTGCCACTCCATCATCTCCAAATCACTGATTCGCAAGTGATCCTTAAGGGTGAAAAGGTTAAAGAAACCTACCTTAGACTGCAAATAGCAATTCTCCCAAGAAGCTTTATCCGAGTTTGTACTTGAAACAAGACCTACAGTCATTTTGGGCCTATCCTTGGCGCTTTTAGCTTTTTCAATAAGAACAGGATCACTGTTTACTGAGGTGTGCTTTTCACCTTTGTTGCACATCACTATACCACCTCAGAAAGGCATTCTTAGAGATTTCTCACCGATACGACAACTTGGTAATATGACACTTCTTTTCAAGTACCCAACATTTTGCTCTAATATACAAGGGTTCTATAGAATCTTCCTTTGGATTTTGTAGGAATTGCAGTTTGCTGGTCGAAATTATACTCTATTGGGACCTTTCCATTTCATGCGTCCCACTTTAGTTTTCTGTGAAACACCATCATCTATGTCACCTTCTTTGTGTATGACAGGATTTTGATATTTGAAATATCACCTTCCTTGATGTTCTCTCTCTCCCCCCTCGATTTTCAGCATGTCATCCATAGTTTAATTAAACTTACACATTCTATATATACACCATCTTTGTTCGAAAAAATCTCGTGCCTGTTGTTTAATTTAAAGCTTTTTTCTTATTTACCAAAGTGATATACCTCGTCTTGGATGTTTTTGGTTCACTCAATCATATGATGACTGCAAGCATCAGGGGTTTGTGGTTGATCCTTAATAATAAGCCGATTGTAATCGAGAATTTCTTCTTTTGAACTTCCACAGATTTTACTAGTAATTTTCTTCCTCATGACCGAATCTCTAACCTTCATTCCAAGATTCATTCTTGGTAATTTGCTTTATCAAACTTGGTGTAACAGCTCGTTCATGGATGCTCAATAGCTATCAATTGGGGATTCATGTGACAGCAATGATCCCATGACTGATCTGAGTGGATCAATGTGAAGGATAGCTAGATTCAAGAGATGAGTTCCACTCTGAATCCCAAGCCCTCTTCCCTTTTGTGTGGCCAATCTGACAGTGCAAATACAGTATGAAGAAGAGAACATGTCCATCCACAGGGGACCTGATTCCCTGTTCTTGAACCCTGCCTTGGTTTTGACTTAAACAACCAAACCCCTAACATGAAAATAATGTTATTTCAACTTTGTTGTGATGCAGGAAAGGCAAGTTAAGATTTGCAGTTTGCATAACCCAGTCAATCCATAACAGAGAGAGATAGGTATGGGTTTTGTGCTGGTGATATCCTTGCCGGCAATTCTTCTCATCTTGATTCTAGCCCTTGGTTGTTACCTTATTGGTAGGTCCAGGGGTAGGAGTTAAGGAAGGTGGACACCACAGGTTTATGGGCCTTCTGTGCCGCCTGGGCAATCCCAGGCACAGGGCAAATGACCAGGCGCGTAGATATGTATTGCCCCATCATACTTCAATACCTCTTTTAGGGTTTAGAGATCTTTTATGTAAAGAATGCTTTTCTGTTGCTTCTGAATACACCTTCATGTATTTCAGTATTTACCAAGGAAAAAAAAGAATAACACCTTGATATACAGATATTCATGTTTACTGTTAATACTAGTGATGTTGACAAGTTCACCATCAATTAATTTTGCAACTCTGATCACAATAGAACATCCTAAACATATTTAGAAAGACTATATCTACTACATCACAGGTTCACCACAGGTTTTGAGTCTGGAACATTCTTTTTGTTAAAAATCTTGTTAAGAGTTGCACGTTTGTTGACCTTCTCTTAGCCCCCGTAGTGGCGTGAGCCTTGTACACTGGGTTATGCCTTTGTAAACAATGCACTTGAAGTGAGAATTTTTCCCCACTTTTTTTTTGGTTAGTAAGAAATTTAGTTATTATAAGGTGAAACCTCTCTTACAGCCTAAACCTAGTAAATCAAACAAAAGAAACCAGCAAAGATGTGGGGGTGGGGAAGTGATAGTGAGAAATGCATCTTGGGAGAGAGCACTTTCCTTAGCTAGAGCATCTGCCATCGTGTTAGCCTCACGAAGAACATGCCTGAAGGATATAGATTCGAATGAGGCCGAGAGAGATGTAAGATATCCGCTATAATTGGGAAGACCTTCTAGGGAGCTTCATCTTGATTGTTTTTCAAGATACTAATGAGAGCTTGGTTGTCAGACTCTACTTCAATCTTAGGCAATTTAAAGTCAATAGCTCACAATATAGCTTGTCTAAGTGCCAAAGCTTCAACAGTAAGGATTACCTGAGCTTCAATTCCCCGATCAAAGCAGAAGAGCATATGTCCCCGATGATCTCTTGCAATTCCTCCATAGCCAGCAACCCTTCTGTCTTTAAAAAGGGATCCATCAACATTCAATTTAATGTGGGAAGGAGTTGGAGCCACCCACTTAATATGGTTGCTAGAGTTATGTCTCTGCACTTTCTTGGGATTCTGGATATAGAAATGAAGGCCTTTCCAAATCTGAAATTTCACTTGTAGAGGAGAGAGTCTCTCAGTTGAATCATATTGACTGGTATAGGCTTTCCACATTAACCATAATGTTGTTAAATTTGCAATCACTATCTTAGTAGCCATCCCTTCATGCCATTGATTCACTAATTGTATCAATTTCTCCATCAAGGTCCCTTGAATGTTCATTAAGGGGAAGTGTAAAGCATCCCAAACTATATGGGCCAGAGGGCACTGAACAAAGATATGGTCAGGTGTTGATTGCTCCTCTCCACAGTGTAGGCAGCTAGTGGAACAGTCACATCCTCTTTGAATTAATAATGAGGCAGTAGGCAGCTTTTGATGAATGACCTTCCATAGAAAATGACTGACTCTTGGATGTAGAGTCACTTTCCATTATCTTTTCCAAATGTTAGCTAGTGTTGAAGAGCAAGATGAGTTACTTATGGCCAGCCTATAAGCTGATCTAATTGAGAATGTTCTGGATGTGGTCCAGTACCAAATCAATTGATCATTCTGTGCCGAAATTGGTAAGGGAATAGCAAATATCTTTTTTATTAGATCTGGTGGCCGGCATTGCTGCAAAGTATTTCTATTCCAAAAGTGAGTGTGTGGGTCAATGAAGTGAGCCACTTTTCTTTCTTATCGCCCTTTTGTCTCGGAAGGCATGAGAAATACTTCAAAATTCGTAATCACAGTGGGGGCGATTGATGCTGGAGAAATATTGTCACAACTGTTATTTTCTAGATGCCTACCCCAAACCATCTGATTCATGGGGTTGGAGATCAATACTACTGGGTTCGAATTTTTCCCCCGGTGTTTTAGAAGATTCTTGGACTCATAGCTAAGGGGGTGTTGGATATAGTTTTCTTTTTGATTATTACCCAAGTAAACAGAAATGGTAGTTTGGTACAATTTGGGGTCCTTTTGGTATTAATTCTCATTCTCAATTTTTGACATTCTTGAATTTAGGGCTTTTTGGTATTATACAATTTATTTATATTTAAAAAGGGTTTTAGAAATTCAAAAGCTGTTTTTGATTTTTCTATGAAAATCACTTTCATCTGTTTTTTGCGGTAGACTTTAAACCCATTTGCTTGTATAATTGAAACAGTAAATTCCTCATCTTTTATAACTTTGTCTTTCAATCCCCCAAGCTCGATTCAGACCTACCATGCTTTGCATTCTTCAGTCACCTATAACCAGGTATCTACTCACAATGAACAACCACGTCAAACACCCCCGCCGCCCCCACCTTTTTTTTTTTTTTTTTTTTTAATTTTCTAAAATTATTGGGTATGATGAAGAAGATGACAAGAGAGTTAGTTCTTATGAGATAATTACAGTGGGTGAAAGTTCATAGAAATAGATAGATTTCACTTTTTTTTTTTTTTGGTAACAAAACTTCATTAAGAGTGGGCAAAGACCAAGGCTGAGGAAAACAGCCAAGGAGTGGATAACGGCCAAGTTGTCGAGCCCGAAATCGACAAGGCCTTCCTTGCTAGGACATGAGCAATATCATTGCAAGACCTAGGAATAAAAGCGAAAGTACATTCTAGGAAATACGATTTCAATATCGTAATATCCTCAATGATTGGCTGTAGACTGAAAGGGCTAGCTGTCCCAGGATGTTGTAGAATGCGGACCAACTCGGCACAATCAGTCTGAAAGAGAGCTCGATTAAGGCATTCACCAAGGGCTTCTAACATGGCAGCGCGCATAGCCAGTGCCTCTCCAGTTAGTGCTGTGTCAAAACTGACGTTCTTTGATACGGCCTTAAGGATCGATCCATCGGAAGTATATAGAATATATCCTAGGCCCCGTTGAGACTGAACCATGTTGAGCGCAGCATCACTTCGGATTACGGCCCAGCCCAGTGGTGGGTGTGATATGCTGTTCCTGTTGTTCCTCCCAGGCGGTGAAACTGTATTGGCTATCCTGTCGCCTTCATGTATCTTCCAGAACTCTCGATGGAAGTCGCTGGCTCTCTGTGCTACTTGTATTGGCGTTCTGATTCCGGTTCCATAGATTGTATCGTTCCGAGCCAGCCAGATCTCCCAGAGTATGAAGAAACAGAGGCTAATGGCTTTCCTTGCTTCCCATTTCGCTTTCGGCAGCACATCGCGGAGGGCTACAAGCCATTCATCCAGATGAAGTTGATGACTTGCCAGGGGACGATGAGATAGGGAACTCGCAAACCACACTTTCCTGGCAAACTCACAGTCCAGAAAGAGATGTCCAGCATCCTCGTTCTTGTCACAACCTCGTGGGCAGCGATATTCTCCCTGCATATGCCTTCTTCTCAAATTATCACCGATGGGCAGCCCTTCAGCACAGGCTTTCGAGATCAAAGATCGTATTTTTGGCAATGTGTGTGTTTTCCATATCATACGCCAGGTATCGTTTGGGATACCTTTCCATCGTGGGATTCGGGAAGTAGAAGCCTGCATGCTTTCCTCCAGTACAGCCTTATTTGTGAGGGCGTGATATGCAGATTTAACCGAAAAGATGCCTCTTTTGTCAGCTCCCCATACAAGCGTATCATCCGTTGGAAATAGTCCGAGTTGGATGCCCCGGATCTGTGCTGCATCAACGGGGTGGAAATGTTCGGTGATGAGATCTTCTCTCCAAGTGCGATTGGGTTCATCTATGAGGTCGTACCAGCTCTAGAGTACATCCGTTTGGCTTTGGAAAGTAAGTGGTTCCTCCCCTGTGATTTGGTAGCCATCTATCATCCCAGATTCTGACTTGAGTTCCATTTCCAATTTTCCATCTCAGGTTTTCGGTTAAGATCTGTTGGCCTTCCATGATACTCCGCCATGCCCAGCTAGGATTGAAACCCATTCTTGCCTTTAAGAAATTGGTATGTGGGAAGTAAATCGCTCTGGTAAACCTAGCCCATAGGGTATTTGGTTCAGACCATAATCGATATGCAGCTCTTGTAAGGAGGGCCTGGTTTTGTCTTCTGGTGTCCCGGAGACCTAGTCCTCCCTCATCCTTTGAGTAACATAGTCTTTTCCAGCTCACCCAATGTGTTTTTGCTTTACCTGAGATTTCTCCCCAAAAGAAGTGTGCTGAGGATTTCTTTAGAACTCCATGAATGCCGTTAGGAATTCGAAAATGGGCACTAGCAAATTGAGGAAGTGCCATTGCTACCGATTTCAGCAGGACTTCCTTCCCAGCTTGAGAGAGTAATCTGAACTTCCAACTTTCCATCTTCCTGTTTAACTTTTCTTTGAGAAACCCAAATGTAGTAGTCTTTGAGATCCCTATTTCCGGTGGTAAGCCCAAATATTTGGTGGGGGCTTTTGTGTAGGATACTTTCAGAATCCGTGAGAACCAACGCTTGAACCTCATAGGAGTGTTTGGGCTGAAGACCATACTTGATTTGTCCGTATTGATAAGTTGCCCACTACCTCTGCAATAGCACTGGAGTGTGGTTTTGAAATTTTGGACTGCATTGAGGTTCAATTCGGAAAACAGGAGAGTGTCATCAGCGAATAGTAAGTGTGAGATTGTAGGTGCTCTGTGCTTGACTGAGATTCCTTTGATGGAACCAACTTGTTCTTCTTGCTGAATCAGTGCACTGAATCCTTGTGCACATAGGATGAAAAGAGCTGGAGACAGAGGGTCGCCTTGGCGAATGCCTCGCGTGGGTATGATTGGGCTGCTGATATTGCCATTGATAAGGAGGTTGTATGACACAGTTGTTACACAACTCATTACAAGAGAGATCCAAGAAGTCTGAAAACCCATTCGGGTCAATAAAGCTTTGAGATATGGCCACTCCACCCTGTCATATGCCTTTCGCATATCGAGTTTAAGGCCCATAAATTTCTTTTTGCCTTTTTTCCTCTTCTTGATGTAATGAAAGAGTTCATGTGCCATGAAGATATTGTCTGATATCTGCCTGGAAGGAATAAAAGCTGACTGGAATGGGCTAATGATATCTGGTAAAATTTCATGTAACCTCTTTGCCATGATTTTTGAGACAACTTTGGAGGCAACCCCCCCTAAACTGATAGGCCGAAATTGTTCTGCAGATTCAGGACACGGCACCTTTGGGATGAGGCATATATATGAAGTGTTGAGTGGTGGATCCATTGTACCTGTAGAAAAACATTCTAACACAAAGTTAGTCAGGGCTTGGCTAGTTGATTCCCAAAATTTCTGGAAGAACAATGGAGGAAGGCCATCCGGGCCTGGTGCCTTTAAAGGACTCATGGCGAACAATGCAGTTTTGATGTCATCCTGGGAGGGAGGTAAGCACAGTTTTCGATTCATTTCTGGAGTAATACACGGTTGTATGGCAGCCAGAATTTTCTCCATATCCCCGGGGTCGGTCGTCTCTGAGGTAAAAGCTTTTATGAAATGATCCGTAAGAATATGTTTTATCTGAAGTCTCTCTGTAGTCCATTCTCCCCTTTCATCCCTGAGCTTGAGGATTTTATTCATTTGTCTCCTTTGTAAAGTGGTAGCATGGAAAAAAGATGTATTGCTGTCTCCCTCTTTCAGCCAGTCAATGCGAGATTTTTGAAGCCAGAGTTGTTCTTCTCTAGATAATTCTTCCATTAACAGAGTGACAACCTTGTTGACTTCTTCTTGTGAGAAATGGGCTTCCTGTCTACTATGAGCGGTATTCAAGTCAGCAATAAGGCGTTGAATATTGTTCTGAATATTGCCAAATGTTGACTTGTTCCACTTACAAAAGCTGGATTGTGTCTCACACATTTTTTCCCCAAGTTGTGCAGCTCCATTTCCCTCATGAGATTTGTTCCAGATATTTGTAGTCAATGTTTTGCTGTCTGGATGTCTCAGCCAAGCAGATTCAAATCTAAAAGGCCTCCTTCCTTTTGTAATTCCACCTTCTAGATCCAATACCATGGGAGCATGATCTGAGCCAATTGGAGTCTGAACAAACATAGTAGCTGCTGGATATAGTGTTCTCCATTGAAGATTGCCTAAGCCCCTATCAAGTCGAATCCTTATGGTTGCTGTCCCGGTACGGTGGTTAGACCAAGTGAAGATGTTGCCTTTAAATCCCAAGTCTAAGAAACCGCAGGTATTGAGCATTTTTTTGAATCGATCGCACTCATGAGTGATGTGCCTGGAGCCTCCAGATTTTTCCCTCCAGCCCAAGTGGGCATTAAAATCACCTATAGCCATCCATGGTTCGGATCTGAGTTCACCAATGCTTTCAATCTTTTCCCAGGTGAGATGTCGGTTCTGTTTTAGGGGATCTCCATAAATGAAAGAAGCGAAGAAAGGTGGTTCATCCAGAATAGAAATTGAAGTATCAAGCATCCTCTCTGTTGTTGAGATGATATGGATCTGTATATGGGCTTTCCAGCATAGTGTCAAACCGCCAGCCGTATTAAGAGGAGGGAGATGGAATGAGGAGGGAAACTGTAAGGTATCGACCATGTGTTGAACCATTGGAATGGGGTTGCGAGTCTCCATAAGAAAGAGGATATCAGGTTTCTCAGCTTTATTTAATTTTTTGAGAAATCTCTGAGTAGCAGGGGTGCCCAACCCCTGCACATTCCAGCTCAAGATCTTGCAGGCCCGTGGGCTCTGATGCATGCCACGGCATATCCATTAAAAATGCTGAGTGATGGCGTCTGGTCCATAGGGTACTGGGAAGGAAGCCCGGGGGGATCTGCCTGGTGACCTATTAGGAGATATTGTCCGAATGTTGCTCAAACGTTTCTTTAAGTGATCCCTTTTCTGTTTGTGGCTGGACCATTGTGGTAAGGTGCCTCTGTTAAGAAGGGTTTGTTTGGGAGTTAATGGGTCTGATGTCCGGGTGGGTTAGAGGGGTTGTTTTGATGGGCCGGTTGTCAATCCATGGAAACGAGCCATGGGGTTGAATTGGGTTGAAAAGGGGCCCACCGGGGGGGAGAGGTTGGTGGTCCTTAGGAGCCCCAGTGGGGTGTGTGGCCACCTGTGCCGCCTCCATGATATGGTATGGGTCGTTGCCCACTATGTGTTTTCCCGGATTGGACCGACCACGTTGCCTCTGTGTGGTGTTGGGGAGTAAGGTGAAGGGAAGAGGGGGATGGTGAGCCAGTCTTCGTAAAGGAAACCGAGTCAAAGAACGGTTGTGTGTATTGGCATTGGTTTATGGATGCCTGTTGGATCCTTGGAGAGGGACATTGGGTAACCCTGCCCAGTGTTGCGCCTACTCAGAATTAGCGGCATTGTGCAGCCTCCTGGTGCCCGTTTCTCCGCGGTTCTTCACACCCGATGGTTGTCCTTCACCCCTCTAGTATCTGCCTGGGATTCCCCGAATATGCTCTCCGAAAATGATTGTCTCAAAATCCTCGCACATAGGTTGGTGTGCACAGCCATGGAGACGCTGATGGTCCGATTGGGCATCAAACAAAGTGTGGCATCGAGAATCTTCATGACCGATCCGACCACAGTAAGTACAGTATAAAGGAAGCCTTTCATACTTTAGTTGCACCATGGAGGTTTCACCATCTTTCCGCTGTATTGCACTGAGCTGTGAATGGGTTGATCGAGTTTAAGGGTTGTTCTAACTCTCGCGCCGTATTGTTCCCAACCGTAACCCGATTCGAGCTTCGGAGCCGATCATTTTGGCAAGTTTAAGCGCCACATGGGGATTCGCCACCTCCTGCGGGATGTCATGAAATTGGATCCAAATAGAGAAGGTATCGAAGGTCCAATTCTTCGCAATATTCCAACGTTCTAGCAGAACCAGATTGGTAGCCACCGTCCAGGGACCCTCGTTCAATACATTCTTTAAGTCTAACTCATATTCAAATTGAAACAAGAATATAGTATCTGAGAATGGGATTACCTCGACCGGAGCTACCGTGTTCCATGCTTTGATCAAGCCCTCTGTAACCGCTTGTGTTCGAAACCGTTTGCCTTCAACAATCTTACCGGCGAGTGTATTGGTTGGGGTGAAACAAGGTCTATTGTCCTCTTCCTCATCCAAAATCAGGGTATTAGGAGATGTACTTATGCCGGTCGTGGCTGTGGATGAGGAGGCCATGGGAGTGACGGGAAGGTGACGATGCGCTACACCTGGGGAGAAACCAGAGCCAAAACAAGAGAGGGCAAATAGAGAAACCTGCCGGGATTAGTAACAAACCGAGGGTTCACCGGAAAAGGGAACAGGAAGGAGTCGGAATAGTCACTCGCAAGAAAACGAGGAAACACACTCTCTTCAGAGAGGAAAAAAAAAAAACCTTGCCAAAAAACCTTGCCAAAAAAAGATCTACCCAGGTGTAGCAAAAGGTAAATATGAATTTTAAAGTATTAATCCTCACATATCCAATGGACACGATACCTATCTGGTGTTCTCCAATAGAACCTTAAGGCTGCGTTTGTTTGTTGGAATAAAGGTGGGGTGGGAAAATTCTTAAAAAAAATGTAAATTTTTTACTTTCCCTTAAATCCCAAAATGGTAGATTGTTTGGTTGTTTGGAGTGGGAAAATGAGAGACAAGTTTTCTTGAATCAAGGTAACTTGATGATGTGGCAATCCAACTTTCCTATCCCAAGCCATTTTAAAACTCGACATATTTGGTGAGACTTTGTGGGAAAGTTGGGAAAGTAAAAAGTGGGATCTACCACTATCACTTTTTCACAAAACCCTTTTCTTTCATTTCCTTCTCTCTCACCCCACTGCATATGGGACTCACATGTTTTTTTTCCACCCCACCTTTGCAAATAAACGCAGCCTAATCGACTTATCCATGAAATTCCTCTTACATGCCAACCGTATTTTTATAGTACGAAATATATTTTACTTTTTACTTACCAAATGATTTTTGTATCCTTACCTTAAAAATAAATAAATAAAAACCATGCCAAAGAGCCTAAAAAGGCCTTACAAACCCTTATATCCTACCACTTGTAAAATTCTAATTTCATGCATCTAAGGAGTTCTAAGGCATTGCTCTCCACTATTAGAAATGCTTTTGCAGGTCTATCAAGAGCTCTAGCAATCTGTTTTATGTTGTGTTATAATGTTGTCTTTGTCTTCTCCTACAATCAGATATATCTTTCCTTTTTCTTCCCCTATTCTAGATCAACCAGTGAATTATATTAATGAAAGTACAATAAAGATCATTTTATTTTCAATTCTCCAACTACCCCCTTCCACTAAATGCATAAATAAAAGAAAGATGATAAGGAAGGAAGATGAGTATGAGTATGGTGGTTGGTGTCTTTAGGGCACATGTTTTTTCTGTTTTTCTATTTCCTTATTTTCTTTCTTTTCTGGGGGAGAGAAGATAGACATTCTAACTTCATATATTGATATCTGATGCACTAAAGAGGGAAACATCTATCAGTAATTGATGTCAAATTGCTCTATGGAGAGCTTTCTTTTTCCTTTATGAGTCAATTTGGAGAGCTATGAAGAAAATGAGAGAGGGTTTGCAAGATGCTCTTTTCTTTTTTTCTGAACCTTTGCAAATCTTATTAGTCAAAGCAAAAAAAGGTTGGAACAGTTTAAAGTAATAAACAGATGGATTTGCTATGAAAAAGATGGAACAACCTACCAAACCCAACACAGTTTAAGTCGACAACAACCCGAGACAGTTTCGCCATTTTATGGTTGGTGAGTTACAGATGTAGTATGAAATCGAATGAGAAAATCTCAAAGAAAATTATTAAGTTTGTTCATTTAAGTCTTCACTTGCCACTTACAGTTTCATCTAATCCATGAAAACCATTTTTAAATTTTTTTTTTTATCATCTCTTCTTTAAGTTTCAGATCTTGTTAGCTATATAACATGAGGAGAGGGGAGTAGGTGAAGTGTAAATGGCAAGTAAAACCATATGTTTCTAACCTACTGCCACCCTCTATTGACCATTATTGTTTGAAAGCAACTCTCATTTTGATTTGGCTTTCTGGGTTTACATTTTAGAGACTTTAACTAATATAGATACGTTTTTTTTTTCTGGTAAGACTTTTAACTATATAGATACGCTATCAGAACTTTCCTTCTTTATATTATTTCAGTCCTATTGCTTACTGAGTCAATCTTGCTAAGCTGGTGGTTTTGTTTATTTTTATAAAATTTGAAGTCAAACAAGAAGTACATAAGTTCCAGTCAACATATCTTGGATCTTAAACCTTTTTTTAAAAGAAATTTATGGAAAATTATTTAATGCAATATTACTATAATAAATTGTACCTTCATTAAAAAATCGCTTTAAATGTTTTTGTTTATTTTATTTTCCTTCTAAACAAAGAGGTTGCCAAGTCTGCATTCGAAAGAAATTTCACGTTTCGTTTGGGAATCAAACCTACTCTTGTCTTAAAAAACAAACAAATTAGGGTAGGCTTATTGTGTTAGTTAGGTAGCTGCGTCTAACGATCAAAAAATTGTAGAGCCAAAGAAGATGAAACTATGTGTAATTTAAATGGAAAAGAAGAATTAGCTAGTTATTAGGGTTAGGGTTTAAGCACAAGGTTGCTTAACGCATTACATCCTGAGTATTTAGATTGGAATACCCAGACCACTGCTTCCAACTAGTATTTATAGATAAATACTGAGTTCTATTAGTAATTGGACTCTTCTACAAATGCCCATTACATCGTTAGATCGTAACTAATCTGATGGCTTATATTAGAACATAAGTTGAATATGACTCAAATACCTCAACAATAAGTTAGGTGTAACTTGAGTACCTCAACATAAGTTGGGTATGACTCAAATATCTCAACATTAGTTACCTCTTGTTGATGTTAAGCTAAAGTTTATACAAATTAACCTATCAAGGTTTTCCTGTTGGATCTTCCTAAATTTATTCATTGCTTGACATGTCAAGGTCCCAAATGGAGTAAGTCTTGGCTAATATGTACTCTTCGACTAAGCACGCCATGTGTCATCTACGCTTGTCTTATTTCCTATTTCCCAATTGGATTGGTACCCTCCTTAGGGGGTGCACCACCTTCATTAGCCTGATCTCGAGAATCTCGACCTCGTGGGGGTGCCTATTGTTGATGTTGTTTGCCTTCCTATCAATCAATATTGGCATTCCTAGGCTCAAGCCCTTTGTATTCTACATTATCTAATTATTCCTGACCTTGCACCATCTTTTCCCTAGACACGGGGTTGGACCCCCCTTGGGTCGACTTACTTGGTTTAATCAGTAAACATTTGACCCAAGACTGAACAAATATTTATACGACAGTATGAGATATTATTATTTATTTTTGCAGATTACATAGAAGAGATAAAGAAACTTATGAAGGATATAAATGATATTCGCTTAGTTCTAACATATAGATAAGTGAATTCAACCGCTGACTGGATGGCGAGAGTCCACACTCATGGAGAAAATGCCTCGCCGACCTATCTGGATCCTCCTTTTGGCTTAGAGAGGATCCTTCAAGCGGATAAGTCTCTCATTATTATAAGTTAGTTTTCTTTTTGAGTCCCTCTGACTCCGTTTTTTTGCTTCGGTCCTTGACCCCATTTGTGTTAAAGAAAATCATAATAATAATGATTTGGCATAAACATCATTTAGATACTTAAAACTCTCATTAAATTTTTAAGTGGTAAGTACATCCAAATTCAAAGTTGGTAACTATACAATTTCCACTTAGTTGACAAGATCTAATTAGGTAGCCACCTTTACGCGTGATTAACTACTAAGACTCACCAAAAAAAGAAAAGACTAGCTACTAGGAGTTCCATTGGAATAATTAATGCGTCTTTTTTTAGTAAAATAATATTTCATATATAATAATATCACAACATTCGTGTACACACGAATTTTAATATATTTCTGTATTATTATTGATATTAATATTCTTTGTGGTTCAAAGTTCAAATTTCAAATAAGACCATGTTCAGAACATTTCATGCACCCAGGAAGTGGGGAAAGAAAAAGATAACAAAAAAAATAAAATTAGGATTAGACTTAAGAAGTGGGACAACAATCAGGTTTTATGGGTAATAATTAAAACGTGGGATTATATACAAATTAAGGATTAAAGATGTTATTACCTAGGAATATCTAAATACAATTTAAACCGGTTAGACCAGTCAAAACCCGATAAAATAAATAAATAAAATAGTTGGACCTTGAAAGATGTTGGAATGGGATCAAACCAACTTTTGAATTGCTCTAAATGATTGTTATCAGCTCTGGCGCCCGAGAGTGCACGCTAAAACCACATCAAATTGACATTAGAATGGAAACAAAGCGACTTTTGGATTGCTTTAAATTATAGTTGTCATTGCGGCGAATCCATAATATCATAGTCATAGGATTCGTGTTAAATGAGTTAAAACAGTCAAACACTACATATAACTAGTTAAAATGACTAAAACAGTGGAATATCATACATAACTTGTTAAAATGACTATGAAAAAAAAATTAGAAGAGAAGATATACATGACTTAAGCCTTGAATAATGAATGTTTCACTTTTCAAAGTTCATGAGAATATAAGAATCAAAGATGAGATTCCATATAACCAAACCCATTCAAAGAAAAAAAAACTATCCATCAAGAGTTTTGCAAGGTTTGAAAACCACTAGATTGATCCTCCTGTGGGCTGTGGTAGGTGTGCGTGTGCTGTGTGGCCTTGGGTCATTGTTTGCTACCAACTCTGCTCGTGGCCCGTGGGTGCTAAGGATTACCAACCTCTTCGTTTCCTTTCTCCATCACTGTACACCCACTCACGCACTTTGCATATATAATTATATATTGAAAGGATGGAATGGATTTAAGCAATCAATTTGATTTGATCTCATGAGTTCGCTTGAAAGACTTGTGGGTCTATTTCAATCTGCCATCAATTGGTTGCCTATATGTTTCTGTAACTTCTTGAGGGACCACAAGTGTTTTTTTGGTGGCAAACATTTTGGGATGGTGAGGTTACAGAGATCACTAGAAGTTAGAACAGAAAGCTAGAAAGTCTGTAATAGCGCATGAGATAAAAGAACTAAGAGAAGAAAGTTAGGAACAAAATAGACCAGATTCTAAGTTCTGGGTTTGAGTCATTTGTCTGTCTTTATATGGTTTTTCTATATCTACCATGACCTTGTGATCTAAGTGGTTCAACCCAACTACAAAGCTTTAGTTAGGTGTTGACATAGAGTAGCATCAGGAAGAGAAGATCATAGCAAGGAAGAAAATAATATGGCCACCCCCACCCACACAATCTATAGCCCTCTTTGTATAAAGATTTGCCCAGAAAAGCAAAATGATGTGTCACATCATTGGTGCTTCCAAAGGTCAAACTGTATATATGGATGTGTTTTCCCCTCCTGAGTGGTTGGTGAAAACTAAGGAACTCCAGGAGTGCACAGATGTTCTTTTCTTCCCTCCTGAGTGGTTGGTGAAACTAAGGAACTACAGTAGTGCACAGTAACACCCAGCTCCAACGACTTGCTGTCTTGCAGATAAGGTAACGCAACCATGCATTGCTTGTTGTTGTCTTTACCTTCACACCTCCTCCACATTGTTGGTACTTGTTTGTAGGGTTTGGTGGTCTAAGCTTTCTTACATACATTTTGTAATGTTCTGCAGGCTTAATAGCTGAGGTCAGGCAACATGGAAGACTCCAAGCCCTAGAGTACTGGAGCTGCTGAATACATACATGCTTCAGCTTTTGGGTAAGGTAAGATGTCACCTGGGCTTCGTTTGTTTGCAGGACAAAAAAGGACAGGAAAAAAGGAAAAACAAGTGAAACCCATGGTAGTAGGGAGGACAAGAAAAAATATAGATCCCATTATATAATTTCCCTCTCTTCCCTGTAAAGTCCCCTAAAAATGAAGAATTTTTAAAAGAGATTGGGTGAAAAAAAAAATGAACTCATCTGCTCATTTCCCTTAAACCTAATAATTCAGATTTCAGATTTCAAGGAAGGTGATGATGATATGATGGAATGGTGGCTGAAAGCAAGATAGCCATTGACACTTACCAGAATTGTGTTAGCACTTGATTTAATTGGAACCAACATTTTTTTTTTCCTTGTAAAGTTGTGCATGAAGCATGGCTTTAGCCACCTCCATGGGAAAGAGAACCAAAAGCCCTTGTCAATAAATTAATAAGAAGAAGACAAGGAATTGCAAGACAACAATACATGCTTGATCAGACAAAACTGATCAAGTTCAAGTTGGACAAAACTCGAACCAAATCATATATATATATTTTTTTGGTAAAGACCAAATCATATATATTAATTGATTTTAATCGAATTTGTCTTGCATGTAACTAGCTCCAGCTAGATTAAAAAAAATTGAACAAAATGGAAAAATTATTAATTCTTATTTCAAAAATTTTGGCAAAATATTGTGTTTAGCATTATGAAGGGCAGTGACAACACTTTAAGACATCACATGTGTTGTGGTCGGACCAAAATACGTAAGTGGTCGAACCACATGGACCAAGTGGTTTGACCAGACCGCTACAAACTGATCAAGTGGACCACATGTTAAGTCTTTTAGTCACAATCACCCCTTGTACAAAGATAAGAACAAGACTCTATGAAGATAGGACTAAGAGTCCATATCAAATCCTATCAACACAGTTCGAATTAAGGGTGTCAATTGCGTACAAAAACCGTTTAACTGTGCCATCTAAAATCGTACCATACCACACCGTTCAAAATTGGGGGGGGGGACATTTCCAGTTTCAAGCTTGGATCGGTACTGGAGTGGATCTGCGGAAAACCGAATTTTTGATATACCCATTTCTAATTTTCAATTTTTTCGGTTCGACTTTGTTGCGGTTTTTTCCGGGGGCTTTTTGATTTTTCTTGATACCATCTACATTCGGTATGTATTGAATGACCGTATCTTTATTTGTTTGGCTCTTGTTGCTTGGATTGGTACAATACCAAATGAAGGGATATAAATGTAATTTTACAATTAAAACACTTTACTTTTACCCTATCTTTAATTATATTTACTTGTTTTGTCCTTCACTCATCTTATTAGATTTACTTGTTTTGTCTCTATAAATTAGATTTACTGGCTTTATCTTTGTTAATATAATATTTTATTGATTGTTTCATCGCAATTTCATTAGGATCTTAATGAACTAATAACAAAAGTAGCACGGGTTCACTCGTACAAAAATTATACTGAAATTACCGAAATTACCGAAACCGTACCGATTGACACCCTTAGTTCGAATAGAGTTCTACTAACTCAAGAGAGATAGTTAAGGAGCCTTATTACGACTCTAACACAAGGTAAAACAAGTGACTGCTCCAAAAGAGCTACAAATGCTGATTTACATAAGAGAAGCATGTTCTGTGAAGAGAAAGATGACTGACTTGTTTGTCGGAGATGATACCCGACCACATCGATCGAGCATGTTTTTTGCAGGTTCCCACGTTCGATCGGCTGAATAGGATTCTACAATAACAATAGGAATTATATAAATTAATCAATTTGATAATTGTTTGGACAATTACAAGTGAAGGTCAATGATAAGGTTTGTTTTTTGGATTCCAACATTAGTTATTACATGAGTGATTAGTAGTCTGTTGGTTTCAATATTAACTATTTCCATCCTACAAATGTTAAATAATCACTTAATTTAAAACTCAATTTATCACTGTTGCTGTTTGGTTTAACTTCTAGTTTCATTTATTCCTCTTTGTTTCGATTACAACATAAACCATTATAATTTTACCACAAATTCAATTTATCAATTGATATCAATAGTAGCCATGCATGATTAATATCGACACGAATAGACTATCCAAATGTTGATTTAAAAACACCACTATCATAACAAATTTTTGAAGTTTCAATGGTGTTTTTCAGGTGTAGATACTTGAATTAGGAACAAAATTATAAAATAAATTATTTTTATGACACGAAAAACAGAAATATCATGCAAGATGAACGTATTCTCATATAAAATCTTGTGAATACATCAAGCATGGCACCATCCATGAGGTTTGGTGACTCTCTCTCTCTCTTCTAGTGACTCAACTAAAATTAAAAATACAAATTATGATAAACATACAAAATGTTTGCTTGTAATTGATGGTGAAGCTGGTAGCTTCTCATCTTTCAAATTCTTTTTCACTTGATTGTTTGGTGGCTAATTCATCCAAATTGTTAAGCTTGACTGGGTTGTTCACTTGTTCTTTCTTTCGTCATTTGGCAGTTTTGTTGGGTTTTGTGATGAGATCATTGGATTGTTTGGTGGTTTGTTCATCCAATGCATCAAGTTTGGTTGCATTGCATTTTAATCTTAAATTATTTTTCACAAACTTCACTTTAATTTATTGGAATTGGTATTAACTAATGAACGAAAGTTCGTTCATCTCGCCCGGTTAGCTGCCCCCCATTTGGAAAAATTTGTTCCCAGTTTTAGGTATTTTTTGTCAATAATTTTGATGCATATCCGAATTTAATGCAAATATGTGATAAATTTGAATTATTTCTTATAAATTCTTCCATTTAAATTCTCCTACCTAACCACATTTAACATATTACCTTCTGAGGCCTACATCATTCGAACATAATTTGAATGATATCCATTCACTCTAAATATTCTATTACAAACTTCATTCATAATTTAAATTGTTTCCATAAATTATTTTATGTATATAATCTTCCCTAACCACATTTGGCATGTTGACTTTTGAGGACTAAATCACTAGAATATGGTTGGTAAGATTGCTCATTAATCTTGAAGATTTTGCTATAAAATGTCTTCATATCTATAAATTATTATATGTAGATTCTCCTCCTAATTACATTTAACACATTAACTTTTGAGTCTTGAATCATCGGGATAGAATCGTGAGAGAAATCGTCTAAAAATTGCAACAAAAAAGAAGAAGATATTTTCCGATATATCGCGATATATTGCAAAAAATTGGCGATATCCCGCCAATCTTGTTTCGGGGGCCCTTTTCAGTTCAATGATTACTGATATATTTCACCGAAATTCGGCGATATATTGTTCCATGGTATTAACTATATAGATCTATTTTAATCAGTTTTTTTCTATTATAATATTATGCTAGATTTTACATGTATATTTTTTGTTATTATATTAATGGTTAAAAGAGTTTTATCATGTTTATATCAAAGATTCAAATATATAACATATGTTTAGATAGTTATTTTTTAAAAGAAAAAAGAGAAGAAAAATGGTTGGCAAATGAAAAGTTGGACGGAAATATTAAAATGTTTTCTTACCAACCAAACCCAACAAAGACTATTAGAGACGCAATATGCCGATATGGGTTGGTAGATTTCTCACTTGGAAAGATTTGTAGCATTGAATTGAACAATAAGCATAAAAAAAACTTGTAAGAAAGAAAAGTTAAAATGTGTGATCAATCCTTCAAAACAATAAGATAAATTAATAACTAAATATTTAGATTAAAAAAAAAAAAAATTCACGTTTGAGATATAGTTTTTTCATCACCATATTTAGGAATTTCCTTTGACATGATTCCACTTTAGATATGCTAAGGCTTGCTTTATTCTTTTTCACTTGTTTTATCTCTTGTTTTATGCTATTGGTGAACATCTCTGATTAAGGAGGTAAATTTATGGTTTTAATTCAAGGCATCTCTTTTGCCATGAAAAAAAAAAGTGAAGTTTGAGAACTCTGGTTTGGAATGTGATTCCAAATTCTACTTCAATGGTGGAAGTTTTTATTAAGCATTTTTAGAACTAGCTTCACTTACAAGAACACTGAAACCCATAATGTAAAAATTGAAACCCTGAAAAAATTTGAAAAAGAAAAACAAAAGCATGTAGAATTGAAATAGGAAATGAAAAATAAAGGAGATTTTATACCAATGCAGGAGAGATTGCAAGGAAGGAGAGTGGGAGTTTGGAGGAAGAAGGTAGAAATAATTAATAACTTTAAAACCCTTAAAGGAAGGTATAATTCAAAATTAATATGACTTTGTTGGTATCAAAACTATAAATATTACCCTTAGAAAAATTGAGAGTATCTTGAATTTTTCTTGGAAATTATAGTGAATAGGGTTGGAAATTCCAAATCCTGGAGGAAATTCAATTGTAAGATTCAGTGTTACCAAGAATCCAAGAGAAAGAACTGGGAAATAAGTAGGAAAATGGGGAAGTGGAGTTTCCTCTTCTAGAATTATATTGACTTCTATTTAGAAATTTCATGGTCAAGCTTTTAAGTGAGCTTTCCTCTCAATTTCGTGTTAGGAAACTGGAAATAACAGTTTTTTTTTTTTTTTTTTTTCCTTTTAGATAAATTTTTATTTCACAATTATAAAGTAAAGACTAAAGTCTGAAATCTGAATTGGTTATATGAGGATTCGACCAGAGTTGGTTCAACCGGTTCACCCGATTCCGGTCTGGAATTTAGGAAGGACGAAATGACGCTGTGCTTTCGTGGTCTTTCAAGACTCAAAAATTCTCTTCCCACCAACCCTGAGTTTAGCTGTAATCCCCATGTTTGACGAGTAAGAATCCACGTCTGATGTGTCCTCATATGTTCCCACGTGGTGTCATCTTCACCTTCTAATTTCATGAAGATCCTACGGTTCCAAAACGTTTTCAACTAACCCCTTTCGTTCCCTTCTACCTCCTGTCCTCCTTCACCCACCCATTACAATTCACAGCACGAGACTTCTCTCTCTATTTAAAGCTCTTCACGCAGCCCACCAAAACTCAGGAAATTCGCCTTCATTGCTTGGATTTCCTTTCCTTACACGACAGAGAGATTCAAACCCATCTTCAACCAACCTCCAGCTCTTTTCTTTCCCTTTTTGGGTCTGAGCTACACTCATCAAACGACCCCCCCCAAGTAAATAAGAGATGGAATTCGCACACCAGAGCGGAAATGGGGACGTTTCAGTGATGAAGAATGATTTGTGCCTGAAAGATCCTTTGAACTGGGTGATTGCTGCAGAGTCTCTTAAGGGAAGCCATCTCGATGAGGTGAAACGTATGGTGAGCGACTTCCGTAAGCCCATCGTGAGATTAGGTGGTGAGAGCCTCACCATAGCTCAGGTGGCCGCAGTTGCCGCACATGATGATGGTGGTGTCACGGTGGAGCTCTCTGAATCGGCAAGGGCCGGTGTCAAGGCAAGCAGTGATTGGGTTATGGAGAGCATGAACAAAGGCACGGACAGCTATGGTGTCACCACTGGGTTTGGTGCTACTTCACACAGGAGAACCAACAAAGGAGCTGCGCTTCAGAAGGAGCTCATCAGGTGTGTGTCTCTTTGCGTTCAACTGAAAATTAATTACTACCCAATTCCCAGACCAATCAAATCCAAGCCTCCTCTGTTTCCTTTCCAATAAATTAACTTGATTTCCAGAACTTGACATGTTGGCATGACCATGATCAAGTAAATAATTACAGGCGGATGAGAAGTAGGTGGGTTTCTTCTGGTTCAATCAGAACCATAAGTTGCCATCTCCTACATTTATTTCTCACCGACATTTTTCATTCTTATTCTGGCATTTAATACCATCGTTTCTAGTTTTATGATTTTATCTTGTTGTGCTAGCTTCAGTAACTCTTTGTTAGGTACTATTAGCTGCGCCTCTGTTTTCTTGTTTCTCAATCCCTTCTTTCTGGCTTCTGGCTTCTCGATTGGTGGGGAAGAATTTCATGAATGAAGTAGGAAGTAGGAAGTAGGAAGTAGGTGCCACCTAATTAGAGCTCACCCGGGTTCGGATTTGGGTCTTGGATCAACAACACCTCCCTACCTGCCTAGCTGGGTAGTTAATTGGTTTGTTTTCAGTTTGGACAAGCTTAGATTCCAAATAACTATATTCCAATGGTTAGTCAATTTCGATTAGACATGGTAGCTGAAGTGGAAATGGTATTCGGGTCAACCCGAATAGATGGTGAGAATTTGTACTGACTCTGTTTCTTGGTGGATCAGGTTCCTGAATGCTGGAGTGTTTGGAAACGGGTTGGAGTCAAGCCACACATTGCCACACTCGGCCACAAGGGCAGCCATGCTGGTTCGGATCAACACCCTCCTTCAAGGCTACTCGGGTATCCGGTTCGAAATAATGGAAGCCATAACCAAGTTCCTAAACCAAAACATCACTCCATGCTTGCCACTCCGTGGAACTATCACTGCTTCAGGAGATCTGGTCCCTCTATCTTACATCGCAGGGCTGTTAACAGGCCGTCCCAACTCCAAAGCAAGGGGCCCAGATGGTGAATGGCTCGATGCTGCTGAAGCCTTCCGTGCTGCCGGACTGGAACGGTCAGGATTCTTCGAGCTGGGACCCAAGGAAGGTCTAGCCCTCGTCAACGGTACAGCTGTGGGTTCCGGTTTGGCATCGATGGTCCTCTTCGAAACTAACATCCTAGCCGTCCTTGCTGAAGTGCTGTCAGCTATATTTGCGGAGGTGATGCAAGGAAAACCAGAATTCACAGATCATCTGACCCACAAACTGAAGCATCACCCCGGTCAGATCGAAGCAGCTGCCATCATGGAGCACATATTGGACGGCAGCGCTTACGTTAGAGAAGCGAAAAAGCTACACGAGGTCGACCCCTTACAGAAACCCAAACAAGACCGTTATGCCCTCCGTACATCACCACAATGGCTGGGCCCACTGATCGAAGTGATCAGAATGTCCACCAAGTCCATCGAGCGTGAGATCAACTCGGTGAACGACAACCCTTTGATCGACGTGTCAAGGAACAAGGCCCTCCACGGTGGCAACTTCCAGGGTACCCCGATCGGAGTATCCATGGATAATACCCGTTTGGCAATCGGGTCAATCGGAAAACTCTTGTTCGCTCAGTTCTCCGAGTTGGTGAACGATTTCTACAACAATGGTCTTCCTTCCAATCTCTCCGGTGGCCGGAACCCTAGCTTGGATTACGGATTCAAAGGTGCAGAGATCGCCATGGCTTCTTACTGCTCAGAGCTTCAGTTCTTGGCAAACCCAGTAACCAACCATGTCCAGAGCGCAGAGCAGCACAACCAAGACGTAAATTCATTGGGTCTCATCTCTTCCAGGAAAACAGCAGAAGCAGTGGAGATCTTGAAGCTCATGTCTTCCACATTCTTGGTTGCGTTGTGCCAAGCCATCGATCTGAGACACTTGGAAGAGAATTTAAGGAATACAGTGAAGAACACGGTGAGCCAAGTGGCGAAGAGGGTTTTAACCATGGGTGTGAACGGAGAGCTTCACCCTTCGAGGTTCTGTGAGAAGGATCTCCTCAAGGTGGTAGATCGGGAATACGTGTTCGCTTACATCGACGATCCTTGCAGCGGCACCTACCCATTGATGCAGAAGCTGAGACAGGTACTGGTGGAGCACGCATTGAAGAACGGCGAGAGCGAGAAGAACGCGAGCACTTCCATCTTCCAGAAGATCAACGATTTCGAGGAGGAACTGAAGGCGATTCTTCCAAAAGATGTGGAAGCGGCGAGAAGCGCGGTGGAGAGCGGAAATGCAGGAATTCGAAATGCGATCGAGGAATGCAGATCATACCCATTGTATAAGTTTGTGAGGGAGGAGCTGAAAACTGAATTGCTTACAGGGGAGAAAGTAAAGTCACCTGGAGAAGATTGTGACAAGGTTTTCACGGCAATGTGTCAGGGCAAGATAATCGATCCTCTTCTCCAGTGTCTCCAGGACTGGAACGGAGCACCTCTTCCAATCTGCTAGAGGAGGAAGCTGGGAATTTGCTTTCATGGGATGTTTATTTACTTCTAATAATCTTTCTTCTCTCTCTCTCTCTGCAACTATTACGAAAATGTAATCCATCTTTTGTTTTCTATTAAATTCTACGACATTTTTATTCTGTTTGTTAGAATCATGTCTCTGCGATTTCTCGAACTTAAAGAAGCTAGAAAAATGCTCTCTAAGTTCCTCTTGTTTTCCTCAATTTTTATACCAATGGGACTAAATTTTCTATGGAGCCTTGCCTACCTATACATATTTAGACCTGTAAACGGATTGGATTCTTTGTGTTCGAGTTCATTAAGCAAAATCGTTATTCGAATCCAATTTGATATCTCACAGAATTTTACAGAAAGTTTATTAGATACTCAATAATTTTCTGATATGATAAACTATTGATTACTAATTGCTGATTGTCATTACTAAAAGAATGGTTTTCGATGATTATGAACCAATTCAGAGGGGAAAAAAAATGTTTAGGCTAATGGTGTTCCCATAGTTTAGCCAAGATAATTTATGGGATTTAAGGTGAATTCAACAGGGTTAATTGGTTCAACTATAATGAACTCAAAATGTCAATTGTGAGATCCCATTTAAAACGTAAAATACTATATTTTTTTTAACAAAAAATATTTTAATCTAACCAAATAAAATTCTAACATGATGTCAACCGATCCAATAACTAATTATCCAAATCTGAATCTAACTGCTTATCAAACATATAGATACAATTCTAAGATGAACAAATGCTTGCCGACCCAAAAGATATCTATAGTTCCATCACCAGGGATTTCATTTTTAATATGTCAAAACATCCAAACACTTGGATCAGAATTTTCCTCTCCATCTGGGTAGAGGATGTGGACTTTTCACTTTGCCCCAACTCCAAGGGATTATTTCTTAAACAAAATTTTCTTGGGAGGACAGAAATAAATAAGGGTGACTGAGGTGTGCCTGTCTGATATATTACAGATCCAAGATTGCAGTGACTTACATCTCTCACAGGTAAAAGCTAAACCTAAACCAAGCCCAACCGCATGCACTGGTTCAGAAAATCTGCAGATCATCAATGCCACAGTAGTGAAAAATACTCAATCTGGCATTGTATATTCTTACAGGGGATAGAATGCTTGAGAATCATATTCCAACAAATGAGCTCTGAATACCAGAATAAGCAACACTACTAAGAGATCAAAGGATTTTCACAGGATTAAGGACTGCCAAGTTCAGAAACTATTTCCAGGGACCAATTAAAGAGTAAGATACTGCGACTATACAGCATGTTACAACATATTACACAAAATGGACATCTTATACCCAAAATGTGAGACACAAGATGAGGCCTCGTCACTTTCCATGTGTACCGTCATCTTGGAACAGAATTCATCATCCTCCAGTTAGTCATTACCATCATTACCAGAAATGCAAATATCTGCCGGTAGACCAGTCGATGGAGTAGTACCCTGCAAATTACCTACCATATGTGGTGGGTTCAGATAGGTCCAATGCATCCAAGGTTGGACCCAAGTCTGAAAGAGGCCGCAAAAGACTTGGCGGCTTCACGCCAAGGTGGTTGCCAACATCCAATTGCAGCTCCAAAGATGACAAAGAAGGGCCACTGGAACCTTCCAAACCTCCTGCAGTTTCTAGTTGCTGACTACTACTAAAAGGCCGAGATGAGTGAGTAGCAACTTGGGATGCCAGCTGAGGAACCACTAAAGAAGTGGAAGCAGCATTACCAAGTGCCTGTTGATTAGGAATGGTTTGAGGATGAGGCTGGATACTTGGTGCTGACATGGATGTGGAAGGTCGGAAGCGCTGAAGATGAGGGGCTGGGGCTCGTTGTTCACCAGTAACTTGAAAGTTCCTTGCTAAAGGAACAGGTCTATTGAGCTGTCTGGCAAGGTTACTTGAGAGATGTACAAATGAATAGTGGGCCACCGGCAATGGTTGAGCGGCTGGTGTACTAGACAAAGGGGCAGGCCTCTGAGCATGTTGGTGTGATGATAGCTGAGATAACCGCTGCGTGAAACTAGTAGACATCCCTGAAAGAGAATGCATATATGTTAGCCATCAGCATGGTTACTTAAACCCATTCATGAAGTCATGGCATTTACCAAGCATTCATGTCAATACATAAGGTAATGTTTGGCAACTAGCTCTCCCACATACATAGAGCCTCATCGACATGAAAGGGTTGAATCTGAAATTGACTGTGTTAATAGGTTTGGTTGTCAACAGTTTTACCAACCTTTTAGACTACCGATGAATAAGTAATGAAGTTGTACTCAAAACGGTAGCCCAAATTAAACATGATTAATCTGACGCATCCTACAAAACTAACTAATTAAAGTTCAAGAAGTGAGGTCCAGAAGTAGGTTCCTTACCTTGCTGCAGTTCCTGTACCCCAGATGCCTTTTGCCCGCTGAATTTGGATCTGAATGCCTGGGCCAACATCCAATTCATAAAAGCTTTGTTGTAGTTTGCATCCTGTGCCTTTCTGTGCTCCACCAGTGTACTCTCAGCCTCCTGAAGCAAAGCAGTATACTTGCCACGAATATCTTGTATCTCCTTCTCGCATTCAGATTCAAGATGCAATTTCTACTTAGAAGAGCACATTCAACAGAAAGGATTAGAATCAGGGATCACTTCCCTCTTAGAAGACAATATTGGCACACAAGGGGGAAAAAAGGCAAAAAACAAAACCAAAACCACAAATAAAACAAAACCACAAAAAAAAAGTATAAGTCAAGGTAAAACCAGATCTCCATGAGATTTGATGGCCTGCTCCTTTTCCTTTTGTAATATTTCTATTTCACGTTGAAGTGGACACACTTGGGTTGCAACAGTAATTTGTGGTTGATGGTTACTAGATCCTTGAACAGTTCCCACACCTCCTGTAGCTGACAAACATGCACCACTTCCAGCTAATTGTACAATTTGTGGACAATTACTGGACCCCGGAAGAGTGGTCATGCTAGTGTCTGATGCCAAAGCCCCACTTCCAACTGAAGACGTTTCCACAGGCAGGTGCAGCGGCAAAGGGGAGATTGATTGCTGAGGAGAGTGAGAGGGCTCAGAGTGGTCCTCAACTAGTGGTGTAAAATCAGAGTGATTAGATAACTCCTCCAGACTGTCCATCAGTGGTTCCTGAAGTTGACCCTGTTGGTTGGAAGTATGGTCCTCATTAGTTGTCACATGACGACTCCCCATTACAGATTCATCTTGTTGACCACACACAGTTGAGGGTGGATCTGTAGACAAAAGCACTGGCAATTGTTGAAAAGACTCCATGACAGATGTATCATGATTAGGATCATCAGGAGGAAAAACATCAGCCAGATGATGTGATGGAACCCGAATATTTTTGGGAGAATTTTGCATTTCACAACTTGGAGCAGCTTTATCTTGCACTGTAGCTTCTATGGGCTCACAATGCTGAACATGAGGTAAATGACAACATACAAAGCAGTAAGAATGGTTCATGAAAGCAAGATATTATTTATATTACTGCATTTAACCGTGTACAGAAGCACAATAATCCACCACAATAATTAACAAAACCCAACCTGCCCCTGCCCAACCCCTCGATAATAAAACCATCCACAACATGGACACGTGATCTAATTAGGCACAAGGTCAAAGAAGTGCACTGACACAGTAGCTCAAATATGGCGTAGGCGGGTTGCACCCATTAAAACCAACCAACTGCTAAAACCAAATTTTGATGGTTAGACCAACAGGTTCCACATTTTGAATACTGGCCATTTTCCTTTTCCTTCCCCTTTGGGACTTTGGTAATGAATTCATTTATTCATCTTCCCCCCCCCCCCCCCCCAAAAAAAAAAAAAAAAAAAAAAGAAAGAAAGAAAAGCATAGCATATAGACAACTATATACCTCATCCAATGGCAATGAACTGTTCTGGGCAATGGTAACATGTGGCTGAGCTATAGAATGTGAGACAATCTGAGTTGGCTCCATGGAACTCAAATCTATGTCAGCACCATGTGCCCTACTGTGTTGTTCATGTCCAGCAAGAAATTCCCTTTCCGGAGCTATAGCATACATTGCATTGTCCTCTCTACAGGACTCCACGCCAGAAGCAGCATCGCTTCCATTGTTGAAGTCTTTATGAGGCTGCGCGGTAACATTGACTCCTGTAGGATGCATAGCAGTAGTACCTTCTAATTCATTTTTATTTCCATTAGACTGCATGACAATGCTATTAGCACCAACTCGACCATCCACCCTACTAGGCTGCATGCCAAGTATAGTATCTAATCTGTTTCTATCTTCATTAGACTGCAAGGCAACAGCAGCACCTGTTCCATCATCCTTTATATTAGGCTGCATGTCAAGCATAGCACCTATTCTGTTACTGTCCCCATTAAATGGAACAACAACAGCATTCACCACACCATCCTCTCTGTTAGGCTGCACAACAAGAGTAGCATCCGTTCCACTGCCCTCTATGGTTTTATATGGTAGACTCTGGCCTTGCTTTGATGGAAATGTTATATTTGGATCAGATTTTCCTGAATTAGGCCCAGAAATTTGAGTGGCACTCAGCTCAGAAGCCATCATTTCTTCCAGATTGAACCCAGAAACTAGTAAAGGAAGTTTAGCAAATTGCTCAATTGATTCCCCAGACTTTGCCTGTGCCAACCAATAAGCCTTCATCTGCTTCTCCCCATTCCTTGCCAATAGCTGCAAAGCCTCAAGATTTTCCCTGAGTACTTTCCAGCGCCGATTATTCTCTTCTATCTTCTTTGCATGATCTTCCTCCGCCATCTTCATCTTATCTAATTTAATGGAGATGAGTTCATCTAAAGCATGGATAAGAACCAACTTCATTGTTAGCTCTTTCTCCAGATTTGCCTTTTCCTTCTGTCTGAATTCATTGAATCTCTGAATTTCTTTTTGTTGCTTCCTGAGGAGCTTCCTTGTCCTCTTGGCACAAATTTTCTTGAATTGGCTAATATTCAGGACATCATTCTTCTCTGACCAACTGGTATTATCAAAATCAGTTGCCTGCTCCTCCTTGGTAGGAACATGTTGAGGAAAGTTACAACTCTCAGAGTTATCTCCAATCTTTCCTCCCAACTCTTCCAGCACAGATGTCATTTTTTGGGAAGAGCTAGCACACAAGAGGATTTCTGAAACATTTTTCATTCTTGATGAACTGTCTTCTATACAAAACGCTTTCTTCAGCATCCACAACTTTGAATAAATAAATTCGACCTCTTCCTCCTTGCATTCAAAATTTAAAAGCTGTTTGATAAGTTCAAGTGATTCCTTGTGGTCAATCTTATGTTCAAATGAAGCAGCAGCTGTCCAACACTGGAAAGAGCACAAAACTGGTTGAGGTACTTATAATTCATTTGGAATGTAATTATTTTAGAACGTGTATAACATTCTGTGCCGAAGGACCAGGAGACTGGAACTTGGTCACCAATGAGAGGAGCTGGATCAAGCCTCAATATTTAAATGATTCCACTGAAACTAAATGAAATTACTTAACCAATTAATCGTTTCATCAGCAATTTCATTCTGAGATTCTAGAAGCATTTGCCTGAGGAATATATTACGAAGTTCAGCAAAATGTTAAAATGCTTAACTATAATGATATTTTCCATGAAGAAGGATAGGCACTAACAATAAAAAAAAAAAAAAACACCATTTGATGAGTTTTAATTGACAGAATCAGATTTTTAAAAACAAGATTGGAACAGTAAAGTTACTAGAAATCAGATGAAAGAACAGCTACTAACATGGTTTCATAAGAACAAAAAATTAAGGGGCACAGAAAAAGTAAGCACCAACTAGAGTGGAAGCCACTAACCACAGAGATCTGAAAAGCCTGTAATATGGCCACTGGTTCTCTATTGACATGATGATTATTCATTATATATTGAAGAAACTTTTCAGCCATAACCTTTATGTACCCCTGCATTTAAATTGGGAAATAAATGAAATCAGATAGCTATAGTTTACAAGTTGTCAGCCTGTCAACAAGCAATGAATGGTCAAGACCAAACACCAAAAGGTAAAAAGAGAAAAAAAGAAAAAAGAAAAAGAGAGGCATGTAATTACAGCAGATGCATTTTAGACAAAATTGAAAATTTACAGATATGCAACTTGGGGGAAAACTAAAAAGAAGATACACACACTTCAAACTTATAGCAGATGAATGAACCTCAAGCCAAAAACTGTCAGTAAGAACATTGAAGTAAATTGATGTCTTAAAATTATCGAAAAACAGAACAAATGAGGCAGCTTTGAATCGCTAAAAATTGCACAAAGAAGCAAAAACTTATCAAAAATCTATTTGGTAGCAAGGCCAACAAAAAAGAGGCAATCAAAAATTTTAATTGTTCAAACAATGCACCACCTATTGACATGATAGAAAACCAAGTGAGAATGTTTAGTCATGTTCAAGGAAGTCCCATACTGACTCACCTAGAAGTGACATGGTACAAATGGAAGAACCTAGACAGACACGGTAAATACAAACACAAGAATCAAGGGGTTGATTAGAGTCATGAATTTCACCAAAGAGATGCAAAGCTGTAAATAGAGCAGAGACACAGAAATAGCCACTGATAATAGTTGCATCAATGCTTTCTAGTGTTGAGTTTTAAATTTTAAAATTGTTAACTAAAGAAACATCCTTTAAACAAAGGAAGAAGTCTTCAATGTAGATGAGTATATCCATCCAAACAGGCAAATAATAATAACATGATGACAGGTCCTATGGAAAAAAGACAAGTGTAAAATTTGGATTTATGATATCCATACGGGAAGATGTAGGGTATCACAGAGTTTATAATATCCATACAGGAAGATGGAGGATATCACAGAGTTTTGATATCTCTGGCTTTAGTAACAGATGAAGACTCTTCTGAGCATCATGTAGTTTTCTTCTTTCATCATTCTTAATCAAGTGAGTATCGGATACACTTGTGATTCCATTTTGCATCGAGCAGACATGATTTTTATCACTCATAACAGCTGATCTTGACAAGGATTGAAATTCATTGCCAGCTTGAGCGACAGGTGTTCCTGCAGGAAAGACAATGGTTCAGTTTCACAAGGTGAACAAGAAATGCGGGCAAAAACTTATAACAATATAAAGCTAAATTTGTTGTAAATACACTCCTTCATTGTGCCCCCAGTAAAATGATGGTCTTTCAAACAAAAATGGAGGAATTTCCATGATAACTATGTGAAACTACAGTAGCATCAGCAATTTTACCTTCCTTGCCCCTAGCAAGTAATTTCTTTTTGTTTTCTACCCGATTCGTGTGAGAGAATGGATTGGCAGTATTGTTAGCTACTTTCTTGCACTTCTGTGTAACCTCATCACCATCAATGTCTGATTTTCTTGGTGACTTCTCAAAATACTGTACTCTTTTTCGTACCCTAGGAGATGACCCAGACAAATATTTCCAGCGAGGACACCTTCCCTGCAGTAATTTTGTCCAAAAAACATGGGGTGCTTCCTCACCCACCAACTGCATTTCACTCTCCCCAAGTAAAGGAATATCCCGTGAATAGGTTGCACCACTTTGTTTAACCTTTGAAACGAATAACCAGTTGTTTTTTTCACTTTCAGCATTGTGGGGTAAATGTCTAAACAATTCCTCCACTACAGCATTCATGAATGGCTCACTGGACAAAATATTTGAATCTGAAACTGTGGTCGTACCACCATGGAACCCATCCAATTTACTGAATAGAATGGAAGCACACCAAATAAGCAGTGTCTGACAAGTATTATGGCTTAGATTATGTATATTGCTATCAAGAGATATATCCTGCGTTGCAAGACTAAGAATTTTTTCTTCAACAGTACAAGATGTATATAAACGAAATACTTTTGGCTGATCAAACTGTGAATCAATATGGATCCTCTGCAAGCCTCTTAAATCATTCAGTGGGTTCCAATCACTATCAAACAAAATAATTGTGTCCACTGATGAAAGTCTAATGCTTGGATGGCAAGCACGATTTTCTAATAGAAACACAAATCTCCCTCTCTCCCTACTGTTAAACATGTTGACTGCAGCCTGCTTCTTCTTTGAACTGACCAATCCATCGACACGTTCATAAGAATCCAATCCAAATCTTTGACGCAGAAAGTCATCCAGAATATCTCCAAGCCTAGATCCACCAAGTGACTGTCATATAACCAAGACATCAACGAATAATGATTAAAAATGAAACAGAACCACGTAAACGAAAGAAGACTCTAAAAACTGAAATTAGTCAACACAGTCAATCCTTTTTTCTTTTCTTTTATTTTTTCTGTTCAAAACACAATTAATCAAGGTGATGAAGTGATGAAACTAAATATGAAATGTCCAACCTATTTCTACTAGATTGTCATTTTCTATACCATACCTATGGGATGGCCTTTATAGCCACATCCTTTTTGAGGTTGTATTTCTATCATGCTACTGTTTGAAAAGTGCAACAAATTCTGGACAAGAGCAGAGCAAAGCAAAATGGAAAACAGCATCATAGTATAAGCCAATGATTAAGGTACCTGAAAAAGGATCAGCGTTCTTAAGCCACGCCTTTTTATCTCTTTAAGGATCTTGTCAAGAAGTTGCAGCTTGCCGCTTGCTTTTATTCCAACATCCAAATACTCCACCTCAGGAAGACCTTTAGTAAGCAAGGTTTGCAAAGAAGGCTCCAAAAGATAAGGATGGTCACAGCACTGCCAGAAAGTACCATATGAGAAAATCAAATAGAAAAGTTAACAGGAACACCAACAAGCTGTAAGCAAAAGAGTACACATACTGAAAATCAGAAAACTAATCCTAGGATGACAAGATGGAATCAACAATTTAACTGAATCTATATGCATCTTGTCTGGTAAATACAATTTAGTCAACCCAACCTTCCGTGCAGAAGTAAGTAATTCACGAAGGATCCCAACAGAATCGTTCTTTGAACATGATCGAAGAGACATTTCATTTGACAATAAAGTAGAACAGTAAAGCTCAAGCTGCACACTGGAAAGCTTATCAGGAACCCAATACTCAACAAACTTAGATGATTCAGATTTGCACTGAAAAGGAACAAACTGTGCCAAACGCTCTTTCAGTCTATCAATATTATCACTAGAATCAAGCATTGAACCATCAGGGCTGGCTTCTTCAACCCCAGAGTCAAGAAATTTCAGCAGATTGAGGTAATCAGCAAGGCTATCCTGGAAATTCAGATCGAAGTAATCAGCAAGGCTACCCTGGAAATTCAGTCTAAGTTAAATGATGCAACTAGAGGTCGAAACATAAGATACCCTTATTTGACCACTGGCAACAAGAAGCCTAAAATCAGTTGATAGACATCGCAGTTGCTCACAATATTTGGACACCTGGGACTGTTGACAGTCATCAACAACCAATGCTTCCCATCCTATGCATTCTAAAACTTCTAAATCCTGCAAAAGATTGCACAGCATATTAACAAAATAAACAAGGCTCTAAGGGTAGTATAGAGCACAACTCAACAAGATCATCTAATAATAGATACAACTGAATGGATCCATCCAAAATGCTCCTGCCACTTCTGGGTCTAGGGATGGTCATAACATATGCAGCTTTACTGCCCATACCCCTCCCCTCTTTTCTCTTTACCTTGCAGAGGTTGTTTCCCAGCTCGAACACATGACCGGTAGGTTGCAATGGAGAAACCTTACCATTGCACTGTGGCCTACCCTCTCAGTGTGAGATTTCATAGTCTAGTTGAATTTTCCTAAATCACTTTCAATAAAATGATGTTTTGGGGTGAAAACAGAAATCTCAGAACTGCTAAATTGTTTGCTTCTAATGAATAAAAACGAATTAATTCTTCCCTGGACAAGGAAAGGACAAAATATTTTAAAAGAAACAATAAAAATAAGGAATTTAATCATTCATGTGTTAAAATTTTCAACCTACAAAGGTAAATCAGCCACTATCCTGATTCTGAAGAGCGTGTTCCAGTCAATTCTGATCAGTTCCAACCAATTCCCAACCCACTGGCATTCAAGTATTGGATCAGAATCCACGAAGACCAATTCAGTGCTCGATTCTGAATCCTACGCCTTGAATTCAACCAACACAAAAAGTAATGACAATTTCCAATCCTTAGGTGAAAGTATGAAATCAAGAGATAAAGCACCTCAACAATAGCATCTGGAGTAGACAGGAGGACTTGAAACATTACACAACCACTTTCCTCATAAAATTCCAGTGCACGGATACTCTTCCGGACATCAATATTCCCGCTGTAAGCAACAACATTGATTGATGGTGCTAGACGCCAGAATTCAGTTTCCCATGCAGAAAGATCACTTGAGACAATGAGGGAAGGGCGCCAAGCATCAGACTGCAAGGACAGGATAAATAATATGACCTTCATATACCGTTCCTGCAACACAAAATTCAGCAGTTGCACTTTGAATTGTCAGGATCCATGACAAAAATATGAAAACTTTGGAATACACACACACACACACACACACACACACTATATATATATATATAAGAAAGCCATATAATAGGCAATAACTATCTTTTAGAGTTCTGAGGGTAGTTGGCATTAACCGATCAGTTGGAAGTAATCTCTGGCTCTAATGGACTTTGCCCTGAATGAACAATTCTTCCTTAAGATACTGTCAATTGAGCATAGACCATTAGAGACATAAACAAAGCATGGAATCTCCACAAATTGATACTTGTTAGGCAAGAGCTCACTCCACTTTTCTTTCTATTGTACTGAATTTCATCTGAACATTCCTTCATATTCTATGAATATCTCCTTTCAATTCAATTTTAATCCCACAGACTGTTCTGATGAGCTGATTGGGTGCACATAGGGCCTACGGTGCCAATACCGCCATAGAATGCTATGACATTGTCAAAGTCATTATTGTAAGTTCTCTTTCTTGGGAAAAAACAAAAAACTCAAAATCAGCTCATTTTTAAAACCCTGTGGAAGACAATCAGAGAAGAGGGGAAGTCCAAGATAGGAGAGGGTTTCTCACTTTCAACCCACCAGCATAAGCTTTCTTGTGCACTAACATTGGAAGTGTTGCTCTAGGTGCTTTTTAGACTCAACTAACAATTGAAACCCCCTTAGCTGCTATGTGTTTGTTAATCACTATCTTGAATGCTTTTAAAACTACTGATCAACGAGGTAAACTGCTTCTCGACCAAAGGGATCAATAAGAACAAAGATTTGATGATTACAATCAACAACACAACAAGCCTCATATCAACTAAATGTGATTGGCTACATGGATTCTTGCCTTCCAATCAGCTCTGCTTGAGGTCATGCTCGAATAGTTTGGAGGACTCAAGAAATAATTGTTAACGTCCTACCTAATAAATGTTGTCAACCATGGTTCTAGATATGGGTCGAAACTGCCAAATGATGAAGTTTTGAACAAGAGATCTTGGTTTCACAAGAATCAGGGACAAGATAGCAACGGAGTTCAGAAAAATCTCATATTTCAACCCAACTCAACCCATTTTGACCATACTTCACAAGCTTCAGCCTTAACATCTTTGTAAATGCCATGTATCCTAATGAATCTTGAGAAAACCTTGCTGCAAATTAGGACAGGCACTAAACAAGTGTCACTTACCCCTACTGGCACTTATTTATGCCAAATATGATTTCAAATAATTCATTTGCTTAAGATGCTGTGAACAAATAAGCAAATAAACCTCGTCTTACTTGACTCCAATACAAATAATTAGAAAATCAATCCCAAAGTATAAAAAGTGAAACACCTCCCCCCCCCCCCCCAAGGCAGTTCAAGAACAAAGAATTGATTTTTGGCAATACATAAAAGTTTTTACTTTTTAATGGTGGGGCTTTTTCTCAAATTGAAAAAATTGATAAATCTTAAAATGTTAAAACATACTTCAAAACCAATATTGCACTATGAAGTATTAATTTGTTTCGATGTTTAAAGAATTACCCTCATTCAGAGGACTTTTGAAAAAGTTCGTGCACCACCAGATTAATTTTGACTGGAGAATAATATTAGAATAATATTAGTGTTTACGTAGCAACTAGTACGGTTACTTCAGGAATTAGTTTATCGACTAACTGCCTTACATTGCAATTTCTCTTTTTAACCTTTTACCACCTAGCAATAAGTATGTAATTTCTTCTACATTATTAGGGAAGTAAATGGAAAAGGGAATGTGAGAAAAAGGGATTAAACCTTTTTGATCTAAGAATGTCCACTTTATCCATTGGTCAGTCATACATGTGGGCATTGTCATATTGTGACATCAACTTTTGGGCCTCCCTTCTTTCATGTTATAAGAAAAAGATTTTGCCACATTTGTTATCTTCAAGTCATTCTTCCCATGTACTTTAGTGTAAGCCATGACTATTTACTAAACATAAGCCGTTCCCCTGATCTCTACAACAGCAATAGATCCACTGTACATCTTATTTGGTTGATGTTATTTCCATTCATTTGTTGAGGACTATTCTCAGTCTACATGAAACCTTTTGGTGAAGCAAAAAAGTGATGTTTATGATGCCTCTAAAGATTTTTATAAGATAGTTTACTCAATTTGAAACGAAAAGAATTTTTTTTTCCCCTCATATAGGAGGGAAGTGCATGTATGGTGACCCCTAAAACTTTCTGCACATTGGTCGAGTGCGCACTTGTTGAATGCTTTTCACAAGTTTAAGTCCTGGAGCAGCCTATTTGGAAACAATTGTAAGGCTGCAACATCTGTTTGGTTGTTTTAATACTCTCCAACAGCATGGGTTGGCTAAAAGGAAAAATCATCATTTGTTGGAAGTTACTAGGTGTCTAATATTTGGTCTGATAACAGAGAAGCGGGGAGAGGAGACAAGGCTCCGTTGCTTGGTTTTCCCCTTCCCAGTGGGCATCCGTTCTCCCTTCCTCTTCTCTCTCTCTTTTGAGGTTCTCTGTCGAATCATCCAATCTAGTATTGATCAACTCCTCATCTCCCAAATCCCTAAATGCAGAGCCCTCAGCCTCTCTCACCTTCCCTTTGTTGACGATCTTATGATCTTGGAAAAAGCATCCCACTCCTCTATCTCCTCCATTCTCCCTTTCCTTACCCTCTTTGAATCCCTCTCTGGTCTCCGTATCAACCTCCAAAAATCTCTCCTCATGTTAGCTGACATCTCAAACACAACCAAAGCCGCCCTTCTCTGGCTCATATGCTTCTCCCTTGGCTCCTTTCCTGTCTCTTACCAGGGTCTTCCTCTCATCCCTGGTCGGCTTACTAACCACCACTGATCTAAGATACCACGATAGGTACTCTTCCTAATCAATCATAGAAAGAACATTAATCATAAAGCAAACAGAAAGTACAAGTACAAAAAACCACATCACAACTCACAAGCTTAAGATGCCAATTGACCTAAATAGCTTCTACCTGGTCATAGATGAGAAAAGCCTTTTGGCCTTTGTACCAATACTCACGGAGCTTGTTGACAAAAGTTAAGTGGTACTCGAATCCAGGAAGTGCTCCTCCTGGAAGCTTTGACAGTTCAAAAAAGGATCCTTTGATTTCCTGCTGTTCCTGCAAGCATTAATTATGAATCCACAAACATAGGAAAAATTGAGAGATAGAGAGATGGGGAAGGAAAGTAAATAATAAGGCATTACATATATAGAGCAGCTAGGTATTTCTGGCTTTTTAAGGACCAAGAACATCATCAGAAGGTTAACAAAGCTTCCCAGGATGCTCAATGGAAGAGTCAGATAACAACATTCAATGATTCAAACGAACTAAACCCAATTCTAACTAAATGCTTGGCAACATAAATCCTGTTTCGATTTTGACATTCAACTCATTTTGAAGTTTTATCTCTTTCTAAACGCAATGCTATCTGTGCCTACTCCCACCAGTCACCAATTGATCCCATGTCATTTTTAATCAGCCCCTTGCTCCCATATTAAGCCCACATCACTCAATGTGGGTACTAGCTTGCTTTCCTTGTACATGCACAAATCTCCAAAAGTAACTTCATCTCAACTCATCACCTATAAAAGCCACTGCTAACATCCTCCTCTCAGACATGTTCCTACTTCTTTCATGTGCTTTTTTGTTTTTATTTTTTTGTCGCTAAACATTCAGCATACTACTGATGATTTGATGCAGATCAATTGAATCTGATTGCTCTAAAGGTGACAGTCCCATCAATGGAACGGAAGGAGATCTCAAGGGTCCCAAAATCTCATGACTAGATATGAATCAGATCTGATCTTAGAATTAATGGTTGATATGGCAAGTTGGAACCTAGATCCAATTATGAGAAATGGTAGAAGGAACTTTTCAGATCTCACTTATTAATTTAAAATATAAATCAGAGATACAATATTATAATGAAATCTAAGGAATATAAAGGAAATCAGTATGGATTTATGTGATGCTCAATTCTCATCTTTTGTGATACTGATTACACTGTTATATGAAGTTGGATTAACTTTGTTGCATCCACTGCATGATTTGTCTACATGTAATCTGACGTGTAAGAGGGGAATTGGAGATTATTATCATTATAATACAAAAAAAGGACATACACAGTGCATGAGGATTCCATCACTGCAGGGTGTGGAAAGGGTCATAATGCATGCAACCTTATCCGGTTATCCCTGCGTTTGCATCATGTCATCTCCTTATTTGAAGAATAACTGTTCATGCCATCTGCTTGTGTCCTTGGCAACAATTTTATGTAACGAAAGTTACTTGTGGTATTCAGCAACAAGGTTTTATTGATGCTGTGGAAAATCTTAGAATCATATCATAATATTTTATTAGTATCTTTAATCTAAGTAGATCAGATTGTAATATTCTATTACAGGTATTTTTCTTATTATTGCAATCTTTTTTTTTTTTTTTTTTTTGGTTTGCCCACCCTGGTTTTATAAACCGATGGTTCGACCCGCGTCGCACACCTGGCTGTGGTGGGTGAGTCTCCCAACGGGGATTTTTTGCATCCACAAGGATTCGATACCGGAACCTTGCTTAAGCGAACCAAGCTTCTATTCTAGGTAGATTACTCATTGATTGTAATCTTCTATTCTAGGTAGATTTCTCATTGATTGTAATCTTCTATTCTAGGTAGATTTCTCATTGATTGTAATCTTCTATTCTAGGTAGATTTCTTATTTATTCTAATCTTCTAGGTAGGATATTCTTTCCTATTTCATAGATAGCAGTTGTGTATACATTGATTGTAAAGTTCTGAATAAGCCACTGAAGAATCAAACATTTCAATTCCTATTTCGTCATGGCATCAAAGCCAACCAATCTTGGGATTGTTGTCCAGCTTTCAGGCCTTCATTGCCTTTAATCTCTGGTGTTTCCGCCACACAGAGATTATTCTTCCTTTGGCCTTTATCGCCATTCTTTATTCAGCTCTGTTCTATTTATTTTTCCTTACCTGAAAAACAGATTTATTATTTCTCCACCTTATCTGTCATTCTATTGCATCTTTGGTTACTGTTTCACATACTATTTTTAAGCACCTACAAAGAGTATGTCAGAACCAAGAGAGGTTACTTTCGGGACTGCATTTGATCAGAAAATAAAAAATCTGCAGAATGGAGAATTGCAAAACAGAGACAATCTATGGTGTACTTACTGCAAGAAAGCTCGTCACACACGGGAAAGATGCTGGAAACTTCATGGTAAACCTCCTAGCCGAGAGTGGCGGCACAAAGGAGAGCAATCTAGAAATAATGGTCAGGCGCATGTTACATATGCACAGCAACCTGAAGTCACTAATAAAGAGGTTGCTAGCCTTAATCAGGAGGACATAGAACGTGTAAAAACTCTTTTGAGCAACCTTAACAAAAAACCAGGTACATGTTCTTTGGCATATTCAAGTGAGTTTCCACTTTCTATTGGATTAAATGTCTCTAGTAATTCTCTTCCAAGCCCCTGGATCATAGATTCAGGTGCAACTGACCACATGACACACTCACCAAATCTTTTCACCACATATTCTCCCTGTCCAAGTAGTAGGAAGATAGCTACTGCTGATGCCTCGTTAACTACTGTGGCTGGAACTGGAAATATTGAGCTCAACTCATCCCTCACCTTGAAAAATGTTCTACATGTTTCTAGACTATCTATAAATCTCGTTTCTGTGAAGAAACTCACGCAAGATTTACATTGTAATGTAGTCTTTCACCATAGTCATTGTATATTTCAGGACAAGGATTCGGGGAGGACAATTGGACATGCTAGAGAAAGGGATGGACTCTACTACCTTGAGGCACCAAGCCAATCACATACTACTAATGGTAGTCCTTCTCAAACCAATAAAGAAAAAATCTGGCTTTACCATCACAGACTTGGACATCCTTCCTTTAGGGTAATCAGTCTTTTGTTTCCTTCTTTGTTTCAAGGCATACATGTCGATGAGTTTCATTGTGATGTGTGTGAGCTTGCTAAACACAAGCGTGTACCACTTCCTTTAAGCAAGAAAAGAAGTTCCATCCCCTTTTATCTCATTCATAGTGATATTTGGGGTCCTTCTAGAATTTCTAATGTGTCTGGGGCTAGGTGGTTCGTGTCATTCATTGATGATTGCACTCGTGTCTCATGGATTTTTCTACTCAAAAACAAATCCGATGTTAGTTGTGTTCTTCCCAACTTCCATTCCATGGTTAAAAACCAATTTGGAGTTAGTATAAAAAGATTTAGATCTGATAATGCCAGAGACTATTTCAATAAAATTCTAACTCCATTCTTTCAAAGGGAGGGAATTATACATGAGTCATCGTGCGTTGATACCCCACAATAAAACGGAGTAGCTGAATGGAAAAATGGCCACCTTCTTGATGTAACTAGAGCCTCCCTATTCCAATACAATGTCCCAAAGTCATTTTGGGGGGAAGCAGTCCTCACAGCAACTCATCTCATAAATCGGCTGCCTTCGAGAGTCTTAGGATTCAAGAGTCCAATGGATGTCCTTTCCTAGTTCTACCCAAACCTAAAAACGACAAATAACCTTGTTCCTCGAATTTTTGGGTGTGTCTCATTTGTTCATATTCATGGACCACATCGGGTTAAATTAGATCCTAGAGCACTCAAATGTTTATTTATAGGATATTCCTCCACTCAAAAGGGCTATAAGTGCTATCACCCTCCTTCAAAAAGGTTCTATGTTTCCATTGATGTCACTTTTCATGAACATAAGTCTTATTTTTCCACACCTCATCTTCAGGGGGAGCATTCAATAATGGAAGATAAGAATGGGAATTCCTTACTTGACTTAGAGTTTACTCCCAAATACTTCACTATGTCACCTGAGTCAAACTGTGAACAACCTAAACTTGTGTCAGACTCACCTGTGTCAAACTGTGAACAACATGAACATATGTCAAACTTTGAAATGAATGAGTCTATTTCTGATATTGAGCATGTGAGATTTGGCAAAGGAAAGGTGTACTCAAGAAAGAAGAATCTTGTTCTAGAATCAATGCAAGTTCAAGACTCCAATCCAAATTCTGGAAATGAGGTACAAATGACTAATCCTTCACTACAAACCGAATTCGATGTGCCCACAGATAGTAATGAACTAGACCTTCCTATTGCCATTAGGAAAGGCACTAGAGAATGCACAACGAAACCCATGTACCCCCTTGCCCAATTCTTGTCCTTTAAACATTTTTCCCCATCTGTCAATGGTGGGTTAGTATAGCGGTTAAAAGCCCATACTCCCATGGGGAGGTCTTGGGTTCGCATCCATCCGGCGACGTTTCATTTCCAGTATTAAAAAAAAAAAATAAAATAAAAATAAAATAAAAAAAATCCCCATCTCATAGAGCCTTTCTGGTAAGTTTAAACACCATTGCCATTCCTAACACCTTATCTGAGGCTTTATCCAATAAGGAGTGGAAGCAAGCTATGAATGTGGAGATGGAAGCATTAGAAAGCAATGGAACATTGGAACTTGTAAGATTACCAGAAGGGAAGAAACCTGTGGGGTGCAAATGGGTATATACATTGAAGTATCGAGCAGATGGATCTTTAGAAATGTACAAAGCAAGGTTGGTAGCCAAGGGCCACACCCAAACTTACGAGATTGACTACCTTGAAACATTTTCTCCAATTGCAAAAATGAATACTGTCAAAATCTTACTATCCTTGGCGGCAAATTATGGTTGGGACTTGCAACAGTTTGATGTTAAAAATGCATTCTTGCATGGTGAACTAAAGGAAGAAATTTACATGGAGGTTCCACCGGGTTATGAGAAGGATTTAGCTGCTAATATTGTATGCAAGTTAAAAAAGGCCTTATATGGACTCAAACAATCACCGCGGGCATGGTTTGGCAGATTTACTAAAGTCATGATTAGTATGGGTTACAAGCAAAGTCAAGGAGACCATACAATGTTCATCAAGCACTCATCATCTGGGGGAGTCACGGCACTACTTGTGTATGTTGATGACATAATAGTGACAGGAAATGAAGAAAAAGAGAAACAAAATTTGACTCAATGCTTGGCTAAGGAATTTGAGATCAAGGCTTTAGGAAGATTAAAATACTTCCTTGGCATTGAAGTTGCTCACTCTCAACAAGGCATTTTCATCTCTCAACAAAAGTATATCACTGATCTCCTTAAAGAAACAGGAATGGCCGCGTGTAAACCAGCAAGCACTCCAATAGATCCCAACAGTAAACTTAGGAATGCAGAAGAAGATGTTGTTGTGGACCGAGAGATGTATCAAAGACTAGTAGGAAGACTAATCTACTTGTCTCACACAAGGCCAGACATAGCATATGCAGTTAGTGTAATCAGCCAATTCATGCACAGTCCAAAGGAAATTCACTTGCATGCAGCTCACCGTGTGCTACAATATTTAAAAGGGACGCCAGGGAGAGGCCTTTTATTTAGATGGAATAAAGGAATGATACTAGAAGCATACACTGATGCTGATTATGCAGGATCACCAGTAGATAGAAGGTCAACCACAGGATATTGCACATTTCTTGGTGGCAATCTTGTGACATGGAGGAACAAGAAGCAGAATGTTGTGGCTCGGTCAAGTGCAGAAGCTGAATTTCGTGCAATGGCTCAAGGAATATGTGAATTACTTTGGTTGAAGATTATCTTAGAAGACCTAAAGGTTGAATGGGGTGGACCAATGAGACTCTACTGTGACAACAAATCAGCAATCAGTATAGCACATAACCCTGTTCAACATGACCGAACCAAGCACATTGAGATTGACAGACACTTCATCAAAGAGAAGCTGGATAGCGGACTGATTTGTACGCCGTATGTGTCTACACATAGTCAACTTGTTGATGTACTTACTAAAGGATTGAGCAGCTCAGCCTTTCAAAAATGCATATCCAAGCTGGGAATGGAGAATGCCTATTCACCAGCTTGAGGGGGAGTGTGGAAAATCTTAGAATCATATCATAATATTTTATTAGTATCTTTAATCTAAGTAGATCAGATTGTAATATTCTATTACAGGTATTTTTCTTATTATTGCAATCTTCTATTCTAGGTAGATTACTCATTGATTGTAATCTTCTATTCTAGGTAGATTTCTCATTGATTGTAATCTTCTATTCTAGGTAGATTTCTCATTGATTGTAATCTTCTATTCTAGGTAGATTTCTCATTGATTGTAATCTTCTATTCTAGGTAGATTGCTCATTGATTGTAATCTTCTATTCTAGGTAGATTTCTCATTGATTGTAATCTTCTATTCTAGGTAGATTTCTTATTTATTCTAATCTTCTAGGTAGGATATTCTTTCCTATTTCATAGATAGCAGTTGTGTATATATTGATTGTAAAGTTCTGAATAAGACACTGAAGAATCAAACATTTCAATTCCTATTTCGTCAGATGCTACTGTGTTTGGTTCCAACAACCTTATGCTAATATTTTGGGTTCCCAGCAACATTACACCATGGACTAAATTTTGATCGAAATGGTCGAAATTTCAACCAAAATGCCTGCATTTTTTCAAATCAAAACGAAACTTCAAATACTTCGTCGAAGTGGTACGTTTCAACAAAAAATTCGCAGATTTCAACCTAAAGTTTGCAAGTTTTGACACTCCAACTTATTTTTTCTCAACAAAAACTCTATCTCATTTTCACCTAATTTCCACGACTTCTTCGCATTCAAACACCTTTTTGCTCATCTTTTGCCTCCAAACACCTTTAAGCCACAACAGCTACAAAGGAAACTCCGGCAGCAATAGAATGTGAAGCATGAACCATACCCAACAGTTCCAAACTTCCCATTTTTCTATTTTTCTTTTGTCCATGTCTTAAATGATCTTGTATTGCCTTGAAATATATGTTTAGTCTAGGACTATGATGTATGATTGTGTGGTGTTAAACTTATTTTCTTTATTATTTGCTACCATTTTCTTTATTCTCTGATTTTAATAACTATTTATTAAATTATGTATTTTGAAAAAATACATATGTATATATGGTATATGGGCTTCAACAGTTCAACTTAATATATGTGAGACATCATCACTTGATCTAGTGGGTCATTTTATCTTGTTGACTTATTGTATACATAACCGTTCTATCAAACAATTCATGTATGCTGATGATTCTATACCTGTATGTAATATAGTTTGTACTTGTCAGAACCAGTCATTTGTTAATATACTTGAATAATAAATTTTAGGTGGTTTTTTTTTGGAAAAATACTAGTTCCATTGTGTTTATTATGTTCTACATAGGCAAGAGTCAAGAAATCAGAGGAAATAGAGGTCATATAAGGCCCGAAACCTAGGGTAGAAATAAAAAAAATAAAAAAAAAAAAAAAAAAGTTTTAGTGGTTTCGACCGAAATTTCGGTAAAAAACTGAAAATCTCACATTTTCCCTGAGTCGAAACTTCAATTTCGATCGAAATTTGTTCCTTGCATTACACTACTACTTTTGGCATCCAACCAAGGACTAAAATATCAACAAAATTTTTGGAAGTTTTGATAGTTTCAGTATTTGAAACTAAAATGGTATTTTGGAATAAAAAGGATACCCTGATAATTTTTGAGAAGTCAGTGGTTTCGACTGAAATTTCTGTCAAAACCTGAAAATATCGCATTTTCCCTAGGACAAAACTTCAATTTCGATCGAAATTTGTTCCTTGCATTACACTACTACTTTTGGCATCCAAACAAGGACTGAGAACTCAACCAAATTTTTGGAAATTTTGATAATTTCAGTATCTGAAACTAAAATGGTATTTCGGAATAAAAAGGATACCCTGCTTCAGTATGGGATCATCTTCTAAGGACGACATCTCCTACCAAACGCACCAGCCATAAATGCTAGAACTAATGTCATATGAGTCATATCACATTTACGGTGGATCATAGGTATCGAGGCATTTAGGAGGCCCCAAGGTGATGGGTCGATTTATGTGTATGCATCAAAATGTATGCTTTGTGTCCCTAGGTGACGCCAAGGCAATAACGTGTACAACATATGACACCTTATGAGCTGAATGGTTCCTTTTTTGACATTTTGCATTTAGACTCCTTTTTTTTCTTGAATTTAAAATGATCAAAATTTATTACACAACACTATATACTAATGGTGGTTCACTTTGTTACCATAAAACAAAAAGGATGAGATCATTGCAATATTAAAGAAACAATGGTGAAATGAGGAGTGAGGTCATTTGTAGAATACTTCAATATTTACATAAATCACAATCATTTGTTATCATCCTAGTTTTCTATTCTATATTTCTACTATGACGAAATGAATTATGTTTTTCTATTTATTTTGTACTTTTTAAATTATCTTTCATTATCAATGACTCTTTAATATTTGTTTAGCTTACAAATAGCATTTTATATATTTTAATATGCTATGTATGCCATATAAAATGACCGTACGAAAAAAATATACACTAAAACACTTTGTTTGCCAAAGTGATGCCATCACCTAATCGTCATAGTGCTTGGAGAGCCCTCAAATGCCATGTTCGCTTTGCCGCATTCATAACATGGATCAGTGCATTTGCTCAAAGTTTGGTGATCCATTTCTTACATAGGTTACCTTCAGTATGTCTAGGATGCAATGTACATGTCAACAATGGAGGTGGTTTCTTCTCTTAGAATGACTAGTTACTAATTGTATATACTAAATACGAGACTATTGCATTAGGAATTTAGAAGAGTCTTGACTTGAATGGTGGGAGATCTCGTGAGATATCTCGTTAAATGGAATTAGCAAGTCGAGATGGGAGAGATGGGAGATCTCACCGAGAGCCAATTATGGTCCAACCACGTGCTCTAGGGGGTTTTAAAACCCACTATCTCATGCGAGAGGCAGATCTCACCTCTCTCTTGCTGCAACTCTCAAAAGTCGCCGGAAAATTGATTTTTTGCCAGAATTTTTTGGGAATTCAACTAGATTTCAACTTCTAAACATCCTTAACACATCTACAACATCAGATTATCATCATTCAAGCCTATTTCAACTAGATCTTCAACAAAGGTAAGATTTTCCCCCAAATTTGAATTTTTTTTCAAATAAAATGTTCTATAATGGGTGTGTAAGTCTAGTATAAATATATGCTGATCTACCAGTTTCGATCTACACTTTCATGGAAACAAATTTAATTTTCTGCTATTAATTTAGTTTTTGGATTTTTTTATTTATGTATGATATGAATGTGATTATCACCTATGTTAAACAACATTGAGAGGGCTACAACCCCATGTAGTCATATTTTGAACATCATGCTTGCTGTATTTTTTAATTTAAATAATTAAAAAATAATATTTTATTAAAATTTTATCTTTTTTTTTTTTTAATGATGCTCATATTATGTAGTTTATTTTAAAAATACAAACATGTTTGTTTGAGTATTGTATATATGTTATCTTAGAACAAAATGTGTGTTTTGTTGTTTTATAAATTGTTTTTACATATTTTAATTATCTAAAAACTATTCTAATGATTATTTGGCTACATTCGTGTATGTATTTCAGTGTTGTAAACTTGTAGCTTAAATGGCAACTAGTGGGAGTGGCAGCACTGGCAGTGGGACTCAGGACATTGCTTGGTGACATGGGGATCCACTGACCGCTAACAAGAAAATATCCCAATACAAGTATAGCCTCAAGACCTTGAATTTTGCTGGTTTAACCAGATTAAAGCAATATTTGGCTGGTGGCTACAAAGATGTTAACAAGTGTCCCAAGGTTCCTTATGAAGTGCAACAAGCAATTGCAACAACTTTAACGGGAGGGAGATATAAAAAAGGATGAGATGGCACAAAAGCAAAGGGAATTTGAGGATACAATGTTGTGTAGACCTTTTGTTGACGTTGATGAGGAGTCGGACAATGATGAGGAGAGAAGGGGTATGGGTATTGAGTCATAGGCCGAGTGGAGACAGATAAAGGCTGCAATGGAAGTTAACATAACAGTCCTTACATTTTGAGAATGTGAGGCAATATTAACAAACAAGAGGAGCAGGTGGTTCGGGGTCAGGGGCATCCATGCCACCTAGATATAGTTTTCATGGAAGTGGGGAAAGTCAGAGGACTAAAAGGAGGAGGAAGATTGCACATTATGATGCTACATTTGACCAAGACCCCTCCCTCTTTAGGCATTAAGACACCTATCAAATAAGCATTCCATATATGTTTGCTGGAGGTAGAGAAGGCAGTAGGGAGGAGGATGCTAGGTTGGCAATCAACAAATTCATGCTTTACAACAACATTGCAGCCAATGTAACCAAAACACCAAACCATTGGGGGATGATCAATGCAGTTGCTAGGGTAGGTATAGGGGGTTAAAGGCCCAACAGCTTGAGAAGTAATGAATAAATATTTACCAAAGGTGAAGCAAGAGGTGAAGGAATACATTGTTTCATTGAAGGAAAGATGAACAACATATGGTGTTATTGTGATGGTTGATGAATGGACTGGTCCTACTAGACAGTCCATCATTAATTTCATAATAAGTTGCAATGGAAAGACATCCTTCCTTAAGTTAGTGGATGCCTCAAATAAAATCAAAGATGCTAACTACCTTTACAAGCTTCTTAGGCAGGTGGTCCTCGAGGTAGGGCCAAGCAATGCTGTCCAAATTGTCACAGATAACGGTACTAACTTCAAGAAAGGTGGTGAAATGTTGATGAAGAAGAAGAAGAACAGGATCCACCTCTTTTGGACACCATGTGCAGCACACATAATTGATCTTATGTGGAAGAGAAAGTTAATCAATGTTGTGGTTGACAGGGCTAGAAGGGTCAGTAATTTATTTATATCCATCGTTATGTGCTGAAGATGATGAGGAACCACTATAAGAGTGATGTAGTCAGTCCTAGATTGACTAGATTCGCCACCAATGTAGCTCGAAAAGCTTCCCGGAAGAAAGTGGTGGATCTACGTCACATGTTTGCGAGTGAGGAGTGATTTAATTGGCATGGATCTAACCATCCCGATGCAGCAACAGTCCAATAAATCATTTCTGATGATTCCTTTTGGAGACAGCTGAATAAGACAGTGGGCATTTTAGAGACTATTGTGTTTGTTTTAAGGATGGTGGATTCAGAAAAGAAGTCCGCAATGCTCCATATATATGCTGCCCTCCAGCAAATGAAAGAGTTGGCTAGAGTTGCTACCCTAGCTCCTTCAAATCCTATGAGAGGATCATCGATGATAGATAAGAGACACTTGATGCATCCTTTGCACTTGGCTGGTGAGTCACTTTTAAGTCTTTAAGTTTTTGTTGTATACTTTAATTTACATTGTTAATTTGTTATAAGTTATAACTTATAATTTATAAATAAGTATACAACCAAATTACTAACCAAACTTTTATTTCAATAATACAAGCTTACTACCTCAACCCAAAGTACCATTACAAGAATGATCTGGGGTTTAATGTAAGGTTGATGAATGCAGGACATGGTGGAGAAGCTTGTGCCAAATCCCGTCATGCAGGGGACAATTAATGGAGAGGTGAGAACTTATTCAATTGTTTCTTCAACTTCTTACATTAGTGCATATATAGTAGTAAAAGTACAATAATTGAACAATTGATGTACAAATCAAGGAGTTTAGGGATGCCTTTGGGAGTTTTGGAAAGCCTTCTGTGGTTACAACTAGGCAAAAGAATGATCCTGGTAAATGGTCCATTACTATCTCTATAAGTGATAACTGATAAGTCCATAAGACTATAACCTATAAGTTATATAAGTATTAAGATTTACTAGCCTAATGCATTCTTATATTTGGTTATGCAGCTAACTGGTGGGCGTTATATGGAACTAGTTCGCCAAATCTTAGGGACGTAGCAATTAAAGTACTCTCACAGACTTGCTCATCCTCTGGTTGCGAGAGGAACTGGAGCACCTTCTCGCTCATCCATAGTAAGATACGGAACAAATTGGGGAGTAAGAGGCTCAAGGACTTATTGTATGTGCATTACAACATGAGGTTGAGAGTATGGCACATACAAGATGATATAGATGACGAAAATTGGGAACCGATTGAGTTTATTGATATATTCCATGAGCCCCCCGCAAAGGATGAGGAAGATGATGTTATATATCATTAGGGATCGAGGTGGCCCAGTGCTAGATGGGCCAGGAGGGCAGCTAGATCCTACCATTGCTGCTACCATGGGCCTAGATGTTGTGGTTGACCACATGTCTTCTGATGAGGATTAGGCTGCAGTAACAGCATCAGCAAGACCAAGTGTACCATTTGTGGAGCCACCTGGTCGACTTGAAACAACTATGGTGATGTCTAGTAGTGGGAGTTCAGATGATGCCAATGATACCATCCCTCCAAGTCAGCCATCAAGTCATGGAGGCAGTCAGGCAGGGTGGTGTTGCTGGTGAAGTCAGGGTCAACAAAGGGAGTCACCTCCACCAGGCCAAGTCATCTGATAGATGCATGGTTATCACAGCGTCCGCCTAGGCAGCAAAGCGGTTTTTGAACTGCTTAAATTGTGACCGCTTAACTAACGGGCTGATTTCTTGCCGCTTTTTTGCCTAGGCACTACCGCTTTGCTGCTTTTTGCACCATATTGCCGCCTAGATGCTAAAGCAGCCGCTTTTTTTACATTTTGTAATTTGAGCATATATATTTTTTTAATAATAATTTATTCTACAATGCCGTATATAAATTTTAATATATGAGCCATTTCGGAATCGAGGCCCAATTTGCAAATGAACTCCAAGGCTCAAAGTGCCTGTCGGCAATAAAATGTAAAGCATGAGCCATATTCAACATTGATAATCAATGAATCATTAAATAAATAATGACTTGAAAATCATAATAATGAGATCTATTAATTTATCATGTCGGCACTGTTTGGTTAAAAAAATGGAAAAATGGATACATCAATTCTGATTCCAATTCGAATATTATTCATGTATATTTAACAAAAAAAATCACGTTAAAAATAATTTGTGAAATAATTTGACTAAACTATATATGAATAATATTGTTATTCATAATTGTGATTCTTGAATTTTTTATTTTTTTTTATTTTTATGAATGTGATTGTTGAATGTTTGTTTAGTACTTTAGTTTATTATAAAAAGTATTTGTATTAAAAAGTAGTTTGAAAGTAGTTATATTAAAAATATAGACTCAACCGCTTTGGTCGCTTTATTGCAGCCTAAGCGCCGCTTAGTCGCCTAATCGCCAAGACAGAACCCCAATCGCTTTGGTCGCTTTACCGCTTTAATAACCATGGATAGATGCGAGCCACGGTTCCCCTGTTGCCCAGACTTATATTAGGAGTAGGAAAAGCATATCAAACCAGGGACAAACGAATGATGATGCAAGCATGCAGGATCTTAAATTGAGCATGGGAAGCATAAGCCTAGATCATGGTCACAGTGGTTCACAACAGCAGAGTTTGGCCAGTTGGCAGTCATCGGAGTACCTATACGGGGATCACAGCACCAGGTCAGATTACATTGGGTATTCTTCTTATGGAGATCATGTTATTCCTCAAGGCCCTGAACCTGGAGAGTACACATAGGAGTGAAGGTGGGCTGTTGATTGACTGGTTTTAGAAACCCCTACCCATATATTCAACAACAACACGAACAACAAGAGTAACAATGGCTCTTTCACCCACCCACGATTGACGGTTACCCCAGAGCGTTATTCTTCCAGTGATTCGACATGAAGACATATCAGTCCCACATAAATCAATATGTGACATACTACAGTGATGAGTTGACTTGAGAGTCATATGTGGCCTCTGTTTAGAATCAATTGATGCAGAATGCTGAGTGATACTCTTGGTCTCTTGCAATCTTGTGAACTTATGGATTATGATTTATAACTTACTAAAACTTCTTATTATTGTAAAATTTTGAATACATTTAAGTTCTTTGATTGTTTAATGTGTAATGTATTTGATACTTGATAGTTGATAACTTAAACCACTTGATATCTCTACAGTACATGTTGTCTAACCTTGCATTTCACAGCATGTTGGTGTTACACATAAGGTCGACTTATAAGACATACTTAGGGTTATTTTCTCACAAATCCAAGGCCACTAATGTATTCAAAATGCCTTAAATAGGCTAAATACCAAGTTTCAACCCAATCAGGGCCCTAAAACCCAATGAGATGGGCCACCGAGTTTATGCCCAAAAATTGGTACATCTCGACCGAGATGGCGTGATCTTGGTTTTTCTTTAGTGGCGACATCCCACCATGTCATTTAATGATATCATTGAAAATTATGTACTTAGTTCTTATGAAAGTTTGACAATATGTTCAAATGATTTATTTCATTACTTGTTTAAATTGCTTATTATTGATGCTCTTTGGTACTTAAAACAATCTGTATGTCTATTATACAAACATCAAAATACAACCATACAGTGTTGACAAAGTGTCCGCCTAGGCGATTCAAAACTTTGAACTGCTTAATTGAAGTGCTTTTTCCTTTTTTTGCCGCTTTGTCGCCTTGTTGCCGCCTAGACACTAAAGTAGCCATTTTTTTTATATTTTGTACATAATATTTTTTTCTTAACTTTTTTTTTTTTAATCAAAATTTATTCTACAAAGCCATATATAAATTTAATAGCTTAGTCATTTTGGAATCGAGGCCCAAATTACAAAGGAACTCCGAGGCCCAAAGTGATATAGGTCCTCTACAAGCTCCAGGGGCACTGCCCCCACACCCCCGCCGGCTCACCAACAGAATGTGAAGCATGAGCCATACTTAACATTGAGAATCAAGGAATCATTAAATGGACAATGACTTGGATATCGGAGTAATGAGATCTATTATTTATTGTGTTGGCCTTATTAGTACATAGTCATTGTTATGATGTTTGATAAGATGAACTTATGTTTTTGTTCTTTTTTTCGATAATTTTGTATAATTATGATTCTTGAATGCTTTCTTTTTTGGATGAATGTGACTATTGAATGTTTGTTTAGCTTATTATAGAAAATAATTGTGTTAACAAGTAGTTTAAAAGTAGTTGTATTGCAAATTTTTGCAACCGCATTGGTCGCCCTATTGCCGCCTAGGCGCCACTTGTCACCTAATTACCTAGGCGAAGCCCCAATCGCTTTGGTCGCCTTTCCGCCTTGACAACCTTCCAACCATATATTGCAAAAACAGGGGTGTGAATACAAAACGCCAATATGGTTAGCTATTTTGTAATCTGATAATTTAAATAGGAATAGATAGCCTAAAAAGGTTTGCAAGAAGTTTACAGCCTTAATTTGGGCTAACCCACCACACTTCGCAGAAGAAGAAAAAAAATTTTGGTGAAATTTAGGATACTTCAGTCAGATTGAAACTATATGAGATTTTAAACCTTATTCCAACAACGCTGTGGTTTCAAGCAACCTCATGTTGTTCCTTGGTTCACAATAACCCGTGCTGCAATTTTATCCAGACCTCTACTCGAGAGCTCATAAGTGCATCTGATCTTTTCCATTCAGATCTTCGATCATCTAAATTTTACTGATCACATCATTCCTGTTTGATACCCTGCTTTGGTGTCCTTTTCAATGCCTATATATTTGCAATTTTATCTGTCTCCTTTATAAAGATTATGCACCTGCCTTTCTTGAGTAGGGCTTATGATATTGTTGTTATGATATTTTGGGTGGTGGTTGATATCTCTACCACTTATTTTGTTTGAGTCACGTTAATGATGTTGGTATGATATTTTGGGTTGCAGTTGGTATTTTCTATAGTGTATACACTTATTTGTCCATTGCTAGCTGGGTTCAATACAAATTTCGTCTCTACTATTGATGCTGATGACTGGTTTGCTTCCAGTACCAACTTGTGTTACTCGATTGCTATAAGGTTTAGTTCAGTAACCACATAGGAGGAGTGTCCCCATTGTGCTATGTTTTTATCTCTCTGTGTTGCATTCTTCCTTTGTATTTAGTCTTAGGCTAGGCCACTAGGCTAGTAGCATGCATACTTATGGTCAATTATTTGCTATTATAAATAATGGAGTTTGTAATTGTATATAGCTTATTGTTTTACCATAATAGGAACACATGGCCTGGTTCTATTGTGGTTCAGACAAATCTTATTCATATCATTCTCCCCTTTTTCTTTCCTCTTCCTCACAGGTTTTAGTTCAGGTCCTGGTTTCACTAAGTTTTATTCGGTTGAAGCTTTCTGGAGCTCCTTTATTTACAGTTCATAAGTTGTTGAAGTCTAATGGCCACAGGCCACTGACTCTATTTATCGTGGATAATTTCTTGCCTCACCCCCACACAAAAATTCAATGTTTTGGGTACATGAAAAGGATAATAAACTTTAGTACAAAAGAAAAAGTCTTCAATTAGCAATGCCAATATCCAACCCAGAGCCGACCAAAAAATAAAAATATTCAACGTATGAAAAGGAGGGAAAATTGCTATGCAATCAAATGATGATTAATGGTATCCAAAGCTAGATGCAGTGGGTTAGACCACCCAGACAGCTATAAGCCTCCTATAACAGAAACTTGAGAATATTATAAGACAAAAAAGGAAAGAGAAAAGGGGGGGGGTTTGGGGGGAAGGCGAAAACCACAACCACAAAACAAAGTTCCCTTGTTCTTTTTTGGGGATTTGTAGAGTGATATCTTTGTATTAACCATCCTCCTAACTGGCTTCTTCCATTAGCAACTCAAGACCCTTATAGATCTAAAAAGCATTGCTCCACAGTCCACATAAGAACTAATAGCTTATTAAGCATGCCAACAAAAAAAATGAGTCAATGGGTAGAACAGAAACCTTTTTTTCAGGAACGAACAAAATAATAATTAACCAAAAGCCCCACAAGGGGAAAGAATGTAAAACCTGGGGGGAATTGGGGGAGGGTGCGCACAATCACAGCCAACTAATCAGCAAGACAGAGGACCTAGACCCCAGGAGACAACAATAGTCATATTCCTTGGGGTGTCCACAACGGGGGGTTTGGGGGGAGGGTGAAGCTTAAAAGAAACCTCGAAGCAAATGGCTCACCAAATCATGTCCACCGGTCTAGATTTGGAGGTTCATCTTCTCAAATTCCGCTCCCACCACAGGTGAGAGATCAACGCCACCAATCGACCTGTCATATCACAAATGGAGGGGCCTACATAATGTCTCAAGAACCAGTCCCAAATCTCGAGAGAAACCAAAGAAGCCCTTGGAGCGAGGCCAAATGGATATGATGGCTTTTGCCCACAAGGAACAAAATGGCCAGAGGAAGAAGATGAGATCTACATCTTCGGGGTTGTTCCAACAAAGGATGCAATTAGGACTAACATTAAGGTGCTTATGTAAAAGAAAGGATTGGGTGGGGAAGCAGTGGGTGAAGGCATGGCAAGGAATTTTGCCTCTAAACCAAACCACGGGGTGCCAAGTGATTGTGGGAGAGTGGGATCGTACTAGGTTCCACACAGAAGAGGTCGTGAAGGAGCCTAAGGGGAAGGCAACCAAATAGAGCAATCCAGTCCATTGGAGCAGAGGGAGAGGAGGTTGGACCAAAATTGAGTGAGACTCGACGGGAGGGAAGAGGGGGGATCCAGGAGTTCCCAATGATGAAATCATAGAGGAGGGTGAGCTTAGGGATACGAGAAGCATAGACCTAACAAGGGCCCAAGAGGTTGTAAAGAATTTCAGAAGGGTGCCAAGGGTCTAGCCTAAAGAAGGTAGAGGTCCCATCAGCAATCCAGGTGGAGGTGGTGGGCAGAGCTAAAGGTCTGAGGAGAAGCAACTTTCTCTAGACCCAAGAGGGATTGTTGGGGAGGGAGACAGTCAAATAGAATCTTCTCGTAATAGGTGGGAGTAGACCCAGTTAACTCAGATGGAGTCCTATTTGGAGGAGATCTTCCAGATGAGCTTTAGCAGGCAAGCGCTATTGACTTCACCAATCCAACGAAAACCAAGGCAACCTTCAGATTTGAGGCAGAAAATAGAGGACCAGGTGAGAGGGTGGAGGAATCTGGAGGATTCTTGGCTTTTACAGAGGAAAGCACAGAAAAGGGATCAAGGATTGTGATTTTGGGAACAAAAAAAATGCCACACCTAAAGGTAGGAGGAACAAATAACTGATCTAATCAAGACCACCCTCCTAGCAAAGGAGAAGAGTCCACCCTCCCACAATTGGAGTTTCATCCTGATCAGATAAAGCATAAGGGTATGATGGTGATACATTGAACATCACTATTCCAACCTTTCTATCTCCAAACGTATTCGTTGAGAAATATCAGCAATCATCAGATCAATGATGGATAAGAATACATCAAAAAATATAAAAAAACTCTTTACTTCATAATCATAGAATTGAGTAGCACCTTATCTGTTCTAGAAGGAATAAATGCTCCTTTTGCTTTCTGACGACGAACTTCATAGTCTCCTATTAATTTCATAGCTTCAGTCGACCTCAAAAGTGTTGAAGTTTCAAATTCCCATGTAACATGCTCATAACCAAGATCACTCCATTTCACCAACCACTCATGATAGCAATCTGTAATATCCATACAATGCTCTCTTTTGTAATCATCACGCTGCTTAGAGGACATGAGTGGCCTTTTTTGTAGAAGACGATGAGGAACAGTCCACTGAGATTTCCACATTACCTTATACTGTCAGGGAAAAGAAAAAGGTTACCATCAGTATTTCACAGACTAATAATCAATCATCAGAAACGAATTTACTGTTGACCAAAAAAAATCATCAGAAACAGTCAACTAATCATCTCTTCCAAAAGCATCATCAGCCAGTATCCAACCTGGTTTTTCCTGTTGAATTTGGCAACAAGCAGTGGAACCTCTTGAAGCAGCTGACTTTCAGGAACCCAACGGTTGTGAACATGAGCAAGACCTTTGTACTTCACCAGATATTCCTTTTGCCTCTGCACTTCTAGCACCACAAAAATAACAACTGATCAAACTCCAAGAAGGACAGTTATCATTAACACAGTCGATCAGATAATTGAAAAAATAAATAAATCACCAGGATGTAACCAAAAAGACATTCGGAATCTATAAAATATTAAGTAGCACAATGTACCTTTACCTTCCTTTTCTGACACATTAACTTGTCGAACATCCCAAATCGATTCTACTCCATCAGATACTGAATGTACACCAAATATGATCTTCTTCTTGACACACAAAAAACAGTGCCAGGCACCAGGTGGGACATCCTTCAAAGGAGGATCAAGGCAAGATAGATGGAAGTTTCTTTTGCATCCCTTTCCATCACAGCTCCTGAAACAGTACAGCAATCAAAAAATCTCAAGGTTTAGAAAGCTATCAAATTTGCCACTAGACATGCCAATAGGAACTAAAAACCCTCAATGCAGAACAAATTTTAAACCACCAAATCGATGGTACTAAATGGTCAAGATTCGAATATGAGAGTGATCCAACAGTTAGAAGGGGCTGGGTAGAACGCTCTCGAAAAATAGCTAGCTTGTAGCTCCAAGGAAAATCTCTGGAAAGTTGTAGGTTTTATGGAGCTCCTAAAACTGGATACAGAAATTACAGAAGAAGGGGTAGAACAAGGTCCCTGACCTTGGATTCCCTTCTAGGTCCCTGACCTTCTAGGAGAATCTATAGAACACTGCCAAGCAGCTATTGGTGGGTAGTTAGGTCCCAAGCCCAGTGTAGACTACTTCCCATGTCCCTGACCTGCTGGTAGTCAATAGTGAGCACTGCGCAGTCCCAAGGAAGAAGGAGAGGTCCCTGACCAGCTTCAAATAACCCAAAACAAATCAATTCGCTACCAATTTCCAGTCCATTGTATTCTTCCCCCAAGGATTATATATGATGCTAATCAGCCTTACAAGTTACAACTCATAAAAGAAATAGGAAAGAAATTTCTTTAAAAAAAAAAAGAACTTGAAACAAGGTTGTAGACGTAGGACTCCTTTTGGATGCTTGAAAAAAAGTAAAAACATAAGAAACCACTGTCGCGCACTAATTATATAAGTAGGGAAAATTACATTAAAGAACCACTTGATTAAACCAAGTTATTTTTGTACATGGAGTTCGAACCCTAGTTATGTATCACTAGACACGGCTCATAAGCCACAGTCCACCCAAGGCTTATCTTAAGGAAGGAAAAAAATAATGCATCAAAACATGGATCAAGGGTTCGGTTTCGAGACCAGTTTTGACCTGGCCAAAAATCAAAATCTCCAGGTTTTGACCAATATTATTTTAAAATTTCAACCCTAGGTTTCGAGCCTTATATGACCTTCATTTCATCTGATTTATTGCCTTCCACCTATTTAAAAATAAAAACAATGGAACTAGTATTTTGCCAAAACAAAAACCACTGAAAATTTATCATCCAAGTATACTAACAAATGATTGGTTCCGAGAAGTACAAATTTTGTATTGCATACAGGCATAAAATCATCAGCATACATGAATTGTTTGATAGAATGGTTACATATACAACAAGCTAGTTTGTCAAGGAAGCAAGGCGACCAAAGGCCTCTATGCCTAAGCGATTAGGTGACAAAGTGGCACCTAGGTGGCAATAAGGCGTTGGGTCCAAATTTTTCAATACAACTACTTTATGTAATAAGCTAACAACCATTCAACAGTCACATTCATCCAAAAAAAAAAGCTTCAAATATCATAATTATATAAAGTTATCCAAAAAAAGTACACAAACATAAGTTCATCTCATCAAGCACCATAACAATGACTATATACTAATAGGGCCAACATGATAAATTAATAGATCTCATTATTCCGATTTCCAAGTTTTTGTCCATTTAATGATCCCTTTGATTCTCGATGTTAAGTATGGCTCATGCTTCACATTCTGTTGGTGAGTGGGTGGGGGTGTGGGGGTAGCGCCCCCAGAGCTAGGAGAGATCCTATGTCACCTTGGGCCTCAGAGGTCCTTTGCAATTTGAGCCTCAATTCCGAAATGACTAAGCTATTAAATTTATATATGGCTTTGTAGAATAAATTTTGATTTAAAAAAAGGTTAAGAAAAAAATATTATGTACAAAATGTCAAAAAAGCAGCTGCTTTAGCGTCTAGGCGGCAACAACGTGACAAAAGCGGTAGCGCTTAGGCGAAAAAGCAGCAAAAAAACAATGCGTCAATTAAGCGGTTCAAAACAAGGCGGTTGAAAAACCACCTTGCAGCCTAGGCGGACGCTTTGACAACAGTGACAACAAGTCAACAAAATACAATGACATAGTGATGTAACCCCATAACATAGTGATGTAACCCCATAATTTAAGGTTAGATTTTTAGGATCTTCTGAAGTAGGTCCAACATTAATTAGGGTTCTATGGGTAAACTAGGGTTTTTAGAAGTTTTGGCCAATGGGTTTTAGGCTCTGACTTTGCTGTTTTTATGTTTTAGATTTAAGGCTTAAGGTTTTGGAAAGGTTAATGGGGTCTGGAAGGTCTGGTTTAGGGTTTAATGAAGATTCTAAAAATTCTACAGAAGTCCCAGGTTGAAGAAGACTTGCAGAAAATTTCAGATTAGGGTAGATAGGTTGGGAGGGGCTAATGACTTAAGGAATGTGTTCCTAGGTTAGGTGCAATCCTAGGAAGGGGTGTTTGGAGTCTAGAGGGGCAGGGGGAAGTGGGGTTTACATAAGGAGAGGTGCTGCTGCTTACATAGAAACAGGGAGGGGAAGAGATGACCTACAGTTGCAAAGGGAGGGGCTGGAATTGCTGGAAACTAAAGGGAATTAGCCTAAGGGGATTCACGATGGGTTGGGGGTGTAAAACTAGGCCAAACAAGAGAGGGAAGGGGCTGTTAGGGTAGTGGACAGAGGGAGAGAGGGTTAGGGTTTGGGTGGGGGTATCTCATATTCTCATTTACTTGAACTTGAAGAACTGCAGAAACCTTCTTGTAGAATGCTGAAATAGTGAGTGAGGGTCTTGAATGTCGAAGAAAAAGCAATGCACCAAGCCAGCCAGGATACCCTCACAGGATCCCATGACTTCCATAAGTCAATTTTCTCAAACTCTATTTCATTCAATCAAACTGACAATTACATTATGCCTTAGGCTATTTATAGCCTTGCAAACCCAACTAAACTCAAATTGGTAACTTGGCCCCTAAGTAACAATAATTGCAAAATTAGGACTCACCTAAACAACTCATACTAATACTCTGAAAAAAGTAAATAACTCTTTCCTATTTTAGAACAACTCTAGGACTCTAACAACACTTAAAAAGGAATCAAATTACTACAAGATTCCAGCCCATAGATTGGAATCTCTAACAGGCACTTATTTGTAAACCAAACTAGGACTTAACCAAAATAGAATTACTATCATATAAGGTTTCCTAAAATTAAGGAACCCTATCCTAACAACTCAACACTAACCTTAATGGACTGTAACTATTAACTGACTCATCAGAATAAAATAAAATAAAAAATTATATCCCTAACCCTAGGATCGTGGGGAGCAAAATAAGACCTATATTGGGCCCCAAAAAGGGACTTAGAAAATGACCAGAATACCCTTGGGGTATTCGGCCAGCCTTAGGTGCACCTTTTGGGTTTGATTTTTGGCCAAATTTAGGGTTCCAACCCAGGATACATCAGTTCTTCCCTTCATAAAATCATTCATCACCTGATGAATGTGCCTGTTGTGTGCATCTGTGTTAACTCTCTAGAAGGCTTTCAAGTGGACCCAACCTCTCATCTTGCAGTAAGGAGGAAGTAGTAGGTACAAGGCCGCCAATACTGCTCCTAGACAGAACTCTGAAAGGGTGATGTGGTCTTCAAGTCTAGAAGTGTCTTCTTTAACGAGACACAAGGACATAAAGAAGTGTCTAGGGAAGCTTTTAGGGTCCTTCTCTGTTAGTTCCTTTACGTTGATCGTCGTTAGCGCCTTGAGAATGCTGACAACATCTTTTTCAAGAAGTGGAAGGCTCAAGGGAGGCCCCATTCCACTTGGGGGTGGGGCTGGTATGGTCCTGCTATTTGTTACCTCTGGTGGAGTGGGTGCCTCAACTTCTTCTTTGGTTACTTGGATCTTGGCATTATGGACTAGGTCCTCCTCTGTTTGGACTTTGCCTATGTCACTCTCGTGTTCAAGAACTAGTGGCTTGCTTAAGGCTTCATCTTCATCATCGAGGGCTGCTTCTAGTGGTGGACAAAGGATGACTTCTTCAAGAGCTGGTTCATGGGATTGAGAGACCGTATCTCCCCTTCTTTGGGTGCACTTATTGGTTGTTTCAAGGCTTGTAACTATTGTTCATCTCAGTGAGTTGCATGAGGATCTGCTCCAGCTGTTGACTTACTTCTAGTCCCCTCCAATAGTCAGTTACCTGTAGGTAATGTGGTCATCCATGTGTCTTGTTCTTCTGTACCAGTCCTCCTAATCTCTTCTATCAACTTCGGTGAGCCTCCTAGAGTAGGGGCATGGTTGGTGTCGCCTAACTTGAGGTTGTTGGGGAAAGAATAACTGGCTCAACACCTGTGACATCTCTTCCCAAGTGTCTAATTCACTGCCTTCATACCACAGCTGATTTTCATTGCAGTTCCACTGTTCATAGGCATATCCCACTAACTGCCTACTTGCAAGCCCCATCTTGTCATCTTCTGGATAATGGTGCCGCTCAAAATACTTGTCCAGATCATACAACCATTCATAAAATACCTGATGGTCTTGGACACCATCGTATGTCTCTGACTCGTACATCTCTGGAAGTCTTATTAGCTGATGTATCCCTCTGTAGATACGATGATGGGACTGGTAGTAATCTTCAGTCAGTTCTTCCATGATCCTGCTTCATCTAAGATGATTACAGACTGGAAATGGTGGAAGCTATAGCTCTGATACCAATGATGTAACCTTGAAATTTAGGATTAGATTTTTAGGATCTTCTAAAGTAGGTCCAGAACTCAAATAGGGTTTCTAAGCGTAAACTAGAGTTTTTAGAAGTATCAGCCAGTGGGTTTCAGGCTTTGACTTTGCTATTTTTATGTTTTAGATTTAGGGCTCAAGGTTTTGGCAAGGTTAATGGGGTTTGGAAGGTCTGGTTTAGCGTTTAATGAAGCTTCTAAAAATTCTGTTGAAGTCCAAGGTTGAAGAAGACTTGTGGAAAATTTCAGATTAGGGTAAACAGGTTGGGAGGGGATAATGACTTAGGGAATGAGTTCCTAGGTTAGATGCGATCCTAGAAGGGGGGGTGTTCAGAGTCTAGAGGGGCAGGAGAAGTGGGGTTTACACAAGGAGAGGTGTTGTCGGTTGCGCAAAAACAGGGAAGGGCAGAGATGACCTACGGTTTCAAAGGGAGGGTCGTCTCTTGGCCTAGGAGAAGGGGCTGGAATTGCAGGAAACCAAAGGAGATTAGCGTAAGGGGATTTGCGATGGGTTGGGGGTGTAGAACTAGCCAAACCAGAGAGGGAAGGGGCTGTTAGGGTGGCAGACAAAGGAAGAGAGGTCTAGGAAGAACTGCAGAAACCTTTTTGTAGAATGCTGAAACAGTGAGTGAGGAACTTGAATGTTGAAGAAACAATGCACCAAGCCAGCAGCAGGGTATCCTCCTAGGATCCCACGACTTCCATAAGTCAATTTTCTCAAACTCATTTCATTCAATCAAACTGACAATTACATTATGACTTAGGCTATTCATAACCTTGCAAACCCAACTAAACTCAAATTGGTAACTTGGCCCCTAAGTAACAATACTTGCCAAATTAGGACTCATTTGAACAACTCATACTAATACTCTGAAAAGGAAATAACACTTTCCTATTTTAGAACAACTTTAGGACTCTAACAAAACTTAAAAAGGAATCAAATTACTACGAGATTCCAGCCCTTAGATTGGAATCTTTTACAGACACTTATTTGTAAACCAAACTAGGACTTAACCAAAATAGAATTACTTTAAGATAAGGTTTTCTAAAATTAAGAAACCCAATCCTAACAACTCAACACAAACCTTAATGGACTGTAACTCTTAACTGACTCATCAGAGTAAAAAATAAAAAATAAAAACCTATATCCCTGAACCTAGGATCTGGGAAATAAGACCCATATTGGACCCCAAAGAGGGGATTGGAAAATGACCAAAATACTCCTGGGGTATTTGGCCAGCCTTTGGTGCACCTTTTGGGTATGATTTTCAGCTAAATTTAGGGGGGTCCAACCCAGGATACATCACGTGGATGTACTTCTAGAACAGTGGTAGTAGCTTCTATGTAAAGGCAGTAAGTCCAAGGAGGTCATGGGTTTAAACCTCCACCCCTACCACACCTTCACCCCTCACCCTATGCTTATGGGCTCTCCTAGTCGCTATGACTGGTTGATGATGATGAAAAAAAAAAAGGAATATAACATAACAACCAACAAGATTAAGCGATGGCTCATTCAAGGCATGAACAAAACAAAAATAAAAAAATGGGAAGTTTGGAACTGTTAGGAATGGGTCATGCTTCACATTCTATTGGCGACAGACACGGGAGCGGGCGGAGGTCTTGGGGGGCCACCCTGGCAGGGGTGTGGGCAATGCCCCTGGGCCTATAGAAGCCTTTTAACACCTTGGCCTCAGAGTATTAGTTTGCGCTTGGGCCATAAATAACTATTGTGGCTTAAGAGGTGTTTGAAGGTAGAGGAGCAAAAAGTTGTTTGAAGGCAAAGGAGTTGTGAAAATGGGGTAGACATTACCAAATACAAGAGAAATCAGCAAATATAAGTCGAAACCTGCGATATTCCGCAGGTTTCAACCAAGATAGAGGATTTTATAAGGAATACTTGACTGAAACTGGTCAAAAAAAGTTTTAGTCAAAATTTCGGTTAGTTTCAGGCGAAATTTCAGTATGTTTGGGTTGAGACACTATACCGAAATGAAATATCTGAAGTTTCATTTTCAACTCAGAAAAATGTAGATATTCAATTGCAATTTATTCCATGCCTCAATTTTTTTTTTTTTTATTTTAATAAGTGCTTTTGTATTAAAAAAGGTGAAAAACAGTACTGGCAATCTACTCTCCTAGAACCCCAAAAGCAATTACAATATGAAGTACACATGTCATTATGCATACTTCTGAATAAGCTCAGTTAACACCCTTGGAAAATCCTTAGGCTCCCACTCCACCTGTGCCTACCTCAGCTGAAACTGGAGCTTGATCTGAATCATCTATCAGCTTCCCCCACCCTCCACCCCCACCCCCGGAAAGAAAAAAAAAGGATATTGTTATCCTTCCTACCAGTGGGGCATACAAGGCAGAGATTACTGAGCAGCAGTCCAAGCAAGAACAGTTACATCAGCCATCATAGAAGGAGTGTCATTGGCAATATCATAGAATGTGGTATTTAGGCTAATAAGCAATTTAGATTTAAGTTGGCTTCTTTATAGGTCACGTGACCACTTCATTTCTCACATTACTTGGTAGTTAAGAGCGTAGTTAGTAACCTCACAGTACCTGTATCCCAAGACTTTTTATAGAAGAATGATGATATGTTTTAGCTTTTCTAGTTAGATTCTTAGCTAAGTTTAGCTTAACAAATTCATTCAGGTGGGGGGAAAAAAGAAGTTTAGCTTAAGAAGATCTCTTTTATTTAGCAGGCTGTTAGGAAAGTCTTTGGGAGACTCCTTTTCTTATTGAGACTTTTTAGTTGTGTTTTCAGCCTTATAAGTACCTCCAACCATTGAAGAATAAAACGCAGGCTTCAATTCAATTGGTGTTTGAAGCCAACGAGCTGTTGGGAGTCTTGGGACTAATCAGATCAGTCAACTCCTTGTCAGTAAGAAGCCTGGCAGGTTCCGTTAAAACTCCCTTCAACTAGGTTGAACGTCCATCTTTTCCACCAAGGCTCTAGTTCAAGTTACTACTCAAAGAAAGCCAGTTCTCACCCGGGTGGAGAAGATTGAACTTCAACCTGGTTAAGAGGGAGCATATCCCTAGGAAAGCTTCCATAGTCTAGACATCCCTAAGCCACAGCTTCACCACTAAATCTGTCAAAACTCACCAGGACTACATAGGTTCAGGGCATACTGATATGCTACACCAGCACACACACAGTCCAAGATCACTAATAAGGGCCACATCTTATATCCACACCATAGATCTCAATATCAATGGCAAAAAGAGAATCCATTAATCATTAGCAATGAAAGAAGAATTAATTTATATTAATTCAAAAGATTAAAATTTTCACAAGCTACTATCATAGTGCTAATATCCTATCTATCTTTGTTAGAATCAGTCTCTAAGAATCAAACCAGGTGCGAGATTGAAGAAGAAAGCAAGGAAGAAGAAGAATAAGAAGTAGTAGAACTGACAGGCTAGAACAGCACCCTGCGATTCTGGATTAATTTCCCAGAATCACAGATCCTTTATCTATAGCCTTCAATTCACCAATTACAACCTTGTACAACAAGTAATCCTATCCTCAAAAAAGGAAACAAATAGTACAGGAAAACTGACAGAATATTCTGCCCAGAATAGAAACAAACAGAAATAGAAAGTACTAAAATAGAAACAAAGGAAAAATAGAAATTATGCAAAACAGGAAACTCCAGGCTGCAGCACCAATCCTTGTGCAAATCTCAACAATCTTATTACATCCAAAGCAATTAAACAAATTTAAACTAATGCATCTTGAATAAATGCTCTAATATCCACAAGTGCAATCCACACACACAACAAGCATCATGTGTCCCTGCATCCTATAACATCCAAGTGTACTCATTCAATGCTGGAAAATCACCTGTCACAGTATCGAGAAGAAACACTCCTGAGGGGTAAGCTTTCCAATATAAGCTTAGTGAGGGAAAATGCAAACACAATGCACCTCTGTCTCTTCAAAAATGTAGTGAGACGATTACAAAGTGAATACACATGACAAAGCAAGCAATTAAACAAAACCACATGGTGTATACAATGTGTGCTCCATTATTGGATATCAAAACCTAGCAAACTATCTCTGTCTCAATCATAGTGCAAAAAAAATTTCAGTCCATCTTGGTAGGTGGCCAAAATTCTGAAATTTCGCCAAAATTTTGGATTCTTTTTCTAATTTCGACTCTTAATTTCGGTGGGTTTTCGGCGTCATTCTAGTCTGGTTTTCAGTGTCCAACCTAAGTTTATACAAATAAACACATTGGGAGTGTTATTTTTTTCCTAGAACCATAACCAAAGTGGTGTTCTTAATCAGCACATTCCCGGTTGACGGTTGTATGCGAGCGAAACTTGAAGTTTGGAACGTGAATTTTAACAAATGTAAATATGGATATGATGCAAGAAAACACTAAGATTGTCATTAAAATGCAACAAAAAAGATGACAACTAAAATTCAATATACAAGTAGTCAAGTACCAGTGTAGAAGTCAATAGTCAGTAGTACACAGTTAAGATAGTTTAAGTGTATAACATAACAATATATGAATCAATTACAAATTACAACTACACACCAGACCTAGTGACCTACTATAATGTGGTAATAGCCGCTATAGCGAGGGGTTCCATCCCGTGACCAAGGTAGCTCTGCGAATACTGGACAAATTCACCCTAGGACATGGGATGCCTATAGTGATCGACGAAGGGTCTTTTTCTGTCAATTCTCATTCTCATTTTCTGATATTTTTCATTTCTTTGATGTGTTTGGTATCTATTTTAGATCCTATTTTTATTTAAAAGAATAGAAAACCCCAAAATCCATAATAGACTTCCTGACTATTATGTATTATCCATCAAAAACTCATTTTATTCATTTTTGCGCAAGCCACTTAACAATCCAAATGCAAATTGAGGGTATAATAGTAAACATAATATTATTTTTGTGAAAATCCTATCGTTTCTCCATTTTCTCACTCCCAAGCCCTAATGATCTATTCTCAATTTTTATTACTATTTTTATCAATTTTTTATTTTGACATTAGCAAACTTTTTTTCCATTCCATAATTTATTCAGGACAAAAGTCACCAAATTATTTTTCATTTTTTACCAAAAATGAAATTCTTACATTCATTTAGCAAAATAGAGAATGAGAATCGATACCAAAAAGTCCCAAAGTCAATCGTTGCTCTTATGTAGGTGGCATCATCAAAATAAAATAGCCAACCCATCTTAGGTAATGTGTCGTAAGGGAAACAGCTCTTGTGGCCAGTGCTTAGAAAGGGATACGTTAAAATTATTTATTTTTACCTCTGGTACTTGTACAAGTCCTGGCACTGCTGGTGGCCCTGAAGGATATATAAAGAGGAGCCCACAAATGACCCACCTGATCCATTCCTTACCCATATGTAGACATACCACTCAAATGAGCAAATGGGCTACCATATGCACTCAAACCAGCAAATGACTCAGCATATGCCGCAACATATGCTTCCTCATATCCATATCCGCTACAAGGCCCATAAGCCTGTATGGTGCAGACCCTACACTTTCCTTGCCATCCAAGCTCATTGATCCTATTGAATCTGCCAAGCTAGTCATGTCAGCATCAGTTTGTCTCGGTGGGTGGAACTGTCCACGGGGCCCTCTATTGTAAGCCCTAAATGTGGAGCCCATGTCCTTATGATGAGGTATGTCGACTTTGTTCATCCTGGGTGGTATACGTGAATTGTGTCTCCCTGATGAATCTCATGGGGGGAGGTTATGACTCTAGTAGTGGAACCACCATACGCTCTGAAAGTCCTCCACCACCACGACCATCATCATCATCATCATCATCATCATCCCTATGCTGAGTCTGACTAGGAGGTAGGGTCTCATCCAAATCCTACGCGTATGTGGAAGGCACAAAATCATCATCGTGTGGGGCCATCGTCCAATCCTCATCAACAATATCAACTGCCCCTTATGCATGTACCCTCGTCAACCATGAATGCATCGACATCAACCCACGCATAACGAGCAATCTCTAGGTCAAGCCTCACTCCAGGTTGGTTCAACACCGGCTCACCCCTATCCCTCACCCAATCAACGAGGGGGTCCTCATCACCTGAGTCCACCTAGAAGATATCCACAAGGTCGATGGTCTCTACTACCTTTGACTCTCCACCTGGCTCTTTATGCATTGCATCATCAATCTAAGTTTATAGTGGACCAACACAAGATCATTTAGGCACTAAGATCCAAATCTGTTCCACCTCTTCAAGTGGATCAAGTAAAATGTGCTATAGTTCCTTACACATCCAAAGGCGAAGCAAGTCTGCTAGAGGACCTTGATCACCACTTTCCTCAGGCTCTCTACACTTCAGCAAGAGAACCCACCACTCAGCTAAATGATGACAAAAACATTAAGTTCTTAGTTATTAGTAATTAACTTAGTTTAATCTGTAAAATGTAATAAATCTATGTGAGTTATCGATCTAACATGGATCTGTGTTATCCCATCCCTTCACAACAGCATTTGTTTCGAAGGACCTAAATCTATCCCTGAAATTCTTAATCTACAATCATTTGTAATGATGCTTCGCTAAATTCTTTTAAAACTCAAATGCAAGTCCTAAGTCCTAATTCCCTACTATCTCACTTAATTGTTACAGAAGGACTAGAGCGTCGATTCCGGTAAACTTAGCAACCACGGCCATCACAACCTCAAGCAACTCGTGTCCAACCCCAAACAGTTGTTGTACTAGTGTTTAGGATTAAGATAATAGGTCGCACAAATTTACAAACTCACAATGAGCTATAAGATTTTCATTAACATAAGAATTAATGAATTACCAACAAACTACATATTTACTTACTAGCCTCATGTAGCGGATGCACAAGATGGGAGGCGAATCGAGGATCAATAATCTCCAAAGGATCTTGCAGCCTCTTGGATTTGCGCATTGTACGGCCAACCACATGGCCTGAATAGTTGCATACATCTGGGACATAGTGAACCCCTTCATGGAGGAGTCCACCATATGCAAGACCTTTATAATAGGCTCCACGGTCTGCAACACTATCCCCACCTATCTCTATAAATCATCGGATGATACAATACCCTATGTTGTGTGCTTGCTGTTGGTCCTGGAGTATGACAAAAACATCAAGCTATTACTTAATAGATAATCTAATAATTTGAAGATGCAATAATCTTATACGAGTTATTAATCTAACCTGGATTCACTCCAATCAAACCATACCTGAGATGCAAATATGGATCCCAAGCCCGTTCTCTTCTCGAAGATACTCTTCAAGGCGATATAGTTCGTGGCAAACCTCGTGACACCAGGTTACACTAAGTCACCCCCACTTGCATGCCTCATCATATCAAAACCATAGCCATGATTGTATATAAAATTTGTGACCTTTTGAGCCCTGCCACTATGCTCTCCACAATCTGGAACTTCCCAATATCCTTCAACATGAGGTCGATATAGTGGGCCACACAGCATGTCCAAAATATATTATACTCCATAGACCTCATCATCTCACCAGCCTTTTTGAAGTTGAAGCCATTAGTAGTCACGATCTGTACAATATTCCTCCGCCCCACCATCTTTTTTAGTTCTGTGGATGCATCTAGTGAGGTGAGAGACCACAGGTACATCTATGGACTTCTTCAGGATGCGGTGACTTCGTAGGTCTTCCACAAGGGCCTCAATTGCCCAATGTAAGTCGCCAACTCCTGCTTCTACAGTGTGAGGTATTTGTTTATGATCTTATGAGGGGTGAGGCCATGGTATCCAGGACATGCCTTTACAATCATGTACATCATGTTCTGGTAATAAGGCCCCTGTGCTATGTTAGCTGAAATGGTATTATAAAGCACTGCTTCCTTCATCTTCCCCTCCATATGGTTCCAGACACCGAATATATTGGGCTGCTTTGCCCCCTCCTGAAAAACATCAGGATCCACCTCTAGCATCAGAACATGTTATGGAAAACCTGTTAAGAGAGGAGCACCCCTCTGACTCTCAGACCACCTATTCAAGCCAAAAACGCCACCCCTAACCCGAATCCTAATGATCCATCCCTTGCAACTCAAAAGGGACTAGCTTCAGCCTTCTACTCCTGCTAGTGCAATGCCCTGCTCTCTGCCATCGTCTGCCTCAACTCCTTAGCCTCCTTCTCTCTATGTATATTGGTAGGATCAACATCCTCATCACTATCAGAATCTACAACGTATCTAAAATACCCCCTCACTGCCTCATCTAGTGCTCTGGCCACTCTTTGCTTGCATGTTTTTCTCTTCCCTGTCCCCTTCTCTATCTCTCTCAGTGCTTTCACTAACTCCGCGCTAACACATCATTGCACATGATAATGTCTGACAAAATGCCAGTGAGGTGTGCCTTGAACCTACTGATGCCACCTCGCAAAAGCCTCCAACTACAAAAATTACATTGTGTCCTCACTTTATTACTGTCAATCGTCGTGCAGTACTGTCACGCTGGGTCAACCCTCTTTTCTCTAAGAGCAGCAACCCGTGCTTGTGCCTGCTTTCCACCCTCCCCCACCTTTGTGGCCATCAACCACCTGCCCCCTGCTTCTGTGACTATGAACCACGCTCCCCCTACCTCTGTGAATGTGATCTTAATTGCCCATGACTCCCAGATATAATTACTGTTGCATACAAAATGATTGCATAAATTATTGAACAATATGAAAATAATTTTTTTCAAACAAAGAAACAATCATGTACTTAGTAATTTTTCCTTTGCCCATACATGTTTTTAAACATAAAATGAATTTTCAAAATTTTTCCAACAAGAAAATGGGCAATGAAACCATATGGACAACACTTTAAAAACACATACAAAGCCATTCAGGTTTTTCTATAATTTTCAAAACCTTTTTACCTATTTTTCCATAATTATTGATATTCTTATAAATATTTTAATAACTTTTTAAAATAAAATAATCATTTATTGGGTGGAAAAATATTTTGATTCCGTGAGATCGTAGATCGGCCCATGGAATTTAGTTTGGAGAAGAATGGCTACTTCTAAGATGAAAAACTACAAGATCTTATTGAAATGCCATTGGATCCACACGATGTATGCGTTTGTTGGCAAAAACCACGCAATCACATGTGAAAAATGATAATGATCGACTCATACAGTGCAAAAATCACACTAGAAATGAGATTTTTCTTGAAAAAGGGGCCAAAATTTTGCTCGAAATGAGCAAAATTTTGCCCCTCGATCTTAAAAAGAGTTAAGGTAGTCGAAATTATGACCAAAATTTCTTTGATATTTATACTATTTCATATCGACCTCAATTTCGTTTCAGTCTGCACCGAGATAGCAAAATTTTGTGAAATTTTAAACTATGGTTTCCATTGGTATAGTACTATTTGACAACCCTAATCGTGTTCATACTATTTGACAACCCTAATCATGTTCAATTGCCCTTCACCGAGAAAGTCTCTCGTCAAGCCCCCTTTTTATGAATTAAAATGATATTAAAGAGCCCCAAAAGGGAGGAAAAGGAATCTATAAAGGAATAGGGGGGAACCAACCTTTAAAGAGGAGGCTGGAAAGCAAACTCAAACCCGAGTAACAACGATGAGACTATTCCTTGGGTATCTAAAACGGGCCAGGTTGGGAGGTAACTGAAACCTAATGGAGATGTCAAAGCAGATGGCTTTCCAAATCAACTCCATGGATTTAAATTTGAAAGTCCATCTTTTGAGGTTATGCTCCCACCACAAGTGGTGCACAGTGGCACCGAAGACCAGCTTACCAACACGATCACAAATAGAGTTACCTGCAAAGGATCTTAAAATCCATGACCAACCTTGACCAAAGCCAAATGAGCATTCAAAGCGGGGCCAATTGGCGAGAGGGCTTTTTCCCAGAGGGAGCAGGCAAAGGGACAAGTGAAGAACAAGTGGCCTAGGTCCTTTGAACCATTCAATCAAAGGGTGCATTTAGGGTTAGCAAGAATATTATAGCATTAGTTCAACCATTATACCAGAAAGGCAGAAACTATGGAAGTAACTGGATATAGAAATGCCAGAATAAGAAGAAAAAATTGTCACATGTATTTTGCCCAACTAGGATTATAGCAGAAATCTCGTTCAAGTATATCTTCCTCCTATTTCAATACCTAGGCAAACACTTCAAGAATTAGAAATTAACCTCATTCACTTTTTTCCCTGTAAACCCTCATCTAGTTTGACTTTCCAACTTGGAATTTGCCTCAGCTGATCCCCGAACCAAATGGGTAATTCCATTTTCCCTTTTTCCGTCATAACCTAACAAATTAGTAATTCGATATTGGAGCTTGGCATTTTCAGCAGCAAGCTTCCAAATCTCCTGAGAAGCTTGTCGGGTCCTGCACTGCCGCAGCCTTTTCATCATCTAGCTATTTTGGAGCTCACTTATAATCTTTGACATATCTTCATTTGCAGCAGCTGGATTGGATTGCCAACATTCTTGGAGGCAAGCAAGGCTTTCAAGTCTTGACAAGCGTCCCTCTGCTTCAGCAACTTTTTTCACTGGAACGTTTCAGATATCCCTCCAGGTCATGTGACTCTCAAGCAACCCCATTGTTGCCTTGTTGGTGATCTCAAGGGAGGACGGCGGACTCAACGTTTGAATGCATGAAGGACGACAGATGAAGATGGAGAGTTTAATGGATAATGGAAAATAGGGTTGGGTTGGAAACAAAGAAGTTTTATAAAAATAATGTAAATTTACTGTTTTAACCCCACTTATAACCATCAAAGTCACACGTGTTCTAAGAACCCCCGCAAAAAACGGATGAAAGTAATTTTTATAGAAAAATCAAAAACAGGTTAAGACCTGTTTTTAAATTTTGATTTTTTTTCAACCCTTTTTAAATTGATATAGGCAATATAAATTGTACCAAACACTACAATTTCTATTTATTTGGGTAAAAATAAAAAAATGAAAATCATGCCAAAGACTGCCTTAGTCTTCGTGACCCCCTGCCTTTTCTTCTTCCTCTTGTATCTTCCCCACTTTCTCTTCCTGTCCCTTTTCATCTTGTTTATGTATTTCAATACCCACCCAAAGGGGAGGGGGGGAGGGGGGGAGGGAATAAAAAATAAGAAGAGCTGAAACCCTTACAGAACTGCGACTACATTGAGTTAAAGTTGAATGTACAATTTCTCACTCCTAGTCTTCTAGAAGAATACAAGCAAGCATCTTTTGAGAAGAATCTTGCCACCCCCCAACCCCATTCACCAGATCCCTCCATCTTTGGAGTTTCAACCATATCATCCCTACCTCACCCATGTCAAGTCTCTCAAAACCTAGATCCAGCCACTGTACAAAATGTCGGCGACATATCGCCGACACAGGGCGATATGTCACCATGTCGCTGGGGGGCGATACGACACCCCCGAGCGACACCGACATCGCGAGAAGTCGGGCGATAAATCGCCGACTTCTCGCGATATATCGCTAACGGTCGAAATTTCGACCGTTTGCGATATATTGCGAGAAGTCGGCGATTTATCGCCGACTTCTGGCGATAAAAGGGCGAAATTCGAATTTTTTTTTAATTTCTCTCTCTTCTCTCTCTTCTCCAGAGCTTCTCTCTCTCATTTTTCGCACTTTTCACTATATTTTCGTCCGATCTTCGACATCTACGGGTACATCTTGCTTCCTTGTTGCCGGATATCACGTTGTTTCTGTCGATCAGTAGCCGTTTCGCACAGATTTGAGAGTTTTTTCGTCAAACAGGTAACCATTCTTATCCAAGTAATTTTTCACAAAATGCATGCTATATGATGTTGGATGATTTTGAAATTAATATATGTTGAATACCATGTGACGATCTACGATTTCACGGAGTCGGAATTTTTTTCCGCAAAGTATTTAATTTTTTTATTTTTGTGGGTAAAAAATGATATTTTGATTATCTTGTATGATTACTTTTTAAGTGATACAGTGGTTGTATGATGATAGAAAAAACATATGTGGAACTCCGTGAGCCGATCTATGGACTCACGGAGTCGAAATATTTTTTGACCCAAAAATAAGTTATTTTATTTTTCAAAAAATATCCTGATATTAATAAAAATATCAATAATTATGAAAAATGCAAAAAATAGGGGAAAATGGGGGGGGAAATGTTTTGAAAATTATGGAATAATTATATAAGTATTTTTCAACTGTTGGTTGTGTTGTCCATGTGGCTTCATCGCCGGTTTTGATATGGGCAGCTATTTTTATAATTATATCATACATGCAATATTCATAATTTCATATATGATTGTTTATATGTGTATAAACAATTATAATGATGTTGTTATTTGTTAATGTTATTTGAATGCAACAGTCATCATGTCTGCTAGTGGGAGTCGAGAGGGGAACTGGGTCTTCCCGGGGGTGGACGAGGACGAGGGACGAGGGACGGGGGTCGAGGACGGGTCGTGGACAACCCTGAGAGATCGCGAGGAGGAGGGAGGACCGACCCGAGCATGGCAATATTGTACGGCTATTGATGGAGACAAAAATAAAACGAGTGTAATTTTTGTCACAAAAGAATATACTCGGGTGGCATCGGTAGGTTCAAGGGTCACATCACTTTGGGAGTTCAAAGGATGTGACTAAATGCACAGAGGCCCATCCGGATGTAATCAAGTTACTCGAGGGATTTACAAAAACAAAAGGGGAAGAAGAAAGATGATCGCAGGAAAGTCAACGAGCACTAGATGATGCGGTGCGGGGGCCGTCATCATATGTGGATGATTCGGATGATGATAGGGATGTTGATCCCGTTGATGTGGACGAGAGATCGGGAGGAGAGGGATATGCGGCGGGCCATGGCGGAGAGAGCGGACGATTGCACCATCGGGAGCGGGGATATGGCCGAGCTAGAGCTACGGGAGCTGGTCCATCTAGGCCTACTAGGGGCTAGACCTTCGATTCTGGGGGAGGGGTGGTGTATTTGGCATGTTTGGCGGATCACGAGTCGGCGGGCCCCTCATACATCGGGTTCGAGACCGTTCGGTGCCACTACCACGGCAACCATCCGATTATCCACGCCGTCCGGACCCGACCATGGAGCAAGATCCCGATACATTCGGGAGAAAAGGGGCCAAGCAGCCCAAGATATCCGGTGCATGGAAAGGTATGGCAAAGAAGGTAAAGAAGGCAATGTCAAAGTGGATTTATTACAATCACATCCCAAAGAAACACAAAGACACGGGGTCCATACTATACGAATATGATTGATACTATTGCAGCGGCAAGCCACTGGATATAGTGGTCCCAACCCTACAGAGTTGATGACCACCCTCCTTCAAGAGGAGAAGCAAGAGCTGCGGGAGTATATTGATAGTATGAAACCCTTTTGGGATACTTATGGATGCACCATCATGTCTGATGGATGGACCGGCCCGACGAGAAAGTCCATCATCAACTTCATGGTATCTTGTGATTGGAGAACTGTCTTCTTGAAATCGAGTGGATGCTGCTGGTCATACGAAAGACCACGGATATATCATGGGTCTCTGCAGGATGTGATTGACCAGGTTGGTAGGAAAAATGTGGTGCAAATTGTCACCGACAATGGCTCCAACTATAAGAAGGCCGGTGAAGTGTTGATGGCTTCACCGATTATAACCTTATGTGGACACCTTGTCTTGCACATTCAATTGACCTAATCTTTGAAGGACATTGGAAAAATCAGCATTGTCCACAACACCGTTGAGAGTGCAAGACAGGTAACCAACTTCATCTACAATCATAACGTTGCTTTGGCAATGATGCGGAGATCATGTGGAGGAGAGTTGGTGCGACCTGGTCCGACAAGATTTGCGACAAATTTTGTCGCCTTGAGCAGCATGCAAGATAAGAAGTCGGGCCTTAGATCCATGTTTGCATCGCAGGAGTGGTTTGATTGGGTTGGATCCAAGTAAGATAACTATCTACTATTTCATCTTATAAATTATTATATTTATATTATGAGTTTATGATTATCTTGTATGATATTTATTGTCTATTGACTTAATGAGTTTGTGATAATTCAACACGACCAATGGGCGCGCCGCACAGTACACAATATCATCTGATGATTTCTGGAGATGTGTTACTGTAGTGTTGCAGACCATAGATCCTATAGTAAAGGTCTTGCGTATGGTGGACTCTTCCTTGAGGGGACCCACTATGCCCCACTTGTATGCATCCCTTGAGCGTATGAAGGATGCTATAAAGGCAGCAAACCCTAGAGGACATCGGGCTTTCTTAGATATTGTCGATGCACGATGGATAGCTCATCTGATGCATCCTCTTCATAGGGCCGGTAAGTAAATATTCTGGGTTGTTGATTTGTAGTTGTAGTCTTGTAGACTTGTGGGCTTGTAGCATTGTAGGTATTGGTATTTTGGTAGTTGGTACTAATTTTAAGCTTTTTTAATTATGCAGCATATTTTCTAAACCCTAAGTATCAATATAGTCAACATTTAGGGTTGGACACAAACCTATTGGATGCCCTGATACAGGTGATAACGAAGTTGGAGCCGGATGAGATGGTCCAATCATTTTGCCACAATGAGGTGAGACATTGGGAATTTCAAACGATTAGTGAGTTGTATTAATTGTTTAAATAATTTAGATAACCAATCAATACTAATGATTGTATTATTGCAGATCAAATTGTTTAGAGATGCATTTGGGTCTTTTAGTGGAGCTGGTGTTTGTGCAGCGGGGAGGAAACCATGGATCCAGGTTAGATACTTATATAGTTAGATCCTTAGGGCTTAGATGCATAAATGTTTTGAGTCTTTTGACTTTTGAGTTTCTAAGTTAATGTTTTTGTGATAATGCGGCTGAATGGTGGTATCTCTATGGCAATAGTTCATCAAACTTGCGAAGATTGGCGATCGGGATCCCGTCTCGGACTTGCTCGCCTCTGGATGTGAGAGGAATTGGAGTACATTCAGCATGATCCACTCCCCGGAAGGAGGAACCGGTTGGGAAGCCGGCGTCTAAATGACCTCGTATTTATTCACTATAATATGAGGTTGAAGCTGCAATATGCCAAGGAGCAGGCTCAGAATGAAAGGCAATACATCAATCTCGATGATATATTTGATGTTGCCGAAGATGACCAAGATCCCCTCACTCGGTGGATGTTGGACGGGGGTGAGCCGGTATTGGACCAACCTGGAGGGAGGCCCGACCCGGAACTAGCTCAAGCTGCGGGGGTTAATGTGGGTGATTATATGGCCACTAAAGAGGGTCAAGCACATGCAGAGGCAGCTGCCACTGCTGATGAGGATTGGATGATGGCACCAGGCACGGAGGAGCCACAGGACAACAATCCCGATGACACACTCTCGCCTAGTTAGACTGGTGGAGATGATGATGGTGGTGGTGGTGGTAGTGGTGGTGGTGGTGGTGGTGGAGGAATTGGAGAGCGTATACATGTTCCACTACCAGAGACACAGGAGCCCCCACCCAGATACACTGGGGAGAGTCATTTTGATCATGCCACTCAGGATTATGATCATGGTGGTGATTATCGGCGTGGTCGTCAATATCCCGATACGAGGCCGAGCCACCATCGAGGGGAGCTGGCCATGACTATGTTAATCCTTGGGATGCGGCGATTGCGTCAATGGGGTCCATGAGCTTGGATGAGTCTGTAGGCTCCACACCAGGTTATTGGCCTACGGGTAATTATGGTGTCCCTCTCCCTCCTTCAGATGGACAATATGATATGGGAATTAGTAACCCCTCTAGTTCTTCGTATCATGGGAGCTATGGTGTCCCCTCTAGTTCTTCGTATCATGGGAGCTATGGTGTCCCTCTCCCTCTTTCACAATCAGAGTCATTCATACCAACAAGGGCATCCGATGGCATGCAGTACGTTCCTTGGCCCTATTCTCACTTCCCTCAAATTGGAGTTCTCACGGCAGCGGAAGATGACCGCTATAGAACTGCAGTGAATGATTACTTAGACAATTTTCAATATCGTATGAGATGGGATGAGTATGTGAATTTGTTGGGGGGGCATCAATGGAGACAGTCTGAGTCAGAGGAATTCGATCCACCTAGGCACGGTGATTTGCACCGAGACCGAGAGTTTCAGATTTTATATGGTTGGATGACTTTATGTATTACAGTATTTGTACAATGAATTGTAGACTTTATTATATGATTTGGTTTTATGAGTTTTTAGGTTTTTAGTTTCGGGGCTTTCGTCCGCGTATAGTAGGACATGGGTCGATTAAGAACATTAGTTTAGGTAATGTTTTAGATCAAAATAACACTACCAATGTGTTTATTAGCCTCAAATTAGGCTACACATCAAATTTCAGGTCAAAATGACCAAAAAAACCCATCGAAACAGGGGTTCGATGAAACATCGAACCCCTACCAAAAGTCGCCCGACTTTTGACGAAATTTCGGCCGTGTCGCCGTGTCGCCAAGGAGCGACACGGCGACACGGTTCGAAATTTCGAACTATGGATCCAGCCCCTTTAAATTTTGAATTCCCCCAACATCCCCAAAGTTCTAACCTAAATTCTCCAATCTATAACCATAAGAATCCTCCAAGATTTGGACCACATATACCCCATATGTAATACTAGACTCGCTCCAAGTCACAACTCCATCCAACCACTGGAACCCTGTTTACTTATTACCCTACTTCATATTAAACCCTAACTCCCAGATTTCCCAAATTCAAAACCTGCCTGTAAGCCCAAATTGAGTCGGGTTTTTATGAGACCATGTTAACTAGTCCTCTGCTCCTAAACAAAACACTTTATAAGAAGCAACCAAATAAATAACAAGAAAGCACTGAATAAGCCCACAGCACATTTCTTGTTAGCATTGCCAAAAAGAATCAAAATAGTGGATGCCAAGATGCAATACAAAAATTTGCAATTATTCTGGTAATCAAGAAATTTGTAAATGAGAAAAAGAATGATCAGAGCCAAGTTACTGACAGGAGATTTCCACCAAGCTTGCAGACTACACAAGCATTCTGGTCAGCTTCAGCTCGAATGATGAACAGAGTCCCATTATCCTGCCCAAGATAGTGACATTCTTCAGTAAGTCGTGTCGCATCCCCAGCTTCTGGCTCCTTTTTATCCTAATTAAAAGCATTAGAGAAAAGTAACATAACTATACAGAAATTTAAAACTTAATTAAAAGAAATAAATTAAAATGTGCAAGCGTACGGCCCCATGATACAGTTATTTACGACAGATATTTGGAACAAATACACAAAGATAAGGAGAGGAATATCATCATATTAGCTCACTTGGTTAGAGCATCATCCTAATAATGCAGAGGTCAACCTAGCTGAGAGCTGAGTTAGTTAATATATTAGCTTAAAAATAAGCATTTCTAGTGGCATCCTACTCCATGTATACAGCCACCTGGACCACTGGGGAGGACATGCTACTATCAAATTCAGTTTTAGGCATGTAATCTACTCCTTCTGGACAGGAAGAGCATTAACGGTCACAGTTTCTCATAAGGAAGAGGCTCATGTGGGAGGAAAAGATACTTTATGATAGGATACCTACATTAGGAAGAGAGAAGATAGAAGGCAGCTGCTTTAACAGTTGCGGCAGAAAAAAAGTGACTTATTACAAGATTTTGATATAGAATGTAATGATGAGGTGGATCTTCCTAATAAAAAAGGCGAAGCCGATGCCGAAGGCTTCCACACAAGCAGAGTCAGGGGTGGCAATTCTCCTATGCAACCTTAGCCCAGCAATATTTTGCTGAGAGACAGATTCAATACCTTGACTGCAGGCTAAAACCATGGTCCACCGACCACTGCGCCAAGGCTAGGTGGATCTTCCTAATAGTAGACTTGAACTGAATGTGGTGACCCAACAATACAACCTCTACTAGAAGGAGGTGGAAGTTCTTAAGGAAACAAAGTTCATCCTGATTCTATAGAAGGGACCCACAATTAGGAGAGAGAAATAACTCAAGAGAGAGTTGTTTGGAGAATACCAAGGGAAGGGGACAGTTCACAACCACATGGCACAAGGAAAAGGCCAATGCAAAGAACTCCTCACGGTAGGGAGTCTTGGTTTGACAATGGAGGAGGCCACAACCACTTGAAACCTCAAATGCATAAGAAAAGGACAATGAGGAGTCAGAAGTACACAAGGATGACCTGGCTGAACTGGCTGTTATAGGCTTGACAACAAAATTCTCTAAAATGAAATACACTAGAAAGAAGAAAGGGGCTGTTTTGACAATGAAATGTATAACTTCTACTGAAAAATACAATAATGCAGCATGAATTGAAAAGATGGCAAGATGCCAAGGGGAGTGATTGCTAGCAATCAATCTTGATGAAATGTTTATGATGGAAGTTGAGGGGAATAAATGCCCGTGACAAAGAAAGTATATTAAGAGTATGCTGTTGGAGGAGCAGATTAAAGCTTGCTTGCTTATTAAAAACAAAATTATAAAAGGGAAGTGTATAGGCCGTATTTTGGAGAATTAAACCAATATGGGATGGGATAGTTGAACTGCATATTTATATAGGATGGGGACTGTGCTGCTAAATGTTGTAAGACAGAATCAGGTGTTAGATTTGGGTGTTTGTTAGTAGATTTACTTTCCATTTTTGAGGTTTCCTTATTGAGGGTAGATTTGTTAGGATCGTTGTTAGGATCTTTTAAATTTTCTCATAAGATTCCCGCACTGGGAAGATTTTATTTGTTCTGTATTTGGTAAGTTATTAGTATAAATAAAGCTCATGTTGTGTCCATTAGACACAAGTCAAGGTTCATTCAAATCTTTTAACATGGTATCAAAGCCAGCTCTGATCTGAAAGACCTTTCATCCAATTGCAGGAGCTCCATCGACCAATGCCAACTTCCCTCTTACCATCGTAGGCCACCTCCACCATTATTGCACCCTAGCACCGCCACTACCACCATCTCAGATCTTCCGCCTCCTTCTCCCTACCGCCTCTACCATCGTAGGCCACCATTAAAGCCTAGAATCACCTCCACAACCATCGCCAAGCCCTCTTTTTCCCTGCGACAAGCCATAGAAGTGTCGTAACTCCTTTGCAAGGCCTTTAAGCCTATCGCCTCATACCAGGAGCCATCCTCAGACCCTACAATCTCCCCTAGGAGTATCACCAGTTTGAAATTCTCCTAGGGGTGTTGTAACACCTTCTTCAAGCCTTTCTTCCTATCACCCCCCCTAGCACCACCTTTTAGACCTTACAATAGGTCCTAGAAGGGTCGCCAAATCTATGTGATCCTTCTAGGCCTATCACCCAGCACCCCTGGCATCTATTGTTCGTACTAGAGCGATTGCATACTTTGCAAGAGTCTCTAGAACCATCGCCCTTGCTGTTTCTATGATCTAGAGAGAAAATTTCTCAAAAAATTATTTTTTCCATGCTTTGTTTGTGGTGGTGAGCATTTTTCTCCTACAGTCCTACCAAACCTATTTTTTCCTTAGTCCTTGATCTGGTTTTGTTCCTGCGATGGCCGATACAGTCTCCTCCGCCTCTTCTGGTGTTGGCATGGAGGATCCTTCCGTTTCCTATATTTCACGAGATCCTGATTTTTCTCTCTTTCAGATGACTATTGTTAAGCTTAATGGGACCAATTATCTTTGTTGGTCCATTCTATTTCTCCTATTGTTGGTGCTCGTGGTTTGATTGGCCATCTTCATGGAAACTCTATCAAGCCTTCTTCTCCTAGTGTGCCTTAAGATAAGCGGCAAACAAATGAATGCTTGGTTATGTGATTTCTCCTTAATTCCATTAAACCAAGTACTGTAGAGAGTTACATTTTCCTTCCTAATGTTGCTATAATATAGAAGGTTACCAAAGAGACTTATTCCAAAGTTGGGAATGATGCATAGTGCTTTGAGATTCAAAGGAAGATTCATCAATCAATTGCAACAAAAGGAGCTTACCTTGTCTCAGTCTTACAAAGTTCCCCCTAAGTAGCTTTGGGGTGACACAGTTCTTACTGCAGCTTATTTGAATAATCAAATGCCTTCCCAAGTTTTGGACTCGCGTTGCTCCCTTTAAGTCCTTTTAGGGACACCAGCCTTTACAATACCCCCTAAGGTTTTTGGTTGTGCTACCTTTGCCCGAAACCACCATATTCATGGCAAGTTGGATCCACGTGGATTACAATGCATTTTCTTGGTTCATCCTCTTACAAAGAAGGGTTATAAGTGTTATCAACCTAGTTCTCATTGTTTCTTTGTCTCCATGGATGTTGTGTTCCAGGAACAAGTTCTTTTCTAACCCCCTACGCCTCTTCAAGGGGAGAGTTATAGTGAAGAGGTTCCAGTCTTGATTCCTCCCTTAGACATTTCTCCTAAGATTCTTGTAGATGATCCTCCTTTGAAAGATGGAGTGACCAGACAAGAACAGCTGGTGGATAACCTACACTTGAAGGCAAAAGAAGGAGAATCGATTGAGGAGACAAGGTATCAAAAGCTGGTGGAAAAAGTTAATCTATCTATCCCATACCAGACCAAACACCACCTTTGCAATCAATCTTGTCGCCAATATATGCATGATCCCCACTCCTCACACTTGGATGCAATGTATCATATCTTGAAGTACTTGAAGGCCACTCCAAGAAAAGGCATTTTGATTTCAGCACATGGACACTTGAAGATAGAGGCATATACGATGCAGATTGGGCTAAGTGTCCAGATTGATAGGAGATCTACCTCTGACAGGTATTGTGTCATAGAAGGTAACTTGGTGACTAGGAGAAGCAAAAAATAGGTTGTGGTTGCGAGGTCCAATGTTGAGGTTGAATTTAGGGCAATTGCTCAAGGCATTTGTGAGGTACTATGACTGAAACGGTTGCTTCAAAAGATTGGGTCAGATTTGGAAGTTCCTATATAGATGTACTCAAATAGCAAGCAAGCAGCATAGCTCACAATCTAGTACAACATAACAGGACCAAGCATGTGGAGGTTGACAAACATTTTATCAAACAGAAGATTAAAGTTGGATTGATTCCTATTACCTTTGTTACCTCAAACAATCAGCGGGCTGATGTGTTAACAAAGAGCCTAAGCACCAAGATGTTCAGTAGTATCATTAGCAAGTTGGGCATGATAAATATCTATGCTCCAACTTAAAGGGAGTGTTGTAAGACAAAATCGGGTGTTAGATTTGGGTGTTGGTAGATTTACTTTCCATTTTTGGGTTTCCTAAATGAGGGTAGATTTGAAAAGATCTTTGTTAGGATCTTTTATATTTTCTTGTAAGATTCTCACACTAGGAAGATTTGATTTGTTCGGTATTTGGTAAGTTATTAGTATAAACAAAGCTCCTACTATATCTTCAGACACAAGTCAGGATTCTTTCAATTCTTTCCACACTAAATATAGTAGGGGTGCAAAGGTATCCCAATGCATCCATAGCAGATTAAAGTGATAGGGTCTTCAACTAGGTTTTCTTGCCCCATAGCGTATGTTGAGTAAACACAGGATGGTAAGCAAAGTTTAAGTTGGGAGTTAAAGGGGCCACCGAAGCATATAAAAAAACCTCCAGTGGTTGAAGGGGATTTTAACATTGATCCGCACCACAGTGAGAAAATGCCCCAGGGTGGGGGGGTCATGGTCCACCAAATGCCATAGAAGAGTTTAATGACAGCATTTTTTATGTAGGGCTGTCAGATCTGAAGCATAAGAGGAAGTTGTTTACTTTGTTAGCTAATCAATGAGGTGCTCGCAGAATTTGGTCCAATATGAATAGGGTGTTGGTCAGTGTTTTTAGAGCCTGCATTGTTTGATCATAGTCTGATATCCTATTTTTTCAACCTTAGACAAGGCAAATTATCATGATGTAATGGGATGGGGATGGTGGGGTTTGCTGCCCAGCCAGAAGTGTTATAAAGAGCTCTAAGTATGGATAAGCATGAATTTAGGATGTCCACAAGACTATAAAGGAAGCAGAGAGGGAATAGCAGCACATTCAATTCCTGATTAGTTTGTCCTTACAAGATGACAATTTGTTAGAGAGAGTGATGTCAACACAAGGACCCCTTGTCTAAAACCCTAAGCGGGGCCCCCATGATGGATCCAAAAAGCCTCCAAAGGCTGGCTGAACCCTACAAAAGGTGTATTTTGGGTATTTTAGCCCTTAATTTACTCCTGAATTTAATTTAAGATTTATTTCACATTTTCATGAGTCAGTCAAAACTAATATGGATTTGGTTTGAAGTATCTTAGTTTGAGTTGAAGTTGTGTTTGCAAGAGTCCTGTTGGACATTAAGTTGGTTGCTTAGTCTTAAGATATTTAATTAGCATGTAGTTACTTAGATGACTTAGAGTGTGTGAGTGAGATCTCGTAGTAATTTGATTCCATTAGATAAGTGTAAAGAGTCCAATTAGAGTTGTAAAGGAATCCTCATCTGTTAAGGATTTCCTAAGTTGAATCAGATTCAGTTACTTAGGCTATAAATAGCCTGTCATTGTAAGTGATTTTTCAGATTTTGATGAATTAAGAATTTTTTTGAGAAATTGCCTGATTGTGGCAAGGTTCCTTTGAGGGGGACCCTACGGTTGTCTTGTGAGTAATCTCAAGTTGAATTCAACAGTCAAACAATCTTCCAAACAAGGTTTGAAGCATCATCAGCAAATACAGCAACCTTCTTCAAGTTCCATCCACCTCCAAGTAAGTTCCAGCCCATTCGCCACCTTCCCCACACCCATACAAGTTTCCCCTTTCCCTCCCCTGCCTCACGGACCATCACAGCCCCTCCCCTCTCTTGCCTAGCAAAACACCCCAACCCTGCCGCTAATACACTCTCACCCTTCCCCTTTAGTTTTATGCAAATTTCAGCCATTCCCTAAGCCCTAGAAGCCATCTCCCATCTCCTTCTTCCCACGTTTTCAAATCCCACCCCAACTAGGACTACCTCATTCCAGCCCCAAAATACCCTCTTTAGGATTCGCCCAACCTGTTGAAAAAGGATCTAATCTTAGTTTCTGCAAAACTACCTTGGTTAGTGACTTCTTGAAATTCTGCACCTCATCATCTTCATTGAGGAAGCCACAGAAATTTCTGAAAATTACCAGAATCCTCTAAATCATGAATATATTTCGTTCGAAATTGCAGCACTTTTGGAAATAGAAATGAAATAGTCAGCTTCAACCGAAATTTCGCAGATTTCGACCATTTTGCAGATTTCGACCTAAATTTTGCAAGTTTTCACACCCAACTTGTTTTTCTTCAGTTTTTGTTGATTTTTATCCAATTTTCACCTAATTTCCACGACTCCTTTGCCTTCAAACACCTATTTTGCTCATCTTTTGCCTCCAAACACCTCTTAGGCTACAAAGGAAACTCTGGCAGCAATAGAACGTGAAGCATGAGCCATACCCAGCAGTTCCAAACTCCCCATTTCTCTATTTTTCTTTTGTTCATGCCTTAAATGATCTTGTATTGCCTTGAAATTAATATATATTTAGTCTAGGACTATGATCTATGAATGTGTGTAGTTAAAATTATTTTTTATTATGTGCTACCATTTTTTTTTTTTTTCTGATTTTAATAACTATTTTTCAAATTATGTATTTTGAAAAAATACATTTGTATGTATAATATATGGGCTTCAACTTAATATATGTGAGACACCATCACGTGATCTAGTTAGTCATTCTATTTTGTTGACTTGTTGTATATGTAACCATTCTATCAAACAATTCATATATGTTGATGATTTTATAACTGTATGCAACACAGTTTGTACTTGTCGGACTAGTCATTTGTTAGTATACTTAAATGATAAATCTTCTGGGTTTTTCTTGGCAAAATACTAGTTCCATTGTGTTTATTATGCTTTAAATATGTAGAAGGCAAGAAATCAAATGAAATGGAGGTCATAAAAGGCCCGAAACCTAGGGTTGAAATTTCAAAAAAAATTAAAAAAAAATCATTGGTTTCGGTCCTGGAAATCTTGCATGGTCGAAACTTCAGTTTCAATCGAAATTTGTTCCTTGCTCTAAATCTGATTTTGTTCCCATCATGGTGGGAGATCTCGCGAGATATCTCGCCTTTTTAGAAAGGCGAGACGAGATCTCTGGCGAGATCTGCAATCTCGCAGATCTCGCTCGAGATCTCGCCCATCTCGCGAGATCTCGCTAACGGTAGGATTTTGGCTGCTTTAGGGGCTTTTTAAAGCCCCTGTCTCGCTCGAGAGAGGCATCTCTCGCCTCTCTCGAGCCTCTATCTCGCTGGAAGCCCATATTTGGCCGGAAAACTTCATTTTTGGCCGGAATTTGGCCGGAATTTGTTGGGGATTCAACATAGCAACATCATCAACTCATCTACAACAACAAATTGAAGCATATTTGTAGTGATTCAAGCATATTTCAAGGGATCTTCAAGAAATGTAAGATTTTCCCCCAAATTTGATTTTTTTCAAATACAAAGTTCTACAATGATTGTATGAGTGTGATATAAATATATGTTGATGTTCAAGCTTAGATCTACACTTTCATGGAAAAAAATTTAATTTTCTGTTATTAATTTTTTTTTTTTGAATTTTCGTATTTAAAAAATATATTATCTAAAAAATTAAAATTAAAGATTACAAATAAATACTTATGATAAGAATGTGATTATTATTTATGTTAAACTACATTTAGAGGGCTACAATCTCATGTATTAATATTTTGATTATCATGCTTGCTGTATTTTTTTTATTTAAATAATTAAATAAAATAATTATGAAAAATAATATTTTATTAAAAAATTATCTGTTTTTTTTTTTAAATGATGCTTATATTATGTAGTTTATTTTAAAAATACAAACATGTCTTATTGAGCATTGTATATATGTTATCTTAGAACAAAGTGTGTGTTTTGTTGTTTTATAAATTATTTTTACATAAAATAATTATAAAAAATAATATGTTATTAAAAATTTATCTGTTTTTTTTTTAAATGATGCTCATATTATGTAGTTTATTTTAAAAATACTAACATGTTTGTTTGAGCAGTGTATATATGTTATCTTAGAACAAAGTGTGTGTTTTGTTGTTTTATAAACTGTTTTTACATGTTTTTATGTATCTAAAAATTATTCTAATGATTATTGGGGAATATTCATGATTCATGTATGTATTTCAGACTTTCAGTGCTGTACATTTGAATCTTAAATGGCAACTAGTGGGAGTGGCGGCACTGGTAGTGGGACTCAAGACATTGCTTGGCAACATGGGGATCCACTTACTGCTGACAAGAAGAAATCCCGATGCAAGTATTGCCTCAAGAATTTGAATTCGGTGGTTCAACCAGATTAAAGCAACATTTGGCTGGTGGTTATAAAGATGTTGCCAAGTGTCCCAGGGTTCCTTATGAAGTCCAAAAAACAATTGCAGCAACTTTAAGGGGAGGGAAACAAAAAAAGGAAGAGATGGCACAAAAGCAAAGGGAATTTGAGGATATAGTGCTATCTAGACCTACTCTTGATGTTGATGAGGAATCAAGCGATGATGAAGAGAGGAGGAGGGTTATGGGTGTTGAGTCACGAGCCGAATGGAGACAGATGAAGGCTGCAATGGAAGCTAGCAGACAGTCCTTACATGCTGATAGTGTGAGGCAATATGAACAAACAAGGGGAGCAGGTGGTTCGGGGTCAGGGGCATCCATGCCACCTAGACATAGTTTTCAGGGAACTGAGACTGAGAGGACCGAAAGGAGGAGGAGGAAGACTACACATTATGATTCCACATTTGACCAAGACCCCTCCCTCTTCAACCAACAAGACATCTATCAAAGAAGCATTCCCTATATGTTTGCTGGAGGTAGAGAAGGCAGTAGGGAGGAGGAAGCTAGGTTATCAATCAGCAAATTCATGCTCTATAACAACATTGCACCCAATGTAGCCAAAACACCATACTATCAGGGGATGATCAATGCAGTTGCTAGGGCAGGTGTAGGGGTTAAAGGCCCAACAGCTTGGGAAGTAATGAATAAATATTTACCCAAGGTAAAGCAGGAGGTGGATAAATACATTGAATCATTAAAAGAACAGTGGAGTACATATGGTGTTACTGTGATGGCTGATGGATGGACTGGTCCTACTAAACAGTCCATCATTAATTTCATGGTGAGCTGCAATGGAAAGACATCCTTCCTCAAGTCAGTGGATGCCTTAGATAAGATCAAAGATGCTGACTACCTTTACAAGCTTCTTAGGGAGGTGGTACTCGAGGTAGGGCCAAAGAATGTTGTCCAAATTGTCACAGATAATGGTGCAAACTTCAAAAAAGCTGGTGAAATGTTGATGAGGAAGAAGAGCAGCAGAATCCACCTCTTTTGGACACCATGTGCTAATCATTCGATTGATCTTATGTTGAAGGACTTGGGGAAAAGAAAGTCAATCAGTACTGTGGTTGAGAGGGCTAGAAGGGTAAGTAATTTTATTTATAACCATGGTAATGTGCTGAAGATGATGAGGAACCACTGTAAGGGTGATCTAGTCAGACCTGGATTGACTAGATTCGCCACCAACTATGTAGCTCGAAAAGCTTCCGAAGAAAGTGGTGGGTCTTCGGCACATGTTTGCAAGTGAGGAGTGGTTTGGTTGGCGTGGATCTAGCCATCCCGATGCAAGATTAGCCCAACAAACCATTGCTGATGATTCCTTTTGGAGGCAGCTGAATAGGACACTTGGGCATTATAGAGCCTATTGTGTTTGTTTTAAGGATGGTGGATTCGGAGAAGAAGCCCACAATGCCCCACATATATGCTGCCCTCCAAAGAAATGAAAGAGTTGGTTAGAGCTGCTGCCCCTAGCACCTTCAAATCCTACGAGAGGATCATCAATAATAGATGGGAGATGCACTTGATGCATCCTTTGCACTTGGCTGGTGAGTCACTTTTAAGTCTTTAAGTTTTTGTTGTATATTTTAATTTAAATTCTTTATTTGTTATAACTTATAACTTATAATTTATAAACAAGTAAGTTAGTAAACAACCAAATCACTAAGTCACTAACCAAATTTTTTATTTCCACAATGCAAGCTTACTACCTCAACCCAAAGTACCATTACAAGAATGATCTGGGGCTTGATGTAAAGTTGATGACTACGGTGCAAGAGGTGGTGGAGAAGCTTGCGTCAAATCCCATCATGCAAGGGACAATTAATGGAGAGGTGAGAACTTATTCAATTGTTTCTTCAACTTCTTGCATTAGTGCATTAGCCATTAAGCATATACATAATACAATAATTGAAGAATTGGTGTACAGATCAGGGAGTTCAGGGATGCCTCTGGGAGTTTTGGAAAGCCTTCTGCAGTTGCAACTAGGAAAAAAATTGATCCTGGTAAATAGTTCACTACTCTATAAGTCATTAAGTCTATAAGTCTATAGACTATAAATCTATAACTTTATAAATGATAACTGATAAGTTATATAAATATAAAGATTTGCTTGCCTAATGCATTCTTATTTTTGGTTATGCGGTGATTGGCTGGGGTTTCTATATGGAATTAGTGCGCCAAATCTCAGGGACATAGCAATTAAAGTACTCTCACAGACTTGCTCATCCTCTGGTTGCGAGAGGAACTGGAGCACCTTCTCGCTCATCCATAGTAAGGTACGGAACAGATTGGGGAGTAAGAGGCTCGAGAACTTGGTGTATGTGCATTACAACATGAGATTGAGAGTAGGGCACATACAAGATAATATAGATGACGACAATCGTGAACCGATTGAGTTGATTGATATATTCCACGAGCCCCCCGCAGAAGATGAGGAAGATGATGTCATATATCAGTGGGTTAGGGATCGAGGTGGCCCAATGCTGGATGGGCCAGAAGGACAGCCTGATCCTACCATTGTTCTGCTCTTGTGGGCCCCGATGCTGTGTGGTCGAGCACCTATCTTCCGATGAGGGTCGTGCTGTCGTAGCGGCATCGAAGGATCGGTTGTACCATTTGTGGAGCCACCCGGTCGACTTCAAACAACCGAGGTGACAACTAGTAGTGGGGATTCGAGATGATGATGCCGATGATACCACTCATACCGGACGGCCAAGTGGCCCAAATCGGACATCGAGTTCGAGTCATGGAGGCGATCGGGCTGGTCGTGTTTACGGTGGAAGTCGGCGTCAACAAAGGGAGTCACCCGACTCACCTCCACCAGGTCCGAGTCATCCGACACATGTGAGCCACGGTTCCCTATCTCTCGGACTTATAGTAGGAGTCGGAAGAGCGAGATCAAAGCAAGGGCGGGGGCAACCGAATGATGATGCGAGCATGCATGATCTTGAATTGAACATGAGAAGCATGAGCCTAGATCAGAGTGATTCATAACAGCAGAGCCTGTCATCGGGGTACCAATACGGGGATCACAGCACCGGGTCAGATTACAGTGGGTATTCTTCTTATGGAGGTCATACTATTCCTCAAGACCCTTCGCCTGGAGAGTATGCATATGGGAGTGAAGGTGGGTTGTTAAATGAGTGGTTTAGAAACCCGTACCCAAATACTCAACAACTATATGAACAACAACAACAACAATGGCTCTTTCACCCACCCACGATTGACGGTTATCCCGCATCGCTATTCCTCCAAAGATTCGACATGCAAACATATAATGATCATATAAACCGATATGTGACATACTTCAGTGATCAATTGACTTGGGAGTCATATGTGGCCACCGTTCAGAATCAATTGATGCGGAATGTTGAGTGATACTCTTAGTCTTGTAACTTGTAAGTTGTAATCTTCTTAATTCTTATGGAGTTATGGTTGTAAAATTTTGAAGACATTTAAGTGTTTAACAATTTATTACTTTGAATCTTTGATAGTTTGAAGTTTGAACTTTGATCACTTGTTGACTTGATTCTTGAATACTTGATGTGTAATGTTATTGTATATTTGTATTTGATACTTGATGGTTGATAAATGATAACTCATTAACTTGAAGTCTTGAATTACTTGATATCTTTACATAATTACATTACATGTTGTCTCTAACTCTCTAAGACTCTAACTCTATATCTATAATCTCTATTCTCTAAGACTCTAACTTTGCATTTCACAGAATTTCGGTTTTACACATAGGGTCGACGTAGGAGACATAGTTAGGGTTATTTTCTCACAAATCTAAGGCCACCAATGTGTTCAAAAGGCCTTAAATAGGCTAAATATCAAGTTTCAGCCCAACCAGAGCCCTAAAACTCACCGAGATGGGCTACCGAGACTACCGCCAATTTTCTGGCATATCTCGACCGAGATCTCGCCATCTCGGTCGAGATCTCGGTATTTCTGAGTGGCAAGATCTCGCTCTCGAGCGAGATCTCCCACCATGGTTCCCATCAATTAGATTTCTTCTACTTGTGAGGATATTAATAGTAATCAATTCTGTGAAGCAGAACCAGCAGCCTAAACCCTCTTCCGACCCTAGCCAAAACCTCTGTGAACCCTAATCCAAGTCCTAGCTGCTTTAGGAATTGAATTTTCAAGTCTGTTTTTCAGATACAATTGAATTCAGATCTGACATTAGGTTTTGAAGGCCATTAAACCCCTTTAAATCCTTGAAAAGCCATTTGCTTATTGCTGGAACTCCTGGGCAGCCACCTAATCTAGAGAATCACAACTTAAACCCTAACCCTAGATTGTGGTTTACATTAGAGAAAAGGCAGCAAAGAATAAGTATTAGAGAGAGCAAGAGAAGACAGCCAAGAGTAAGGTGTGGGCAGCATTGCAGGTGGAGAACATATACATGAAAGAGAAACCCAGAGTGCAGTAGCAGCTTGGTGATGGAATAATGATCTTCATAAAGCAGAGAATAGCAGACAAGACCGAAAACCTGTCGGGTGCCCTCTTGAAGATCCAAAGGAGATAAAGGAGTCCACTAAGTTCTTTTCAATGTCTTTAGCTTGAATGAAGAGGATAAAGGGAGCAACCTGCCAAAGATTCCTCTGAAAGGGAGATTTTTGAAGCTTCAAGAATGCAGGCTGGAAGAAGCAATTTTGAAGGAAGAGGTAAAAAAGCTGGTTTTTAGAATGAAAGACTACAAAGGTGGTCCTACTAGGTCTTGGGATAAGTTTTATAAGCATTTGCAGGGACTTTCTAGGGAAGGAGCTATCATCACTGATGTAAAATATTTCCAGGTTTCCACAGGGACTATTCCACAAACCCTAGGACTGCTGATTAGAACCAGTGGCATTTTGGTAATTTTGAAAAAAAAAACTGGGTGTCTTAAGTCTAGGTCCCCATTAAATCCAGTATGTTGTCTGGACCTAGATTTATTTTTGTTTTCTTTTTTTTTTTTTAATTAGTGTTTTGCAACTTATTCAAGTGTCCTTATCTAGGTGTGCTTCCCAGTTACGTTGGGAACCCCTAATATGAGTAGACTTTGATTCTCCGAACTCCATATCTACAGTTAAGATTTTGGATTGGGGTCCTCTAAAGTTAGTTTTGGAGTTTTATTGCGCAAGTTAAAGTCTTAGCCAATTAGTACTTAGAATTGGATGGCCAGTCAAGAGTTCTAATTGGTTTTCCAACTTAATTGTTTTCTTTATTTGAGGCTATAAATTAAGCCATCAAGCCATGTAATCATGAAGTTGAATTGAATGAAATTAAATCTGAATTTGAAGGAAAGTCAGGTCATGGCTTCCAGGGCAGTTGTGTGAGCCCATATTCTTCAATTTCCAATTTAGTTCTTCAATCTACAGGAACAATTAAACACTACAGCAGCATACTATCTTTCTCCAAGTAAGTACAGCCCCTCACTTTCCCCATTCCAGCCCTCCCCTCCCCTCTCTAGCCCATCCGCAGGCCTCTCCTTTGAAGGAAAGTCAGGTCATGGCTTCCTGGGCAGTTGTGTGAGCCCCTCTTCTTCAATTTCCGACTTAGTTCTTCAATCTATAGGAACAATTAAACACTACAGCAGCATACTATCTTTCTCCAAGTAAGTACAGCCCCTCGCTTTCCCCATTCCAGCCCTCCCCTCCCCTCTCTAGCCCATCCGCAGGCCTCTCCTTTCATCCCTGCGATAGCAACCCACTCCCTACCCTTGAAGCCTCATCAAACCCAACCCTTGGGCCCTCCTCTCACCCTAGTAGGATCACACCCCTCCCTAGACCCTGGTCCTACTCCTAGAATCCCCAATAAGCCTTCCTCCATTAGGTTGCAGAATTTTCTGCAATCCATCTTCTTCCTTGAAACCCTAAACCCTAATTGACTTAGATTTCCTATATCTCTCCAACCCCAACTCCAATTGACTTCCCCTTTTAAAATTAGCGTCCCCTACCCTGCTCTCACACTCGACCGAAACCTAGCCCAATCCAAAAATTCCAATTGCTTTAGGATTCTTCAAACCTATCCTAAACCAACTAGGACTGACCTAAACTTGTTAGACTAGACCTGAAATTATAAAGCACTAACAACAGCCCCCTCCTAACCCAATTAAACCCTACAACAGCAACCTTTAAAGCCTAACCTAACCTGAAATTGATCAACAGAAGCAGCCAAACCCTTCTACTACTATTCCTAGTCCTTTAAAACCTTAGAGCTTTTACCAAAAAAAAAAAAAAAAACCTTAGAGCGTAACCCTGAACCAAATTCCAGATTTGAGACCTCAATTACAGCAAGGTTACAAGCTTTTCAGCATACAATTCATCATTCTAAGCCTGGCCGATTCCATCTGGGGTACCGTTGAGTCATTGAAACCCTAATTCCTCCAAGAAATCTCCTATAAGACAGCTGGTTCACTGAGAGAGTGTCCTGGAGTAAGCCAATTCTAGGGCATAATATCAAATTAAAGAACACTTGAATTTGGTTTACATCAATTCCCTAGTCCTTTAGATTCCTCACAAGCCTCCAATACTTCTCAAGGTTACTAAGAACATCGCCACTATCAGATATAAAAGTCATATTATGATCCATGAGATTATCCACTGGTTTAATTTCGAATGATCTTACTGTTAAAATGAAATTCCTTTCCTTCAATGACACACACACCCAAGAAATATTTCAACCTTCCCACATCTATAGTCTAAAATTCTGCTGAAAATGCATCTTCAACTTCCAGTCCTTGAAGAGTCACCCTGTGTAATTACAATATCACCACATATACAACAGTTCTCTCTTTAAAATACACAATAACTACTACGACAACATGTTAGACTGAATATGCAGATAATCTTAGAACTCCTTGACTGTATAGATATTTCATCAAATCAACAATTTGATTTTCAGTTAAGTTAAGCAACTGTCCCAATCAATTAATGGAACCCCCTGATGCATCATCAACAGGTTTACTTTCGTCCCAATGGCCCTACTGGTTATGATCAATCAAAACCAACTTGACGATCTTTTTCCTTGTTGGAAGTTGATGATTCCCTTTAACTTCTTCTCTGTAATATGGCCGGATTATGAAGACACAAGTCACATAACCTCATTAATGACTTTCTTTGATGACTCAACATTTCAACAAACACAAATAGGAATGACGTTGCAACACAAACCAAAGATTCAAAGATATAATCAATCAATAACATTAAAAAATTGATCACAGAACCGATTTCATGAGAAGCCGATAACCCTGAAAGTTGATATTCAATCTCAAGACATTGAAGCATGCCCCATCTCCTACTACTTCACTTAATAGAAATCATTTTCAAATAACTTTATCCAAAAGTCATTTAGAACCCCAAAAAAACATTGATCTAGACTTCTGCCCCCAAAAGTTTACTAAAAAAACATGATAAAAACTTGAATATTATGCTCTTGAATGTGTTCTCCACTCCATAAATCAATCACCATGGACAAGTTTTCAAGCTTCAATCATGAAGTAGTCTCAAACTATTGTATGAAAAGAATAGCATGCTCTGTCATTGGATGAAGCTCCCCAAGAGACCCTTTTCCTAAAGCAGCAAATGGAAACCCTCTCTTTCCCATTCATAGTTGTCATGGTATGCAGATGCAAGGCGACAACAAGAAGCACCTAGGCACCTCAACAAATTGACAACTGTGTTCCATTCTTTAATAGTATGTCAGGCATATAAAAAGAAATGTGCCAACCGTATGATATATTCAAAATTTAAAACAAACTCATATGTAATACACTATAATGTTTGGGGAAAAAAAAGTTAAAAAAGAAGCCCTACTTCTGCATTCCAAGAGCAGAACTCCCGACCACATGAATCAACCACCCTGTCCAAATGAATAACATCTATAATTAGACTTCAACCTAATAAATTACATTTCAAAATAATAGAATAATGAAGTCACTTAATATTTTCCATTTGTTTCAATTTCTTATTGTCACATAACCCTGAAGCAAAAGGTGGTGCACAGCTTGAATGGATGAGAAAAACATACTCTGATCATTGTCAGAGACTCAGAGCAAAAGTGGTTTAGAAAGAAAAACTGTAGAATAACCATTAACAAGTGCCAACTCAAGTACCATGGAGAAAACTAAAAGGCTAATCAGCATTCAACAGAAAGAATCATGTTCTGAGAAGTTTCATGCTCCTGCTCAAAAACTACTCTACACCACCAAGATGACTCATTATAAACTTCCAAAATTCTATCCAATCCGTCAAGTACCCATCATCACATCATGAATTGTTACTTCCTTAGCAGCCATGGCTCATTATTGAATTTTCCTGAAATCTTTAATCATCTTAAAAGGGAGAAATAAAGGATATTCAACATCCTTTAATGAATAACCAATTGAAACATAAAGGACAACTAAAAATAATCTAGGACTCTTTTTTGAGTCTTTGACAACAAAATTAGAAGTAATCATTTTTGCCTCTAGAAACTTTGGCCTCTTCTGTGGAAGTTTTATACAATGCATGTAAAGCACACGAAGGTGAACTGAATTGGATATAATCGGGGGCAGGAGGAAGGGAGGGAAAAAAGGCATGTAGTGTACAAAACAGACAAAAAGGATCCGCCCAACAAGGCAATGGCCCTCAGCAAAGTATCTACTAGTTGCAAGCAATTAAACTAGTCAAACCATGCAGAGCATAAAAGGAGGTCCAAATATCCACTCAAATACTATAGATTTAAGATTAAAAATCATGAAATGTCCTTCAGCGAAATATTCTGCTATTACAATCCCTCCAGAACCTTCTTGGAATAAACAACTAAAAGGATATCTCAAAAATCAGAATAGAAGAAGCAAAAGGACCATAAGCCATGATGAGAGAACATCCCTTCATTGGCCAGAAATCAAAAGCTGAGAAGAAAAAACAGGTACACAACCAAAAAATGGAAGAAGCTTCCTTTTCCTACCATTCTTCTGTGATAGCTAATCATAGTTCCAACTTCCACCTCTTGTTGCCTTGACCCCTGGCACCCCCTGTGTATTCTCTATAACTTCACAGGAGCCCAAACTGTATATTCCAGTAGAACTAAGAATATCACCATCTCCTCCATCTCCAACAGGTCATCTACCCCCTTACTCCTCCCCCTGGGTCTCAGCAATGGTAACCTTTCCACTTCCTCAGCTTGGAACTTTACCAAACCTCATTCCCCTACTATTCCCTCACACATGCTGGTCTGGTTCAAGACCACATCGCCCACCACTCTTTCACCACCTAGAGAACCATGAACCTCTTCATTCCCACCCAGTACTTCCTTCTCCACCATCGTTTCCTATTCCCAATTCTTGTACCACTTGTGGAAATGGTTGTGAAGATGTCAACCAATTTTTTCTATTGCCCCTCCACCATATCCATTTGGACCAAAGCCCTAGCATCCAATTTTCCCGCAGTAGACACAAAGAATGGAAATAGCTGACTCTGTCTTTTTCAAGCTCTTCGATTTATGAAACCATTCGAAAGCTGGTTTTTGGAGCTTCAATCTCTCCTACTTGCTTGAAGAGGAATCTCAGAAGATGGACATCCAAATCATGTTCTCTAGACCCATCATATTTGATGTTTGCTATAGGACCCTATTGCACCCCCCCCCCTACTTTTAACCTTTTTGTGACTACTCAAGAACATGATCATACTTGTTAACTGTACTGTAGTTCCTTCTCTTCTGTTGCCTGCTAGGTCATCTTGATCTTCTTGTTCCTCTTCTTCCAGCCCCCCCCCCAACCAGCCGGCTTTTCCTTGTATATCCCCCTCTTTTTTGTCCCCTCCCCCTTTCTCAGGGTTTTTGGTATTGAATTATTATTTGACAAAAAAGAAGAGAATCTTGATACCAACAACTAAAAAGTTTTACTAGAGTTGCAGTCATTACAGGGGCTCCAGTTTTGCAGAAACCCACCTAGGAAAGCTTTTTCATATAGGTCGACTATCTGCCAGGTGGCAGATAAGGTGGGGGCCATATAATTTGAGAATGTAGCTCCCGGGTTCCCATCTCAATACCACTGGTTACAGTTCAAATGGAGATAGGTATGTGTACTAAAAAAAATGGAGATAAACATGTGGCAAAATAAAGCTTTAGAAATCAATTGGAAAAGGAACTTTTAGAAAACAATACACAGCTGAAAAACATACAAAACTGGCAGTACATGGAGCATAGATGTGACAGCGTCTAAGCAAACCAGGGCATAGAGTGGACCTAGCCACAAGGCAACTTAGTTGGCAATGCTTCAACTACTATGATTAGGAAGGGGATATTTAGAATTTGGATCTCTGACTTTACATATGGAGGATCGTGTCATGCACTATAAATTAAACAGCAAGAGTTGAAACATCATCTGTCCACCCTTCAATATTTTACGGACTCACCCAGAAGGCCTTCCTAGATCATAACACGAAAAAACTGTTGCCTTACTGTAAATACCTTACGATAGTATAGATTAAAGCTTCTGATGTAGAAGAGCTATAAACTGGGATAGAGAAGCATCAAACATTACAAAGGCTAACATGCAATGTCTTAAAGCCTGTCATCGGAGATCAACACTAGGGCGTTATAGTATAAGGTACTATGGGCCAGTGTAGTTGTGTGCCTTCATTTAAAACTAAATACGACAAATATTAAGAAAGTCTAACCAATTAGCAAAACAAATAATTGCCACAACTTTCTTGTAATCATTCACTCAAAGTGACATGCTCCACCAACTGCACATTAGAAAAGATTTTAAAGACTATGTCAAGGAGTAAGGCATACAAAAACACCCAATAAAAAAGAAAATAAATACCTTTGCCTTTTGGAGAAGACAACAGATCTCTCAATATAATTAATCATTTTGCTCCCAGATGATGATGAAGAGACAACATCAGCAGAAACACTGCAAATCTCTTGACTTGCTTCCATTTTAGAATTATCAGAATTCATATTAATTGCATCTGTCTTTCTTTTAGGAGTCCTACTTTTGTTAATCCCTTCTGTTTCAGAGTCACCATCAATTGACATTCCTTCAGAAACAGGTTTCATTGAGTCTAATCTTTGAAAGCCTTCATCCGCAGAGAATTCCACCTGCATATCTTTAGACTTATCCACAGCTTCTTTAGCCCCTGCTCCAACTGGGGACAATCGCTGAGAACTATCACCAGACTGACACACTAGTGATTTATCTTTACTTTCAAACTCTGGGATTTCCTCACAGTGATTTCTCTGCTTACAGCTTAAGTGAGAGAATAATCCAATGGCTTCTTCTTCTTCTTCCCTTCTCTCATTGCATGCATCTACATCCTCAACTTCTTTAAAACCACCAGCTTGAGTATGATAGCTTGCCCCTGTAGACTGTTTATTCTTTCTTTTCAGCTTCAGACCAAGATCTAATCAGTAGAAAAAACAAAGAACTAAATTTAGGGAAATTATTACATGCAAAATAGCTGGAGATGTCTTCTAGTAAAGCTATTTTGAGTTGAGCATACCAGACAAGGACCAGCAGCTAAACAACTTTGAGATACTAATCCAGCAGTAACCATTTATCATATCAACATAGTAAGGAGTAAGGAATATACAAGTCTATTTGGGGATGTTACAAAAGCTCAGATTTTTTATTTTTTTTTAATATAATGTGGGAGAATAATTTTTCAGAGACTAACATGTTCGGTTAGGTTACATGATAAAATATTGGTTTTGTGAAAGATGAAAGAAAAACAAACTACCTGACCCCTTAAAAATCCTTGCATGGGATCTGAGCAATGTCCTGTAACTACGTGCATCCAATCTTTTCTTTTTCAGAATTACACGAGAAGGTTTAGGTTTCTGCTTATCATTTCTGTTCCATTCTTTGTCATCCAACAGGTGTTGCTTTACATTTTTCCCTCTCTTCTCCCTTTTACTTCTTGAATCTAGAGAACTCGAGCCTTTTTCAAACTTCGCAAATCTCTCTGAATCTTGCGTAATTGAATTGCTTGATAAACTCTGATTCCTTGAAGATGTTTCACTCGTGGACCTTAAACCTGAATTATCCGCTCCCGCAGACCCTGAAGTAGTTGAACCTTTATGACTAGTATGTCTTCTCTTTGAATCAGCATCGTTGTTGTCCTTAATCTTGTGACCAGATTGAGTATCACTTACCATCTTTTCAACTGTAAATCACCAAAAACAGTAAGAACTCTTTTCTTTTTCTTTTTTCTTTTTTTTCTTTTTTTTTTTTTTGTTGGGGGGGGGGGGGGGGGGAGAAGAAAAAATTCAGTAGTCGGAGTGCCTACTAATGATTCTAACCAAAGGCCTGAAGGTAGAGACTGGGGGGACCAACATCAAAAAGTCAGAAAATAATTTACAAGAAAAAGGCAGCTGTTGAGACAATTAAGTATTGTAAAATACAAAAATTCTGGTTCTCAAAATCCTATACAATCAAAACTTTCAGTGATGGAACCCTGATTCATTAAGGGAAAACAATATTCAAGATAAGGTTGTAGCCGCCTTTAGACAATTAACTATTGTAAAAACAAAAATTCTGGTTCTCGAAATCCTATACAATCAAAACTTTCAGTGATGGAACCCTGACTGATTAAGGGAAAAAAATATTCAAGATAAGGTTGTAATCTTCTGGTTAGACATTCAATCCAACTAGTTTATCCAACACAGCTACTTTGGCATTAGTTACTTGATAAAATAATTGAACTATTGAAGTACACAGCGTGATTTGAATCTAGTGATTGCATGGCTCGAAGTGCAGATAGAAGGTCCTTGAAGATACCTGCACTATATCAACAAAGCTGAGGCACTTTACTCTACCTCTAATTATTAGTTTTTATTCTCTTTGGCAGATGAATTGGCCAATTCTGGTGGGGATAAGAATGTGTTGTATGGGGGTTCTTTTCATCTGTATAGTCCTTCTTGAGTTGCCCAGCCCTTTTGGATGGCACTGTTGTTGTTCTTGAATATAAGCATGTCTCTCTTTCTTTGCCAACAATATTTGTTGCTGATTTTTTATTTTTTTTTTAAGTTTACTCCAGATGAAATTAAATGTCTGATCCCGTCATATGGCTGAATTATTTTCCCTTAGTCAACTAACCTAACTTGGCAAAATCCCCTTGACACAAATGTGAAAAAAATAAAATTTATAGTAAAATTTTACCAGAAATTTCTTTTGTAAAAAATTCAATTTTTGCAGGGACTTGATCAAGTAAAATACAGTAACAAACTTGAAACGGAGGGAATGCATAAAGATTTGATCATATTGCTTTGGCTCCCAAAAGTTCATTTAAAAAGGTGGAACATTTGATCCAGGATTGCAATGCAATTTCCAGCATCAAGAACATGCAAGTAGCTAAGTGCAATGACATGGACTAAATGCCCAGAATAACAATGTCCAAACAAGATTCATAATTTAACTTGGTAAAATAGTTTAGGCCAAATTTAAGTCAACTAGAATGAATGGACTGTTTTAGTAGGCATGTCTAGAAATCCTTTAAGAATGTGATCTTAGTTTTCTCTCATTAGGGTTTCTAATTCCTAGGGTTTTAGGGGGTTTTAGGGTTCAAATGATAGGAATTAGAGTTTGGGCGAAAGACTACAGGGTCAGGGTGCTAGAACTCAAACCTAATCCTGATTGTTTTTAGATTCAAATTCAAAATTTCTAGGGTTAGGGTTTTTGGAGAACAAGGTTTTCAAATTCTAGGGTTTCAGGGGGAAGACTATGGCTGCTACTTGGAGAGTGCTAGGGAAGGTGTAGGGACGATGATTCTAAAAGGGAAGGGATTTCTCTGGTGGGGATTGGGAGATATTGGTATTAGTGTTTTGGGGAAAAAGAAGAGGTGCCGCAAGAGAGAGAGAGAGAGAGATTGGAGGGGTGCAATGGGGTGGGAGATGGGGGAAGACTAGGGATGAATGCTTACCAATTGAAGAAAAGAGAGAAGAAAACTGATCAACCTAGCTGTCGCAGACCCTTCCTGCACTGGAAATCCTACACTCAATTCCTTGATCTCTGCTGTAACTCTCCTTCAATAATTTATTCATCAAAACTGATGTGTTTACAGGCATTAAGCTGTGTATTTATAGCCTTTTGATAGACAACTCCTAACAGCACTCAACTTTGAACAAAAAAGAAAAAGTACTTCTATTTAATAGGACTTCACTAAACTACTCCTAGGTTGACTCAAATAATAACAAAATAAAAGTAGGACTTGACTCCTAATAAAATTTCAAATTTAACTAGACCCAGCAGAACTCAGGACTGTCCTAAAGTTACACAATTACCCCTATGTTGGGCCAAACTCCCTGTACTGCTGAGCAGGGGCACAGAGTGCGTGGCAGCAACCCAAGCCCTTCTTTCGATTCTTATGGGTCCTCCTAAGGTGGCCGTGGGGTCCTACATCAGGTTTGGAGAGAGAACAAGAAAGACCTTTGTATTGCCTTTATTGATTCAAAAAACTTACAACAAAGTTCCTAGAGATTTATCTATATTAGGGAAGAGAAACATTTAAATTTTAAGATATGCGTGATGGTGTGGTGCGTGGTGACTAACATAAGAACCATGAGGTGTAAAGGTAATTAGATCCCATTTATAGTCAGGAATCAAGGTACGATAAGGATTAACATTAAGCGCTTATATGCTTGTGCTTATCATGGATGAGTAAACTTGTCACCAAAAAAAGAATTCACAGATGAGTTAACCAGAGGCATCCCAAACGAAGCTCCTCAGTGCATAGTTTTGTTGATGACATTGTTTTAGTGGACGCGACAAAAGACAGAATTGTGGAGATCAACCTTCGAATCAAAAAGATTTTAAGATAAGTAAAACAAAGACAAAGTACATGGCGCACAACTTTAGCAACTCTAGAACATATAATGAAGGGGTGAAAGTCAATGAAAGGGAGATTTTAGGGATCTATGATCAACCAATAGTAAGAAATGTGATAATGCCCCATAGAGCATTAAAAATAGGATGACTATGTGGAAAACTGCATCCAAGAGTTATGAGATCAATGAATGCCTATAAAGCTTAAAGGCACATTTACAAGGGAGTCACAGGACCGGCTATGATGAATGACACGAAGTATTGGGCTGTTAGAAATGCCCTATAAATAACTAAATGTAGCAAAGATGAGAAAACTGAGATCGGTAAGTGACAAAACCAAGAAGGATAAATGCCATATTAGATACTGTTTGGGAGTAGCCGGGATTCAAAATAAGCTACAAAAAAAGTTACCTAAGGTGGGATGTTCAAAGGATGCCTTTGGATGCTCTAGTTTGAAGGAGTGAGTTGATTTATGTTGGAGGCTCTAAAGGAGCTAGAGACATAGTGAAGTACTGAGGAAAGAAAGCATAGTTTGGGCCTTAATCCTAGTATCATGTCAAATAGAGCTTTTTGGAAGGCAAGGATCGTTGTAGCCGACCTAGTAAGTTAGTTTGGACCTTTCTATAGTTTTGGCTATGGTGTTCTTTTCTTTCACTCTTAGTGTTAATCCTTGTTCTTTGTAAGGACTAAAATAGTCAATCCCATTTAGTTGGGAATTTTGGGACAAGGCTGAGTTAATGTTGCAGTTGTGGACTACACAACTAAAGTCCTCAAATCTAAGAAAGCAAGGATTTTGCATGCTTTTTGAGAAAAACTAGAACAACCAATAAAACAATTATGTTAGACCATTAAATCGATATGCTTACCACAGTATTCTCCAACTGCCTCTTCTTTTCTCTTCTGAGAATAGACATTTTCAGTATGCTTACCCAATAAGCACATTGAAGAAGGTCTGTGTACGCAATCCCCATGCATACCAATAATCTACCTTGTGTGTGATGATTCCGTTAGCACAGCAGTATGCTAGTTTGTAAGGAATCCATTTTTTTATTTTTTATTTTTTTTGGTAGAACTCAAGGAATCTATAAACCATTGGCAAGTTAAGGAAGGCTAGAATAAATTATATGCCTAGTACCGTTAAAAGTTCTCGGTAACACCCAACCTGGAGAGTATAGAAGGGAGGAGAAGGAAATGTATATTGGGTGCAAGCAAATAACATATCTAAAACACAAAACACTCTTTTAAGTCTGCATTCTCTATGATACAAAATCATTGATTTGAATATAGCCGTATAACATACAATCAAAACGGTTCCCTTTAAAAAGAAAATTAACCAAATAAAATAATAAAAACCCTTAAATCTAGTAAGAGAGAAGAAGAAGAAAAAAAGCAAAAGCGTACCAATTCAGTATTTATCCATAGTTGAATGGACAATGAGGTACGTCAACAGAACAAAAAACTCCTAATTGAAAACGTACTCCAAGTTCATCTGCTGTATAACACGAAATTTGTAGATATCCAAGTTAAATTTAACGAACATTGCAATCTTGGTTTTTTTTTTTTTTTAAATACCACAAAATATAATTTGAAGAATGAACCATGCATGAAAAGGAGTGAAGGTATACAAATCTGCTAACGCCTGGAATGCATTAGATTGCATGTCTTGATAGTATCCGATATGGAGGTCGTCTTGCTGGCGACTGTACATTCACCCAAGGAAACTTGAAAGACAAAACTCAGAAATAAGAAAACCGGGCAAAACAGAGGAGAGAAACGAGGAGTCATTTTCTTTCTGCACAACTTATCTGTGGAACTGTGGAAGGCGTGGGTTTGTGAATGACGAGAATACCCTCCGTCGAATAACGCGACTCTCGTAACGTTTCTTCCTTTTCTAGGTACAAATAACGACCATTTGGCTTTTTCTCTTCGGCAAATAAATAACAACCATCTTTACACGGTTGGAGCTTGACTTACTATAAAACGAAAAAAAGTTGTCGAGCGTGACATTCTTGAAAAGAATTATTATTTCTACAAAAAATATGAACGTTTTTAAAAAGAAATATCTACATATGGAGTGTGATGACTGTGATCCACTGGATTCGGCGTTCGAAACTTCTATTGGTTTATACCAAAACAAAAACTTCATTGGATATATTTAGTAAATTGATCATTGAAAACAATTAAATCACTATTTATTTATTTTTAAAAGTATCTCTATAATAAACAATGTCTAAAAGGTTTTTAGTGATAAATTGGACAAATATATCCATTGAAAATCCAATTTTAAGGTCTTTATTCTTTTAAAACATAAAGTGGAATGTCAGTGGTTTAAAGTCTCCATTTTGGGGGTACTAGTACAATTTGCTCTAAAGATAAAGATAAGTGTCGTTGCAAGGCTTTTATGCTTATGGAACAATACAAACCAGGGACTGCCGTCGTCCTTTTACCATGCATTTCGGCTTCCGTGTTGACCATCCATTTCCTTCTCATAAATTAACCATCCATTTCCTTATTAATGTGTGCCATGTATCCCAACATTACATCAAATGGTTGAAATCCATTTATCAATCATATCAATCAACTCTTTGATGTGATTTACAAATAGATTTCAACCATTTGATGTGATGTTGGGACACATGGCACACATCTTCAAGGAAATGAATGGTCCATTTCCTTGTGAGAAATTGACCAAATATTGGTATTGCTGTTGGGTGCATGGTTCATAATCCTTCTTACAGATTTTTTTTTTCTTTGCTAAAATTCCTCGTATCGATTTTTTTCTATCAAAATCTTCAGTATCGATTTATGATTGATCAAAGTGGCTCAATATCGATTTGAGTCCATTAAAATATTTAAAAGTCTATTAAAAACAATTGGTATTAATGTGAAGTGATAAAACCCGCCCTGTCAAAGGTGTCTGGGTTCATGCATTGTTGAAAACCTATCAAAATATGACTAATTAGTCAATGCAGGGTTAGTAGAGTGGTAAGATCCATACTTCTCAGTGGAGAGGTCATGGGTTCGACCCTTGCGGACAACAAGCATCCCCCTGAGGATGTAATCAAGTGCGCGCAAGCTAGCCCAGGAAAACAAACTTCTCTTACTTTTCCTTTAAATCCAAAAAATATAAATTGTTTGATTCAAGGAAACTTGTCTGGTTGATGTGGCAACTCAACTTTCTCACCCCAAACATTTTCAAAATTCCACAAAAAGTATGAGATTTTGTTGAAAAGTATGAAAAAGTAAAATGTGGAATCCACAATTAATATTTTTCCACACTTTCCTTTCATTTCCTTCTTTTCTCCCTCACCCACTACACATAGAGCCCACATATATTTTTTTCCCACCCCACCTTTGCAAACAAACACAGCCTAGGGGAAAGAAAGAAATTCCAAAGGTCTACCCTTCGGATTAAAAAAAATCTAACACCCCACGAAAACCTAGATGATATATATAAATGGAAAGTTCGTTAACTCCATTGGGAAAAACAGGTATTTATACATCTTATCTCTAAAATGAGTAGACTCAACCAAATATCTTGCATTAGATAAATTCAAAAGGGTAAATGGTTATTTTTTCATAGATATTATCCACCTAAAATACGAATACGAAAAGTAACAAAGGAAACTTTGAATCCAATTTGCAAGAATGTAGTGTAAGATACCTTTTGATCTCTAATTTGAGTCGACTTCTCTCAAAGATAAAGTTGTAACTTGTAGGTGGACTGTCCACTCAAAAACAACATGCATCCCCATTTTTCAACAATTCTATTCACCCAAATCGTTAAATCAAGCTTGAAAGGAGTTTACAGACAAATAATATGAAAATTCTAGGTTTCAAAACGCCTATTAAGTCAGTCATGCATATCGGATGTGATCACACTCTCTGATCATATTTCCTAGTTGTTGGTGCAAGAAATATGATCTTAGCTCCAAGGTATGCTCCTGATCCAGCCTTTGCTCCTGAGACCAAAACAAGGTGAGAGTGGGCCGCCTCTAGGGACGGGAAGCCACCTCCGATGATCGAGTTAGTTCAGGCCAGCAAATAGTAGACTCCATTAAGGAGTGAGGACCCCAAGAGATGATGAAAATCATGCTCTTGAAGGGTTAGAAAACTAAAGAAAGTGGTGGCTGGAATGTGTAAAGCTTACCCACGTTCAAATATGGTGAGGGATCATATAATTGAGCCATACCTCAAAAGATAATATGCTTCATAGCCCTTAGATGTTGATTTGATGAGATGGAAGATAGAGATGGCTTCTTGAAGTGGCTTGCTCAAGAAGTTAAATTGTGTGACCAGCTGGAAGCTTTTGTTGCTAGATTTAAGATGTCAACATCAATTTTTGGCTTTGATGTGACTCATGCCCATAGTTGAGGGGATAAGAAGATAAATACAACCTCCAAGGCAAGATTGAGCAATGTGAAGAGCTCCTTTGTCAACAAGAGCATTTAATGCCTCTTGAAACCTTCAATGCTAGGCTGAGGACTTTGTCAGTTCATTCAATGCTGAGTGGACAGCTAGGGATAGAAATATGTTGAGTATCACTTTGTCCTATTCTCTGCTGAGAAATCATAAGAAGCTGGCAGAAGAAGCAAGTCCGAGAAGTGCCGGACGATTTCTCTTGGCCCATATTTTAGCCCTTGGTGTCAGCCTAATAATCTGGTCCGGTTCATTGGCTTGAACCATAATCTTTGACCATAACACTAGTCCATGGAACAACCATCTTAATTAAACAGTATTGGTTGAAGCTGATATCAAGAGATCTAATCGAAGAGTACCATTTGGGAGGATTTGCTATAGATGTCAAAACAACTCTAATAATAATAATAATAATAATAATAATAATAATAATAATAATAATAATAATAATAATAATAATAATAATAATAATAATAATAATAATAATAATAATAATAATAATAATAATAATAATAATAATAATAATAATAATAATAATAATAATAATAATAATAATAATAATAATAATAATAATAATAATAATAATAATAATAATAAGAAAGTAGAAATTAGAGGTTAGGAAGATATATTACCTTCAATCTCTCAGAACTGGATCTGAATTGCGAATCGTAATGGAAACACAACTTCCTTCTTCTCCGACACGAATTCTCTAACATGTGCTAGGGTTTTGTCATGACTATACAATAAAATAATTCATTTTAAGGTGAAAACACCTTTAAAAAGGGTGTTTATAAGTCAAAAATTCCACTTTGCTCCTTTGTTGTTCGGGAGCGGGCTCCAGGTGGGGGTCACCCCAAGCACCTGCCCCCAATCGTCCTTCGCCTCTAATTTTTCACAAAGGTGGGTTCTTTTGGCCTGGTTCATCCACGACTCTTGCACAACCCAAGTTAGGGTCTCTTAATTAGGCTTGAGACTTTACAACTCCTTCTTCCACAAGCTATCAATCCACATTTCCAATTCATCAAAGTTCATGTAAGATCTTCTTCTAATTTTTTCTTCTTCTTTTGAATTAAGAGTTTCTTTTATACTGAGATAGGAATGATAAATTAATGCCGCCGAATGGATGAGAACCCAAGACCTCCCCGTGGGAGGTTGGGCCTTTAACCGCTTGACTAACCCACCATTGGCGCTTTTTCTAAAATTCAACAAAGCAACAGATCCTTCATCTATGTCATATGTATCCATGAATTCTGATTCTAATCTAAAGGTCTCTATTTGGATGGCCCACAATTATCTCCATTAGTACATTGGGTTCTCGGACCTACAAATATGTCTCTAATATTCTTTGTTTGGAGGCTCAACTATAAAAATATATTTTAAGTTAAGGGGCATTTAAGTCTTTTTAACACATAAGGGTATTTTGATCATATTAAAAAAAAACTTCAATTCTAATCATTAATTTGAAGTTGTCCTAACCAGTTCCTTAGAATTATGTAGACCTATATGCGAAGTTTTTTTTTTTTTTTTTTTGTAGCCCCTATATGCAAAGTTATGTTTTATTTTAATATGTAGACTGAAATGTTAATTTAAATGAAAAATATAAATTTTAAATTGCACTTATCACACATTCTATAAAAAGAGGCACATCACACATGCATATGTACGTGCGTCATTACTAGTATATAATGATTAGAATTGTTATAAATAATATTTATTTATGGATGTCCATTACCCCTAAAGAGATTGTACTTCCAATTGAAGATCTCAAGTATTTCAAGATGCAATCTTGGTGATTCACATTCCCATATTTAATTGAAGATTGCAGTTATCTTAACACACAATGGTGGCAGTTAATATTTCAATTCTATGCACCTTCTATCTTGGGTGACAATCTATCATTCCATATCAAGATTATTATTGTGTGTGATAATCATATAGTATATTTATTTGTAGACACTGATATTTCTATATCAGAGAAAATGCTAGTTCTATTATAAATATATAATGAATAACTCAATTGAAGAGTTGAACTCATCTTATATTTCTTCTTTGTATTCAATATATCTGCTTTATTTTATAACACATTATCAGCACGATTCCGCTCGAAATAATTGTGAACGACTCAACTTAAAGCATTGCATTTTGAAAAAAAAAGATAACAAACTATGTATTATCATGTTTTCTATTCCAAAGTGAAAAGAAAAATCAACCTCCTCGCATGTTTTTGTAAATAATGGAGTTTACCTTGTCCATCTTGTAATTTAAATGCATCGTGATAAAAATGTATGTATTTTATTGAATTTAAGAATCAATTAAGATATTAGGTTGCCTTAACAATTGAGGTTTGTCATTAATCAATAATGATTTTATTTATTATATATAGTGATTGTTCGACTTACACCACAAATATTTTTAAATGCACATGAAGTTGCAAGATTTGAAACTGTAAATGAGTACAGTTCTGTAGATGCACATGAAGTTGCAATATTTGAAATTGTAAATAAATGCATTTCTGCTGATGCACATTAAGTTACAATATTTGAAACTGTAAATAAATACAGTTTTGTAGTTTTTAAAATTAATTATCTATTGAAATTATGTGGAAAAAATATTATTGATGAAGACTTGCCAATAAATTTTCAAGCTTCAAATCTGTTGTTACAATAGCAATATTATAAAATGAGTTTTAAGAAATACTCTGAATGATATCATGCCTATTTGTGGTTGAGTAAAATAATGGACTATTAAGGAAAAGTCATTAAGATCGTCTTATTGGTTTTGTTCCATTCACTGAAGTGAATGCAACAATTCATGATATGCCTAAAAGAAGGCAAAATTATAATTATGGTCATGACTGTAGAAGATGAAAAGGCAAAAAATGGAATAATTATTGTCATTATAATAGAAATAAATAAAAGAATAATAATGATTCTCAATATAACTCTTCATGGAGTGAAGATAATATTTGTTATGGATGTGATATGAAAGCCATTAAACACGTATCTGTCATACTCCACAATATTTTGTTAAGTTTTGTCAAGCTTCAATTAAAAGAATGAAGATAATGTGAAGATGAAAATGACTTTTCAAAGTAATGATACTGAAGCAAATTTTGTCCATAACAAAAAAAAAAAAACACAAATGATTTTGATGATCTTATAGATACTACCACATATAGATGTTGCAGAATCCTTTGAATATAATAATTGAATATTTGATTATATTATTGGAATTCAAATAAAAATAAAATTGACATTATGTTACTCTTGTAATTCTTTTCCATTCAAATCTCATCTCATATATTAGTTTATCTTAAATTTAAATTTTTTTATAATATTTTTTTATTGATTTTTATATATCTTTTGATATATTTTGTTTCATTTTTATGAATAATATGAATATTCTCTAATGCGCTACAATGCATATTATACTAAGAGGGGAAAAATTATTTATCTTATTTGATGACGTGGGAGCCAATGTTCATACAAAAATTGATAGTACAATATTGATTGAAGGCTCTAGAATAGCTAATCTATTATTACTTGGGAGATGAATTGGCTATTGATAATGTATTATTTTGTAGGAAGCCTCAAAGAAACTTATTAAGTTTTGAAAATATATGCCAAAATGATTGAGACTACAAATTATGGTAAAACTAAATATTTATGCATTACTACAAAAGTTTCAGACATTTTCTCCCAATTTGTACTATACAAATATTCGCATGGGTGAAACACATGCTTTAGTAAATCAAAAGAACACTGATTCTAATAGTTTTATTATTTGACAAGACCGGTTAGACCATCCCAGATCAACTATGAAGCGAAAAATTATTGAAAATTCATTTGTCATCCACTGAAGAATCAAAAATTCTTCAATTAAGTGGATTTTCTTTTGTTGCTTGTTCTCAAGGGAAATCTATTATTAGATATTCACCAGCTAAAGTTGAGATTGAAAATTCTACGTTTTTTAAACTGTATACAGGGTGAAATATATGGGCTCATTCACCCATCATGTGGACCATTCATATAATATATGATTTGAGTAGATGCATCTATAAAATGGTCATATGTATGTTCATTATGAATTCGCAATTTGGTATTTGCGAGATTGTTGCCCAAATAATTAGATTAATAGCACAATTTATGGATTATAAAATAAAGACAATCTATCTTGATAATGCTAGTGAATTTACATCTCAGGCTTTATGATTATTGTATAACAACTGAGATCACAGTTGAATAGCCTGTTGTTCATGTTTATATCCAAAATGGTTTAGTAAAATCATTTATTAAATGTCTCCAAATAATAGCTAAATCATTGTTTATGAGAACAAATCATCATTTGTATGCATCAGGCCAAAATGTTGTCATAAATCCTCCCTATTACAATTGGCTTTATGGTCAGAAGCCAAATATTTATCATCTTTAAATTTTTTGATGTGCGGTTTATCTTTCAATTGCTCCACCACACCGCACAAATATGAGTCTCCAAATAAAGTTGGGAATATATGTTGGATATGAATCTCCTTATATAATTTAATATCTTGCCAATGATTGGAGATTTATTTAAAGCAAGATTTGTTGATTATTATTTTGATGAATTAGTTTTTCCAACATGATGGAGAGAGAATAAACAGTTGAAAAAAGAGATTGATTGGAATACATTATCATTAGCTCATTTAGATCCTCGCACTGAGCAATGTGAACTTGAAGTTCAAGAGATAATGCATTTACAAAATATTATGAATCAACTGCTAGATTTGATGACTTGCAAAGAGATACTTAAATCTCATATTCCAGCTGCAAATGCTCCAATTAGGATTGATGTCCTAGCAGTACAATCTACCAGGGCAAATGAAATTAAATCACATTTAAACGTGGAAGATCAATCGGTTCCAAGAATAAAATCCTAGAAAAATGAAAGAAGCAAATGATTAAGATGGTTATAATATGGAGACAATTGATTATGAAAATCCTGAAGACATAACTTTCTATAAAACCCCATAAAAGGTTCAAGTACCTGAAAATAATGAAGAGATCTCGATTAGTTATGTCATTGCAGGAAAAAGATGGAACCGAAAAGATAAAGTTGTTGACAATATTTTTGCACATTTGTTATTGTTGAAATAATGCAACAAGACGAGGTTCTTGAATCTATATTTGTTGATGAATATAAATCAAGAAATGATCAGCCAAAATATAAAGACGCAATTTAAGCATAATTGAATTAGCTTGAAAAAATAATGTTTTTTGACCTGTAGTCCAACATTTGAAGGTATAAAGCCAGTGGGGGTACAATTGAGTTTTCATACAAAAAATGAAATGAGAAAAAGAATGAAATTGTGACATATAAAACATAAATTATGGCACAATAATGTTCTCATAGGTCTGGCATTGATTACATGGAAACATGTTCTCTTGTAGTGGATGCAATCACCTTCAGATATCTTATTAATCTAGCAGTATATGAAAATTTTGATATACGTCTAATGTATATTATTATAGCCTATTTATATAGCTCACTCAAGTATGAAATATATATGAAAACCCCTGAAGGATCAAAATGCCTGAAGTACATAAAAATTCCTAGGAAGTTTGTTCAATAAGGTTTCAGAGATGATTAGGGCATATATGATATAATCTCCTTAGTGGATATTTACTAAATGAAATGTATAAAAATGATCCAATTTATTATTGTGCCTATAGTAAAGGATATGGATATAATTTTAATAAGTGTATATGTTAATATCGTAAACTCAAACTCTTGAAGAGTTTTCAAAAGCAGTAGATTATTTGAAGAAAGTTGAAATGAAAATTTTTGAAAAGACAATGTATTGTCTTGACTTGTAAATTGAGCATTTGAAAGATGAAATATTCATTCATCAATTAATTTATACCGGGAATATTTTGAAGTGATTTTACATAGACAAAGTACATCCATTGAGTACCTCAATGGTTGTGAGATTGCTCAATATAAATAATATTCATTTCGACCCCAATAAAACAATGAATAATTTATTTGTTCTGAAGTATCATATCTCAATGCAATCGAGGAATTATTGACATTGTCTATATTTCAGTACGTTCAAGGAATTATTTACATTATGTTATTTTATGAATGTGAACATCAACTTACTTGTTATGCATATGTAAGATATTTATCTGATCTACATAAAATTATATCTCAAACATGCTATTTATTCACAAGTGAAGGTTAGCTATTTCATAGCGTTCAACAAAACAAACTATAGCTGTCACTTCTTCAAATTATGTAGAGATAATAATGATGCATGAAATAAGTCGATAATATATTTGGTTAAGATCAATGATACAACACATTCAAGATACATGCAGTCTTTTACTAGAAGAAGGGGTTTCAACAATATTATATGAAGATTATACTGCATGCATAACTCAATTGGAAGGGATGATACATCAAAGGAGATAGAACGAAACATATTTCATCGAAATTCTTCTTCACTCATGATCTTTAATGAAATTGTGAAATCTATGTTCATTGAATTCGTTCAAGTGATAATACAAAAGTTTCCGTCTCTCTCTATCGAGGCGTCTCTCTCTGTGAAGCCTGCTCGCCGCTACTCTACCCGCGCCATCGAAGGCGGAGAGGCTCACCTGGTAGTCTCTCTGCCCTCCCCGCTGTCCGCCTCCGCCTCCTCTGCCCTCTACCTCCCCTGCTGTCCGCCTCCGCCTCCTCTGCCCTCTACCTCCCCTGCTGTCCCTTCCTCTCTCCATCTCTCCCCTCTCTGTTGTGTTTCTCTCCCTCCTCCCGGTTCCCTTCTATCTCCATCGGCAACCGCTGCTCGCCCATCTCCGTTCTGCCTCCCCTACTCCATTCCACCTCCCTTGCTCCCCTGTTCCACCCCATCTCCCTCCCGCTCCCTTGCTCCCCGCTCGAATCTTCCTCTGTTCCGCCTCCCCTGCTCCCCTATTCTGTTCCGCCCCATCTCCCTCCCGGTCGGCTCTTCTCTTCTTTCCCGTCTCCGTTTCCCTCTTCCCCATCTCTGCTTCAATAATCAAATCTAGGGTTTCCCCTTAGATTTGTGGTTTTTTTATTTTTTATTTTAAAAACAACTCCTCTGATTGCAGTGGTTCTTTGGTGCACACCGCAGAACAACTCCAAGTCTGGGTACAAGTTTTTCTGCGTCGAGCTTGACAGGTACGCCTATACGGCATCACTGGATGGGAGGTCCAAACCTTATCCGCACTTTCGCTGCTACCATCGCTACAACTGTAGGAGTTTTGGGTCCACCCTTGAGGTGTATAATATGTCCCTCTATGAGGGTGTTATGTCCGCCCTTGAGGCGTGTAATTTGTCCCCCCTATGAGGATGTTTTGTCCGCCCTTGAGGCGTGTAGTATGTCCCCCTTTGAGGGTGTTGGTGCTTTTTTGGTGTTCTTGTTCTAAGGGTTTTGTGGACGTGATCCACTTTGGGCTTGACCCAACCCTTACCCTGGCTGACCCTGTCTATTGCATGTATGACAGTTTGGTCATTTGCCGCTCCTTGGTTCGATTTGAACCTTGTGTACTCATGGAGGTGTGTTTGTACTTTTTTTAGTTCTCTAAATGAAGTGTTGTTTACCAAAAATTAAAAAAAAATCGTTCAAGTGATAACTTGACAAGTTTATTTATTGAGGCATTGCTTACTTCAAAGTTTGAGAAGTTGGTACATGATATTGTAATCTGCATAATCAAAGATACTCAATGATGTTATCATCAGGGTGAGTAAAATACGTGCTGCACTCTTTTTCCCTTCACCAAGATTTTGTCCCACTGGGTTTTCTTGGTTAGGTTTTTAATGAGGCAGCTACCAATACGTATTATTTATATATGTATATTCTTTTTCCTACACTAAGATTTTTTCCTATAGGATTTTTTCTTAGTAAGGTTTTAACGAGGTACATTATCTATTTATGGACATCCAAAGGGGAGTGTTATAAATAATATTTATTTGTGGATGTCTATTACCCCCAAAGAGATTGTACTTCCAATTGAAGATCTCAAGTACTTTAGGATGCAATCTTGGTGATTTACATTCCTATATTAATTGAAGATTATAGTTATCTCAACACACAATGGTGGTAGTTAATATTTCCATTATATGCACAATCTATCTTGGGCGACAATCTATCCTTCAATATCGAGATTATTATTGTGTGTGAGAATCATGTGTTGTATTTCTTTGTATACTCTGATATTTCCATATAAGAGAAGATGCTAGTTCCATTATAAATATTTAATGAATAACTCAATTGAAGAGTTGAACTCATCTTATCTTTATTCTTTATATTTAATATGTCTGCTTTATTTTATAACAAGAATCAATATATACTAGTAATGAATGTAATGATTCCTATATTTCATATATTCAAATTTTCATTTAAATCTTTTAACTTTATGTTCCATATAGAATATAAGATTCATATACATCAATGTATAGGCATTCTTTTCATTTAATTGATCTTTAAATTTAAATAAAATAGGAAAGCAATTAATAACTTTCTCCATTTGATCTCTAAGATCTTGGAGTCCATGTTTGAATCTCAGTATATCCTTCAAAGTTAGAAATGTAAACTTGGAAGTAAATATTAAATGAATAACTGATTATTAGGAGAGTATATAAGAAAAAAATAAGGAAATATAAAAAGATTTGCTATGTAAAATATGATTTTGCAGAGTCACTGAGATCTTTTTACCATATAAAAGACTGAGATCCTTTTACCATATAAAAAAACAAATATCTTGAAATTTTTGCTGAGGTTTTGGTTTTGATTTGATTTTACATATTTAAATAAGAAGAAAAAATATAAGGGGTACTAAGAAAAAAATAATAAAAATTTAATGACAGAAAAATTAATATAAATAATAAGATATTTGAACAAAAAGTAAAGGATATAATAGTCAAGTGAAAGAATTGCGACAAAAGAGTAGTACATGCTTTTATATAATAGTATGAAATATATATATATATATATATATTTTTTTTTTATAGTATATATATATATAGATATAGATATATATATATAGATAGAGAGAGAGAGAGAGAGAGAGAGAGAGAGAGAACAACTTCGATGTATGTGTTAATCCTCTCTAAGTCCCTCCCCAATAAAAAAAATCATAAGCAAATAGAACACGGGGTAATGATGCATTTTCATTTGGGGAAGAGAGAGGTGGACATACCAAAGCATTGGCATATACCATGCTCTTGTGACAAGTGATTCATTCCGTGATTTATAATGTTAATCACACTACAAATTGGATAATATGCATGATAGAGTTTCATTATATATATATTTTTTTGGTGGTAATAGACATTTTTTATATATTGGGAATGGGGTTTTTATATATTGGGATGGGGTAACTATATAATATGAGGCGAGGCTTTGCCCTTGGTCCTGAAGGTTTCAAACTGTGATTTCCTACTTAGAGGTGTTGGTTTTTTACCAACTAAGCCACCCTACTTCATTATAGACATTTTTCTTATTGATACTCAAGTGTGACTTTGAATAGAGTTGATTGGAGAGCATGACGCATAGCTAACCCTATTTAGTTGGGATATGACTCAGTTGATATAAATTAGATGTGGTAAATTTAAAACAGTTTTTTAGTCAATTTATTAGTTTAAACAAGTACAATAATGTGTGTAGTCTTCCTTATTTTTATTTTTAAGGGGGGGGGGAGGGTAGGGTAATCCTAACCATGTTTAATTAATTGGGTAGAATGGTAATTCTAACAGTTGTATATGTATCTGCTCCATCGCAAACTAGTGGTCCAACTAGCTAAACCAATCAAATTGGCTAGGGGTTCAACCCCGCATCCTCATGAAAAGATGATGCAAGATTGGGAATGAATCGATATCATCGGGACATGAAAGATTGAGAACTTTTTTAAAAGAAAGGGAATGGGGGCAAGAATCGTGCCTCACGGAATTAAAATTTTGGGATAACGTCATGACCACTAAAGTGAGTACCAATTTGTTATAGCTAAAAAAAAAGAGTACCAATTTGTTAGGTTTTTTATAAAATCTATTTAAGTTTCAAAATTAGTTTTTGCATTTCTTTTAGTTAGTTGTTTTATTAATGGGTGAGACCCATGAGATAAGGGTGGTAATGAGGCACCCATGAGTAAAGGAGGCCTTTCATGACCTTGGTTATGAGGCTCTTCATGACATTGGTTATAGGTCTTAAAGGTTTTGATCATGGTGATGAGGTGGGCTTACTTGTAGGGTGGAATTAACTTAAATTCTAACTCTTGACCTTCAATTCTTATTTCAACTTCATGACTATTCATGGCCATTACCATGAGTGGGGTTAAGGTTATTGAATGGATTAAATTTAATTCATACAAAAGAAGTGAATAAGAGAGTTAATTCTCCACTTAGTAGGGAGGTTAGGTCAAGGTGGTTTATTCTCATTATTGGAGAAGGGACAAGCCCATTGATTCTCCACCTTGTGAGGAGGTGAGTCATTGTGATTTGTGATGCATGACACAATTAATTGCCTTGAGAATCTTAAGGGGTTTAAGGTGTGGTTTGGGTTTATATAAACCCAACCCTTCCTTGCATGTGGTGTGTAATAGAGACACTCCTCACATTCACATTATTTGTTTTACAAAGTTCATTTTTTTTCTTTGAGTTGTCTAAGTGTTGTGCTCTAGCTTTTGGCTCATTGAAGGAACTACAGAACTACCTCATCTTCTAGTTGGAGATTGCTTTATCTTGGAGGTGGTGGTGCGAAGAACCCTTGGTAGTAGGGTGCATCAATTACCTTAAAGACAATACACAAGGTGTGACTCAACCTCATTGATTGGTGGTTCGTTCGATTGCAACATCAAGCTCTCCGGATTGGCTAAGGATCTTTATCTTTCAATTGTATTGCAATTTTATTTTTGTGTTTTGTAGAATTTGTAATACAATTACCCCAACACAATTAGATAAGGGAAATGAATATTGAGTCAAAAATTACTCCAAATGGGACACTGACATGTCATGTAAGGACCGAATCGAGGAAATTCCAATGGATGATATTTGATAGTCAATCTATAGCTCCATTGATCTATCTTGCTCAAAGATAATTGAATTCTTCCCACTCATATATGCATAGATTCATCTTCTTCTTTGGCTATGCAACTATCTTGTTGAAGGCCATTAGTCTCGTATTTGTTGGGGGAAGCTGTTGCTTTCACATACTGAATTGATCATTGGAGGCAACTAGCTCTCACCAATTGTCTTATTAAACAGGTGCAAGTTCAATATACAAAGGCCAATCCCGGTTCACCTTGAGAGTCAATTTTGGACGCAATACGAACCATTAGATATATAGGAAATGACATGATTGGCTTGGTTTTTAACACTCCCCCCCCCCCAACAACAAAATGCTTGGACTTTTATATATTTTTCTAATGGTTTTGTTTGCCAAATGCACTATGATTGAAAATGGACACATTAGCAATGTATGTGTGTACTTGTGTCAAAGGGAGTTATTATAGATAGATTGTGTCAAAGGGAGTTATTATAGATAGCAATCTAACATTATCCCTAACTAGTGAGGATAAGGTTGATGGGAGGCCATCAACAACAAATTGGACTTCTTGAGGAGAGTGCATAAACACTGCCAAGAAGTCTATTCAACTATTAACTTCAATTGCTTACTTATGAACCCTCATTATCATCCAATTTCCCACATACCATGCTATTTATTGTGAAACTTATTATTGTTTTAAAGAGAAAGAAAATAAATAAACATAAAAAACTCAAAAATCACAATAGACTTTTGGTCTATTACGGATTCCATAAAAAAAATTGTGGTTTATTTTGTTGGGATATGCTCTTTGAGCATGAGTGAATGTGAATGAAAATCATTCATTATCGAGAGTTTGTGGAAAAAGTGCATTTGTGGAAATAAATGCATGGAATACCTATGGACTATTGGGTGTTTCATCTCACAAGGAGAGTTCATGAATGGAGGTTATGAGAACTTTTTATTTTTTTACAAACAAACTTCTCATTTCCCTATTGTGGTTAATGGAGGGTTTTTGGGACTCTTGATTTCCCATGAAACTTCTCATTTCCTAACTTGTTTATTAATGTCTAAAGTTTTTCATTTCCCATAACTTAATTCATTAAGTTTGGTAATAAGTGACTATGGCTTTTCATCTATCAAGCTAGTTAAAGAAACATAGACCTCCTCTATAAATAGGGATCCCCTCTTGATGAAGATGGTTGTGTGTTTTTGGGTTTTGTTTTATGATTTAAGAAGAATGCTAAGTGTGCTTTAAGGATCTTCTTAAAATGATTTGTGAGTTTTGTCAATGGTTTGAGTTTGTTTTTGTGTTTTGAATCGTGCGGTGATAGAAGGAAGGCACATGTCAAGTTTGTCGTTGCGATATACTTTGTGTAAGTACACCGTTGTTCATCGTTGTATCTTGGGAGACAGACGTCCATTGAATCCTCAAGCATCTGTGGAGGGGACGAATCTATTTTAAGGAAAGCGTTTGACGTGCCTTGACGATTCTTCTTCTTTACTCTTCTTGCTTCCGGTTCAAGTTCCTTTTTTGGGTGTATTTCAGTTTTCGTGTTAATTTGTGTTGATATATTCTTTGGTTGTTGTCTTCTAGTTTCTCCTAATAATATCTGTTTTCTCCTGATTTACTATCAATTTTGCCAACATATTTTGCAGTGAAGTTTAATGGACACATGCTCATAAAACTCAAGTCTATGGGTAAATTCGACATTTAACATGTGAATTAGAAGACAAGCATGAGAAAGCAAAGTGCATATTGTTTTTCTTTCAATGCATAATATTAGTCAAAGACAACAAATATCCACAACCACTAAATGTGAAATCCCCAGATTCTGACACTTTAACCCATTGATTCCAGGACCGCGAACCCGGAGTATAAGTAAGAGACAACTTTGGACCATATGAGTTGAGCTAGGGTGCTCGAAAATAGAACCTATGGAGGTGGATGACCACGATGAATACCCCCAATCACTCTAAGGGATTTCAAAAGAAGAGAGAAGATCAATCATGAAGGCATAAAAAGGAGGTTTTGGCATGTCCATAAAGTCATGCTAAAGGATTTGAAATTCGAGGTAAACTATACCAATGATTAGCCCTTGAAAGGACCTTTCTACCCTACAAAGCTAGTTGCAATCGGCCTTCTCATGAAGGAGATATAAGACTGGTTGGCCGGAGGCGATTGATCAATTGGACCGACTGCCCTTGCCCAATTTTGGGGCAGATTTGGGATTTCGGGTTTTAAACCCTATTTATGATTTTCTAACTCAACAAACGCATTTTTTATGCAAAAATGAGGCTGAGAACGTGGGAGAAAGGGAGCTTGTGATCTTGAAGTTTCTTCACTCCTTTGTGAGAATTGGTTTATGAAATCCTTTGCATTCGAAACAGATTCGAACATCTTAAGAGACGCTCGCGAGCATTCGCAAGAGCCAATTTTGCGGGTTTTCATATCAGAATCGATTGGGGTGTTTGAAAGGTAGTTTGGGGACCCAATGATTGCCAAATTGAAGACCCCAAAGTCCCGTTTCAAGATGAGATCGAATTGGAGACAAATTTAGGGTTTTTGGCCGGAGCCCTATATTGGACTGTCGACTAGATCTGTATGGCCCCAACCCTCTGCACACTGTTAGGGTGTGTGTTTTAGCCCCTTTGTTTCTGAACAATTCCCGATTAATGCTCATTTAATTTACATTGTTTATAGGGTTACTTTAGGTTAATTGCACACTCTTTTTGGTGGATTACTTTTGGGATTTGGAGAGTTATATAAGCTTGAAAGGTGAGGAATATAATCAACCATGTCTTGTATGAATGATGTGTTATTTAAATCTTCAATATTTTGATATCTTATAATTTCTTATAAATTGTGTGTGACTTTGCCCTAATGGAATGTAATGATTGTTTGTACTTATTCTATTTCAAATTTCATAAATTGTTGAATGTGAATGATGATTGAGAATGTATGGGTTTGATTTTAGGGCTATGTCCTCTTATACTTATATACCAACTATGGTTGTGGGGTACTCCCATTACCCTAGTGACCTTATATGAATATGCATGTAGACCTAAGTACAATAATACTAGGTGTCTAGAAGTGTTTGACTAGAAAACCCTATGAGTACTGCTACCCTTCCGGTAGGGCTATTGAAGTCAATTAACTTGTGATGCCAATGTGGCTGGGTCTTGTGTGCATCAAACAAGTATACTGTTATCATGAGATGGTAGAGTTGCATATAATAGATAAGGGCCCATGGGTGCTCAAGACTGGTAACCAACTTGTGAGAGGACATGGAGAACATCTTGTCCATTATATGTGGATGACTATAGGGTTAAGGGGTGATATTCCAAAAGACATGAGGAGTACATTCATTGGTGATAAGGATATCGAACTAAAATGGCACTAGGCATGAGGGGAGACATCCAGATCACATGTAGTACAAGACAGTATGACTATACATTGAACCTAGAGTTGTCCTGGACACTCGCCAGATCTCAGACTAATGGTGATGTGAGCGATAGAGGTGACCTAATTCCTAACCATGGTTGATGTGACTTTACTCAACTATCGCGAAGAACCCAAAAGACATGCTTGAGTGCCATAAGGGAGAGTGACTGAGACTGCCAGAGGAGATTGGTGTTTGACTTAATGCATATCTACCGTAGAGACTTCATGATAGAGTTAGGAGTATAACATCATATTCATTCATACTTATACTATTGTCGTTATTTATATTACCATCATTAATTTTTTGCATGTGATGTGAGAACTTGTGAATGAATGTATGATATGTTGTTGAGTTGACCTTACCGAGTTCTGTTGAACTCACTCATTTTATATGCATGTGTCTTTTAGATTATACTGTAGGTTATGAGGATTCCATTCAAATGGATGATCTGTCGCCGGTAGAATATTATGAAGAAACGACTGGAGAGGAAGTGGACTTATATTGAGCTTTGTGCCTGGGCAAGGACTGTTCCTATGGAGTTGGATTCTAGTAGAAAATGAAATTAGTTTAATTTCGCTGCAAAACTATTATTTCCATTACTCCGATATTCATTTGATCAACATTAGTTAATGGATTGTTGTAACCACTTGATAGTTCAGATTTTATAATTTTCATAATTGATTATTCTTTATTCTTGTCCTTTAATTTGCTATATCATATAATTGTATGGATTTGTCACTGAAGTGAGATCCTGTAGTATATCACCCCTATGGGTATTCGGGTATGACCGGATCCGGCTGGGTGGGGTTTGAATAAACCTAAAAATTGATATAGGTAAGGGTGTTGATCATTGTGTACCATTTACCAAAATTGAAACCGTGCTCCTTATATAGTACCATATTGTACCAAATAGATATGGTATGATACAGGGTATGACATAGTTGCACAATTTAAAAAAATGGTACAATGATGATGATCAACAAAATGATACAATCAAACTATATAGCACTAATATCATACCGAATATTAGAACGATTTTTGTATGAAAAAAATATGACATGCTAATAAAGAACATGTACTATTTGGTATACAATATGACAATGATATGTTAAATTTATTAGATACTGTACCAAATACTAATCCCATACCGAAGTGACACCCTTAGATATAGCGTATAAGGGAGGATAAACATTCTCCATAAATATCTTGTAAATTTGGAGATGCAATTCTTCCTTTATTCTCAATAACCAGTTCTTTTTTATTCCTCCCCTGTTATGTTGTTGGCTTGACATAGGAAATACAAAGAAATCTCATTGGAGTGGTTACCATCCCCTTCAAGTGCTTCTTTTTTGGTTTTAACTGATTTTTTAAAGGAAAAACACTCAAACTAACTGTAAAGAGATAAGAATTCGGTTAGAGTTGTAAGCAAATAGAAGAGGGAGGTGCTGCAAGATAGAGGGACAAGTGTTCACAATCCTAAGACTTCCCTAAACTTATTTTTACATAGAAGACTACTATTCACATCCACATTTTTTGGTTCTTTGGTCCAAAAGCTACTCACACTAAACCCTCTATACTAACATCTTTGGAGGATATCAAAGAGCCATCTACAATAAAGGAAGGTGCATAGTCCACCAAATCCTATTTAAAGGGAAAGCTCTTTGGCTCCACAAGCTAAATAGCTTGCTTGTATAGTATTTGACCTAAGAATAAAGCGAAACAAAACATACTCAAATTTAGTCACCAAAGACATAATAGCCTCAACTAAGCTGCAAGAGGCCCAATCCAATGAATAGGGCTGCCCATTAAGGGCACTGATGGCGATTGACAAGTTAGACAACACCACTAGCCTAGTCACATGCACCAAGTATGCTATGAGCAAACCATCCCGAATCGCCTCCAACTCAAGTGTAGAGGCCGAAGCACATCCACAGTGAATACTCATGCCTACCTTTTATAGTACAAGCCCAAAGATATTAGGGTTATTACCAAACAAAAAAAAAAGAAGGTTTTTGAATGAGGCAGGTTGGGAGTAGGGGTGTAAATAGATAACCGAAATCCGCTTCCAAATTTGCATTCACATCTTTTTAGGGGTATCCAAATCCATTCGATTACTATTAGGATGCGGATATGGTATATCCATTTCTTACCGTTTATTATCTGTTTGATAAATTATCTGATTAAGTTACTTATTTAAATTTATTTATTTTTTATTTTTATAAATTTCGTACATGTGATATGTGATTATTTTTCTAAATTTTCTACTAAAATAGCTACCAAAGTTGTTAAATTCTTAAATTTCAAACTTAGTCCTCACAAATAAAATAATAAAGAAGTAAACATGTAGTTGAAAACTTGTGTTCAATCTATATGCATGCCCATTTAACAGAATGTACTTAAGAAAATAATTATCCGAATATCATTCAAATCCGATTGAATCTGTCCGAGAACCAATAGGATATTATCTGCATCCGTTCAAATATAATATGATGCAGATATTGTATTACCACTATCCGATCCGGATCCAGTCAGTTTACACCCTTAGTTGGTAGTTTGGATATTCCCGGTAGTTTTTAGTGGTTTAAATGAGAAACCCAATTAAAAACCCACATTCCAGATCAAGTACCTAATCCTAGTCAGATATTTCGGTACAGATCCAGACTAGTTTCCGCTTGAGGTTCCACATTGATGATCTTACCAACCCAACCTTAGTCATAGGTAGGTTTATGACTAAAACAGCTCGATTGCGACATTTCCCCTCTCAACGTCATCAGCCGTTTGCCGAATAGGCCTATAAATAATGATGATCAGAGAATCGTGTATCAGACCGCTATAGTACCCTCTCCGTTATTATCTATCTTCTTCCCATCTGTTGATCTCTGAGATCTCATTCAATCCTTAATGGCGACCGAAGGAATTCTTCTGGGCATGGGGAATCCCCTTCTTGACATGTCAGTTGTCGTAGAGCAGCAATTCCTGGAGAAGTAATTTGCCTCTCTTACAGTTCACTCTATTTCGTATCTTCTTATTTATATTTTTATTTTTTATCCGATGAGATTGCATGTTCTTTTGTTTAGATCCAGGCATTTTATATGTCATTTGTGCTTTTGAGATTCAAGAATTTTTTATTATTTTTTTGGATTGTTCCTCCCTAAAATGTTTTATTTGGTTGACGTTGATGCTGTACGATGCTTGTATCGTAGAAGATGTGGTGTGTACTTAAACAATTCATTTCTCATTTTTTTTTGAGCCAGATTTGCAGATCTTAGATTTGTTAAATATAAAACCTACTTATTCTTTCTGCAACAATGGCTTTTCACCCTTCGGTTCATTTGAGTGTACGGGTGTGGCTCTGTCGCCCTTGTATTTTTGGACCTAAACTTCTGTTTTATTTTTCAAGTATTTAATTCCATCCATGCATATTTTATAGCGTTGTTAATTATTATCTATATTGTTTAAACTATATAAATTTTCAGTGACTAGACTTCGTTGATTCATGTTCTAGATCTCTAGTGCTTATTTTTGTTATACCTCTCTTTTTTATTGGCAGATATGGTGTCAAGTTAAATGATGCTATTCTTGCAGAAGACAAGCACTTACCAATGTAAGTATTCGGTTTCTCTGCTTAGGGCTCACCTTTTCCTTTGAGCGTATGAAATTATGAACATGTCGATAATTTTTCCATTTGGAGCTTTTCTCATTCAGCAAGAGTGTAAGAGTGTAAGACCATCTATCAAAGTGTCGGTTGTCTTACTGCCAAGCCGTCTTTATTTTTTCTTTGTTAGAAGTAGCGAATTAAGTTTATTTGTACAAGTTGATATCATCTTGTGTCATCATTGTTGCCTAGGTTTCTGCATCAACTAGGTTTCCTCCCTTCTGCTATTTTCTTTTCTCCCTATGTCGTGACATTTTGAGACCAATTGAGCCTTTCTTTTCATGTGAAGTCGCCAACAGCCCAGTATGGTCTGAAATGTTTTTTTGTTTTTTGGGTAAAGATATGGTCTGAAATGTTTGAAGGCATAGTAATGCTGGGAAAATCATTCAAAGGAGCTGACTTCAATTAGTTTAAAGTATCTTAATACCTTTATTGATTTTGTAATTATTGTTTTTTTTAATATTTAATATTTTTAAAGCAACTTAAAGTGGCTTACATCTATGAGTTATTTCTATGATTAGTTGGTATACTATAACATTTGAAGTAATATTCTTGCTTAATAATCTTAGGTATGATGAGTTGGCTGCCAAAAGCAATGTGGAGTACATCGCTGGAGGTAACGTTAGCATCACAATGATGTTCCTTAGCAGTTATATAATTGCATAATGATCGGTTTTTTAATTTGTGCACTGTAGTCTAGGAAACTACACCCACTTATGTGCACATATTTATGTGCAGTGATGTGTGTAAATTCCCTCATAGGAGGATTATTCAACTCTTATGGGTGTGGGAAGGTTAAAGTTATTATAAATTTCTTGAAAAAGGTAAAACTACAACGTATAATGAATCTTGGAATCAAAATGTCAAATTGCCTTTGGGGATCAATTGATTGAGCAGTGACTGGTTGTTTGCCAAATAGCCAGCTACCCTTCTATGTATTTTTTCATGAACTCTTATTTGGTCAACTTAATGAACTAATTTTTACATAGAAATGCTTCAATTATATTGTTTTGTGTTGTTTTGATTGTTCAGGTGCTACACAAAATTCAATCAAGGTTGCCCAGGTATATCTTAAAGTCTTTTTAGACGGTTATTGATCTTGTTTTGGTGTATTAGTATTCCTACATGGTGAGATGTTTCATGTTTTTTTTGCAGTGGATGCTTCAACTTCCTGGGGCAACTAGTTATATGGGCTGCATTGGCAAGGATAAGTATGGGGAAGAGATGAAGAAAAATGCGAAAGCTGCTGGTGTTAATGTAGGGTTTCTCCTGTTTATTCCATTTCTTATTGTTTATTTTGATTTATATCTTCTGCTCTTTCTATTTAATGTCTTGTAATTGTTTTTAGGTACATTATTATGAACATGAGTCTACACCAACTGGTACATGTGCTGTTTGTGTTGTTGGAGGTGAAAGGTTAGTTTTGCATTATGCCTCTCATTTGGTTATCCCTTACTTTCGCATTCTTTGTTATAGATTTATTTCCAAGATTCTGGCCTGGTTTCTCGATTCACTTGCGATAGGTTATGAGGAATTGATTAGATCATGCATGGTTCCTTCTTTGCTTACAGATTTATTTCTAAGATTCTGGTCTGGTTTCCGGATTCACTTGCTATGGGTTATGAGGAATTGATTAGATCATACATACATGGTTTTTTTTTTTTGAGTTCTAACTTTGAAATGCTTGTTGTATTGCTTGGTATATGACTATCCCACTTAAGAATATTTTTCCTCGGTATGGAATATTAGAACGCTTGATTATATTTATGGACACACACAACTAATGTGTACAACATGGTGAAATGGAATTATGTTGAGCAAATTGATTCCCTTGGGTTTATATTTTTAGATCCTTTGGCAATGCTTTTAAGAGGAGATGGCCGATATGTTTGGCTGAATTGTATATGTCTGGTATCCAAGCTCTACTTTGTACAGTGTTCTTAGGTTCTAGAATTTTCTTCAAAGGTTGCCTTCATAACATGAATAATGTTTTTGAACAATGTAATAAAGTAAACCGAACTCTTGAAGAAGTGATGATGTATCCTTGGTTGTGCAACAGTATTTATGTAAACCCGATTTTAGAGTTAGGGTTTCTTGGGAGAATTCCCTAAAATTTGGGGTTAGCCCAGAATTTATCAACCAAACCAGCAATTAAGATCCAAAAGACCAATAGATGATTTTAAGATAATTTTGAAACCTAAGGAAAAGGTTATGGGAAAATCAGGAAGAGGTTAGGGTTTTACTAAATTCACGTGCGATGAAAAGGGAAACTACTAAAACTGATCCTAAATAAATGGGATGGACATGGGAAAGCATTAGGGTTGTTGACGAGCCCCACGGGGATGGTTTGAGATACCCAAGATTACTATGGGAAAGCTCAATTAACAAAACCTCGATGGGTTGGGATTAATTGGGAAAAGGGATAAAATGAGGGTTTTATCAAAATCCTCATGGGATGGTTTTAAGAGATATCCAAAATCACTATGAGAATGTAAGAAAGAGAGATAGGGTGTGTTAAGGATTTCTAGGAAGCCTACGGTTGGGTATGGGAGGGTTTAGGGATGATAAAAAAGGGATGGTTTCTTGGTAAGTTCTTTGGCAATTTTCTCTTTCTTTCTTTTTCCTTTCATTCTGGTTTTCAGATCTGCTACAAGACTTAGAAAAGGAAAGACAGGGGGCTGAGGGAGAAAAGAATGGGGCCTGGGGGTGCTGTCGCAGGGATTGGAGAGGTGTGCAGGTGGGATTGCAGGGGTTGGGAGGGGTTCAGGTGGGGATTGCAGGGGGTGGGAGGGGGCTAGGGATGCTGCTGCAGGGTTCAGAAGGGGCTGGGGAGGCTTGCACAAGTAGGCAGGAAGGTGAGGAGGGGTTCTTGGTTGCTGCACTTGTTTAGGTTTGGATTGCTGCTGTAGTTATGAAAGAATGCTGGAGATTGGAAGATGTGGAAGTTGAAGTCTTGATTGAATTCTTGAAAACTAGACACTAGACAACTGCTGTGGCCCTTTCAAAAGGCCACGACCCAACCTTTTACTAAGATCAGCTGCGATTCATTCAATTCAATCTACCAAAGAATGGGGGACGGTTGGGCTTTTATAGCCTTACAAGTGGGGGCAAGTAATTTGGCCCTGACTGGGAACCTCACTTAAACTCAACTATCATACTATTAAACTCACTAGTTATTAGTATGACCTTAATTCCAAAATCCAGGGTCGTTATTCTTTGTTCATTAATACTGTAACTGAAAATTTTATCCAGTTGCTCCCCCAGGCCCCCACCCATCCAAAAAAAGGAAAAAGAAAACCAGCTCACCATAGTTGGATAGGGTTGGTGAAGTAGTGCTTTACTTTTTCGAAAGTATTGGTGGTTTGTTTGTTTTTCATCATCTATTCTACGGTTTTTATCTACTGGCCTATTATTTTTGGTGATAAGTAAATTATGGGTGTTATTTATTTATTCGGGGTTGGGGTGGGGAGGTATTTGTGGCACATTGTCAATGTTAGCAATGATTTACAGAAGGTTGTCATGCATAATGTTTTATGCTACTCTAGTAACTGCTTTTACTGACTTCAAACCCCTTTAGATTTTTAATTCTTTCATGCTGGTCATCTTGAAGTTGGAATTAAAGAATATAATAATCCATGCTTCTTTACTAGTAATCTATTAATTGAATTTAGTGAAAGATGAAGGGTTATCTACTAGATCGGGGTTGACTGGTTGAGAGGATTGATCTTGTTGATAGCTCTTCTATTGTGGCATTCTCTTTTAGAGTTATGCTATTACCAATATGTGTTGCATGGGAAAGACTTGCAAATGAGTCTTTCCAATGTATAACCTGTATCAACAACACATATAATGAATTAATTTAGTCTTCTGTACTTGAAAGAGTATTAAATCCCTTTTTCTGGATTGGGGATGTTACTTCTTTCTTATAAATAGGTGTACAGTCTCTGGACTTGGAATATCTTATAAGGCCAACTACCCATTCAAAACATCAATGAGGTTGTAGGCTATCAATAATTTTATAATTATTATTTGGGAAAGGAATCTCCATATTCCTCTTTATACCTTTGGGTCTTTAGTGGAGTTGTGTCATGAATCACACGGTAAGAGTTTATGTTATTAGGTCAAAAGTAGGCTAAAAAACACTACTGTAACCAAACAAAAAGTCCTTACCAAGTTCTGATATGCATGAACTATGGGAGGAACCATCTGTGTTTTTGGCTGATTTTATAATTCTTGAAGGTTTTTGTAGCTTCACTATTAATTTTCAAAGCTGAACATCTGAACAGGTCTCTCGTTGCTAACTTGTCAGCAGCGAATTGCTATAAAGCTGAACATTTGAAGATGCCAGAAAGTTGGGCAGTGGGTACTTTATCTTTCCTTGAGCTTTCCCACCCTTCTGTCTTTGATTTTCATCTACTTGACCCTTTCTCATGTAAAATCTCACTCAAATTCAAACAGTTGAAAAGGCCAAATACTTCTATATTGCTGGGTTTTTCCTCACAGTATCCCCTGAGTCCATTCAACTTGTGGCTGAACATGCAGCTGCGACCAACAAGGTAAACATTGATGTAATGGAATGTTTTGTTTTTTGGTGAGAATGTAATGGAATGTTTTGTCTTCTTTGTTCTTCCCTAAAAACTGCACCCTAAGCAATATCTTCATTTAATCCGAATTCAGGTCTTCATGATGAACCTCTCTGCAGCATTCGTTTGTGAATTCTTCAGGGATGTTCAGGAGAAAGCTTTGATGTAAGCTACCTTGTTGAAGCTGTTTTGAAATATACAATTATTGAAATAAATTTCTTAGGTGACATGAGATAAAACTGGAAATATTCTGAAATAAGGGTGACATTTGGTTTCAGCTTTGTGGACTATGTTTTTGGAAATGAGACGGAAGCAAGAACCTTTTCAAAGGTTCATGGCTGGGAGGTAATATGTACTTGATGTTAGCTTTACTAAATATGATTTGGTTTTAGCTATTTTTCCTGATTGAGTTTTTTTTTTTCATGGTAGACTGATAATGTCGAGGAGATTGCTCTGAAGATCTCGCAATGGCCCAAGGCTTCAGGAACACACAAAAGGATCACTGTGATCACACAAGGTTGTGATCCAGTTGTTGTTGCGGAGGATGGCAAGGTGAAATTATTTCCTGTGATCTTGTTGCCCAAGGAGAAGCTTGTTGACACCAATGGAGCTGGTATGTGCTGCTTTATTATTTTGGTTCCTTGTGTGGTGTGCCAAATTTTTTGCACCTCTCCCTTGCTTTTTGGTTATGAGACCTAAAACCTCACTTAGCTTGGTAACAAACTCCAAAATAACAATGAAAAAAAATAGGGGTGGGGAACTTATCACCATGCAAGAGTGAAGTTCCAAATTTCCTTAGATTCAATCCATTGCCCTTTTATGCAGTAGCATAATCTCCTATGCAGTATGTTCATGAACTGTTGACGTTCTTGTGCAACCTCATTGTACTCCTTAAATTTTGATGGTTTGTTCTGGCATGTGGACAACTCCAATTGAATAAAATTGATGCAACTAGCTGATCTTGTGGTCTACATTTTCTGTTCACAAATTTAGTTGTTCACATGACATGACTGTACATAAAAAAGAGAGAGAAAACAAATTAGAGTATATTTTGAATCTGTGTATTAATCATTGTAATCTCATCTACACTGTCCATTATTTTGTTTCAATATACTGCAGGAGATGCATTTGTTGGGGGCTTTTTGTCTCAGTTGGTTCAAGAGAAACCCATTGAAGAATGTGTCAGGGCAGGTTGTTATGCAGCAAATGTTGTCATCCAGAGGTCTGGCTGCACTTACCCAGAGAAGCCTGATTTTGAATAGGCAGTTTCTCAGGCTTCCTTATGATGCAAAAATAGATATAATCTGGTAGTTGTAATTTTGTTTCACCCAGTTCTAAAATGGGTAACTTCGGGAATGGTTTCAATACTGGGGTTGGTTTCCAGTCTTTAGTGAGGTGTGTCTCAAGTATGTTTATTGTTATATTTGATTTGGAATTTTGTTTAAACCCAAATCAACTCCATATTTGGCTAGCGAGTGCTATATTTGTATTCGGTTTTGAGTAGCATTTTTATAGGCAATGAGTGTCGAATTTTGGTGGCATATGATGGCTTGAAATTTGCCTGTATCTCAAGATTTGGTGTTCTTTGTGCAATACAGCAACAGTATAGTTTTTCATGCATTAAAAGGCTCCTCGAATGGGGTAGATAGGAAAAAGATTGCAGCTGGGATGTGAAGAGACAAGACCTCTCTTTGGCGAAGGGTGAAATTTTCTCATCATGGTTGTATTTTCTTTGTCCTGGAATTGCTGTTTTTCTGGACATTATATATACGGGTGGTGTTTAGGGGGAGATTCATCATGTCACACTGTTCCCTTCTCACCCATGGCGATGATCAAACAAATCAGGATATTGTTGTCGATTGTAGCAGAGGTGATTGAGATAAGACAAAATAATTGGACACATAGCATTTGGATCTGTTGGGCCTAGTATATATATAAGATTCCTTGAAGATTAGTCCAATTTGCATAAGCTAGCCTGGACACCTCATGTCCAAAAAGATTACGTTTATTGCTTTTCTTAATGAATATTTAAATGAGTTTAATACACAAATCAGTCGAGGTTTTGTTTCCCTAGTTGAAAAAAAAGACATGTAGTGTGCAAACCATTGATCTCCATCTATGGATTCAAGTAGCCTTTTAGAAGTTGAATCATTAATTTTAGGAGAAGAACTCTCTAAAATTTGAGTTTGAGCACAACATAAACGGCCAATGAGTCAAATAGAAAATTAATGGATACTTTTCTTCATGGTCTGAGCAGAAAAAAGCAAATGTTGTATTAGGTGATTGATTCTCCAAGAAGACATTTATTTCGAAGATCATGACTCTGAAGTAGGGGATAACCTCAGCATAAGAGGGAACATGGGGTTTCAACATTGTTGTTGCAAAAGATTGGTAGGAAGGCCCTAGATTCGTGAGTAACAGAAATACTTTTCTTTGATCTAAGATTGCCTTTCCAATTGAAGCTAATTGATTACAAAGGTTTTGAATCGAATCATAAAATCCGAAAGAGGAGTTGAATCTGTCTTGTGCAAGAAATGAAGTCGAGAAAGGAGTTCAAACTCCTTGGCTTCAAAAACTTGAGAAAAAGAATTAGAAAGGGCTTTCCAAAGATTGAAGGAAGATGTCGCTCCTACAACTAATCCAAGAACACCTTCACTAAGAGTCCTGGTGATCCACGCTTTAACAAGTCGATTAGTGCAAATCTAGGCTTAATAGGAAGGATTGATGTGTTTTTCACCAATATCGTTCCTCAACAGACAATAGGAGCTGTGATTTCACCATCAACAATCCCTACTAGATCTTGGCATTCGATTAGGGAACGAATTTGAGTCTCCCAGAGGGGATAATTTTTAGAAGTTACTTTTATCGTAAAAAAATTAGCAACGTTTACAGAACTGGGTATGGGAAAAAAAGAGACAGAGGAAGAGGAAGATGCCATGACTGGAAAAAACCAAGAACCAGAGGAAGAGGAAGATGCCATGACTGGAAAAAACCAAAAACTAAAGTCGCACAATAAAAGAGAAATAGTGATTAAAGAACCAAGGTCACATAAGAAAAGAGAAACAAAGACTGCACAAGAACGAGACACAAAGACTTAAGAACCAAGATCACACAAGAAAAGAGAAACGGAAGAAGTCAACACTAGAAAGCTGATACCATATAGAAACAATGAAACATGATAGATTTCATTAATTGTTGAATGAGTACATCACAATGCTATTGATAGAGATCATTAAATATCATATACATACACGTGTCTCTACAATAACTAGTAATGAAGGGCATCGATATTTTATAACCTTTGTTGATGATTACACTTGATAAACATGGATGTATACTTTTGCAAATAAGTTTGATGCACTGGGAGTTTTTGAAATCTTCAAAGCTTTTGTTGAGAATTTGTTTTCAACTTCAATTAAATTCTTTCAATCGGCTTGGGGAGGAGAGTTCAGAGGCTTTTCCAAATTTCTTCAAAAATGTGGAATAGGACACCAATTATGGACCCTTGACTTTGCATGTGGGTGTTAGAGATAAAGTATAATGACATTTTTATCCTTATGTATGATTTATATAACTCTTGGGTACTTCATTCTCTATTTATGGTTGTGAAAAAACAAACCACATGAATTGACCAGACCAAACCAAACAAATAGTTGATAAAATCCGATATTTGTTGTTGTCATTATTTTTCCTTAATGGAAAATTAAGATCGACCAATAATAAATTGACAAGAGATGGATAAGAGGTTGTGTTCAAAGAAATTGATAATGTATGAAAACCAATCAGACATAGAAATTTCACTACCTTTACAATTTGCATGATACAATATAGTTACTAAAATCCATGTGTTTGATGTGAGCAATTGCATAGCATTTATCTAAGAATTCGTTCCCCTCAGATGATGGTCATTTGACATTTGTTTTTCTTTTCCTAGCTTGGGAGAGATGTATATTATTATGACCTGAAAAAATAATTTTGGATGCAATTCTCGCATAGTAAAGAGTAAAACATTGGAGCAAATCAATATGAGCTTATTTACAATGTGGTCGTAAGGGTTAAATACAAATTTGTCATTAAACTTCAAAGCAAACTGAAACCAGTCTTTAGATAAGTTTTATTTTCGGAGTGAACACCTTATTAATATGCTTTTGTTTTGACTTAAATATAAACTTAACATTAAATAAATTGAAATTAAATTGGACAAATCAATTGACAATGTTTTCTAGTCTTTTTTGGCATTTGGATATAGTATTGGTAGTTTGTTTGTTTCTCATTGTCCATTCTATGGTTTTGTCTGCTAGGCTTATTCTTTTTTATGATGAGTGGATTATGAATGCTGTTTATTTTCTCCTTAGGGGTGGTGGGGGGTGGGGGGTGGGGGAGGTTACGTGGTTGTAATACATTATTAATCAAGGGCGGAGCTTGGACTGAATATTGGACTAATACGGGATCTATATTAAAACTTTAGATAAATTAATAAAATGACTAAAATATAGATAACACAATTATATGTAATTATAAAAAAGATATTAAAATAAAATTTAAGGGCTAAAATTGTGGGAGAAAAACTTTAAAAAATCATTAAAAAAAAAAGAAGTGAGAAAGAAATTGTTAGAGGAAATGTAGGAAAAAGATAGATTTGAAGTCTATTAACTAAATATGGGGATTCTACCAAAATAATAAAAATAATAATAATAATAAATATGGAAAAAACAATCAATTTCCACAAATTTAAGTAATAAAGAAATTCAATGATTATGATTATTCATTAATAATATTCAACATCCAATTGATGAAATTTAATATTTAAATTGCTATTAGTAGGAATCAAAAGTTTAGGGATTCAAAACTAAAATTAAATGATTACACACCACTTACCTAGATCGATATGGCTAGTTTTCGTCTGCTGTTTCTAGCTTGAATGTTCTTCGAAGCTCCTCCCCTCTCTCTGTAACTAGAGAGGTAGGCAAACCTGAGTTTAGAGCCACCTCGATTTGGGATGTCAGAACACCAACCGGATCGGAAATTGAATCAAACAACCTTCGGAACAGGTTCAAGAGCTTCGATTGAAACCCTTTCCAATCTAGTGTCAGTTGATCCTTCAATGTCTGCTTCTTCGTATTCGGATTATAAAATTGATGGCTGAAATTCTAAATGAGATTTAATTTTTTATTAATAGGAATTGAAATTTTAGGAGAAAGTTTCGGGATTAAAAAAAAAAAAAAAATCAATGATTATGATTACTCTGATAACATCAATGACTGAATTCTAATGAGATTTAAATTACTAATAGTAGAATCAAAATTTTATCAATTATGTTTTCTAAAAGAATACTAGAAAAATCCTGAGTGAGAGAGATGAATAATTTGAAAAAAAGAGAGTGAATACTTGATAATTGTGTAGAAGATTTAGGAAAATTCCAATGTCTAGACGTATGAGATAAAAAAGAAAGAAAATAAAGGGAATAAAAGAGGAGATTATGAGAGAATAAATATGAATTAAAATATGAGAGAATAAATACGGAGAAATTCATGGTCGTGAGTTAGTTTTTAATTAGGATTTAACTTTTTATTCCTTCAAAATAGGAGTTTAATGATAAGCATCAGATAATGATTAAGAATGACGTCTAAATCCATCATTTTTATCTAAAACTTTTATTTTTAATTTGGGGAGGGGGCAAATAGTGGTATTTCACATGTGCAATGAGAGAAATAAGGAAAAAACTATAGAATGACAAATTTTAGAAAATCCGGGGGCCATGGGCCCCTGGCCCCAATATGGCTCCACCACTGTTATTAATGTTACCAATGATTTTCAAAAAAGTTTCATGTATAATGTTTTATTCTGCTCTATTAACTTGTGTTTAACGACTCCAAACCCTTTTATAGTCTTTCATGATCATCATCTTTGAAGTTGGAATTTTTAGTTTAGCACATAAAGAATATAATAATCATTTCTTAGTTTACTTGTAATCTTGTTGATAGCCTTTATATCATGGTATAATCTACCATGGTTGTCAAGGCGAGGCGAGACGACAGAAGGAGACTAAGTGACACCAAGTCGCCTTGACCTAAAGATGGGCTTAGGCACCTAGGCGGTTGTCTAAGTGACACCAAGTTGCCTTGACCTAAAGATGGGCTTAGGCACCTAGGCGGGTTGTCTAAGTGACACCAAGTCGCCTTGACCTAACCTAGGCGGTTGTCGAAGCGCGCCTAGGCGGAAGTTTTGACAACTTAGTCTCTTACTAAATAGACATGAACCTTCTAAAAAACATTCTAAAAAAACCCAAACGACCGTACCTTTAAAAATGGTTGAAAACTAAGCCCCTATACTCCCATCCGTAAAAAAGTAAAATGGTCGAAAACTAAGCCCCTATACTCCCATCTGTAAAAAAGTAAAAAATTAAAAGAGAAAACACCCCAAGAATAGTAAGGAAAGCATCACGTGACCTCATTCAAATGACAGCAACAAATAGTACTTCCCACACAGAATGAGTGCTTTATTTATACGGATTTTTTTTTGTTGCAGGGTGAGCAGCTGCAGCCAATGGTGAAACTTTTGCCACCGAGAAATAATCCAACGGTTGGAAGGGAAAGTTTGAGGGTATGAATGCAAATAGGAATTTCCTTTTTTACATTCAATGGTTGCTATTTTATAAATTTACAAAATAAAGCCCCTGTTTTCTTTCTCTTCCTCTGCGATGTTTAGGTTCATCAGTTTCATCAGATTCTGGAGATGTTGAGGGAAGTAGTGCGGAATAATTGCAGAAATAAACATGATTTATCCCCTCTAACAAATCTAGAGATGTGAGGTAAGTACTGCTGAAAAATTGCAAAGAGAAATAAACATGAGTGTAGCCACCATCAACCCCAATCCTGCCAAGTCCCCTCCCATAAACCCCATCAGCATCACCATGTTTTTTTCTCGCTACTCTTGCAACGAGTAGCGACTTCAATCAATCGACTTCTAGCGACTTCAATCAATCGACTTCAATCAATCGAGATTGCATATGGTTTCTAAACTTGCGCTGGAAGCTTTGAAGCTATCTTACTAATCGGTACGTACAGAACAGAAATTGGGTTTATTAATTTGTTGTTTCCCTACATCTTTAGATCTGTTAGGCTTTGAAAGCGGAAAAAATCCTCAGTTTATCAGATTGAGTTTTATTTCCGAACTAAACTGGATCTTATTGCAAAAACTAAGTTTCAATTTCATAATGCCTTCCAGTATGAAATAGTTGAACTACTTGTCACCTTATTAACTGACGACGAATATTGTTGATAGCAGTTTTAAATCGCCTCTTCCTTTCTCCACCTTTTGATAATTTAGGGATTCAGAATTTTCCTTATTCTGAATTCAGTCTATGAACTTTTCTTAATGCAGGTTTCTCATTAAACCTCATTTTATTGCACTGAAAAAGCTTTCAGTCTATTTATATGTTGTGAGGAATTCTAAGCTTCCAGCCACGTAGGCACTATTCTCAAACAAAATCCTAAAATTTAGGGTCAACTTAAGTGGGCGTCAAAAAAATAAACTCTAAAAATGAAGTTTGCCAGGAATCTATAAATGGACTAGATTATAAGATTTTTTCTATTATTTAAATAAAAATGGTTTCATAATGGATACCAAACACATACAAAAAATGAAAAAATTGTCAAAATAAAAATGAAATTTGATACAAAAATGACTCCCATTTAACTTTGGCTATAATAGGTAAGTAAAAGATAGTGATAGACTTTTGAAGGAGTTAGATTGGATCAAATGTTTTGCCCAAAAAAAAGTTAAAAAAGTAAAAAGTTCGATACTGAACAAAAAGAAAAAACAATAAACTAAGGGATGAGCCGAGCCAAATAAACCCTCAGAAATCTGGTTGTGACGAACACAGAGCCAGAAAAACCTAATGGATATGAAAAACATAACCACCACCATCACCTGCAGAGATCCACCACAAAGGCGGCCACCAATGCAGACAAAAACACACCCCATGGGCTTACAATCCACACGCCTCATAGGCAAAGACCTAACACCTTTTTGGCAATTTACATCTGTGAGTATGAGCTCACTTGAAACACCTTTGATTGGACACAAATCCACTTAATTTCCTTTTAGCAATCATATATTTCATAATCTTCAATGCTTATGTCATTTGGGTTTATCATGTTATTCGACTCCACATAATAAAAATTTTGTTACTGTACCTGGGAAAATGAAATTTACCAAATCATTGGAGTGCCTTAAAATAGAAACAGAAAATTTAACATTATAAAACAAGCGAGTTCAATTTATTTAAATGGCTAATTTCAATAATTCAACTTAAACATTGTGCCAAGGCTTACCCACTATAGATTATCTAATTAAATTAAGTGACTAAATACAGCTAGATATAAAATAAAAAATGGTTTATAACAAAAAAAAAATCCAAAAGCTTATAACAAAAAAAAAACAAAAAACAAAAAACAAAAAAAAACAAAAAACAAAAAAAACAAGGATAACAGAGCCTCAAAACCATCAACAAATGAACAACATGGATCAAAACAAATAGATATTACCAAAATCGGCTACGAATCTACACAAATGCTCACAGTATAAGCCAAATCAAGTCTAAAACATATCACATGATACATAAGAGAACTTAACAAATAGAGAAGAGAGATTTGAACAATTCAGCCTTTATATATATATATATATATATATATATATATATATATATATATATATATATATATATATATATATAAACCATGACAATTATCAAAGAATGTTTAACACATGAACAGCTAAAGAAATTTTAATTGAATAGAATCCAACAGGTTAAATTTCTAATGATCCTTGTCAAATAATAAATTCACACAAATAAGAATAAACCTCTCCCCCTCAACCTAGTAGATCTCAAAACCTAGGAAATTCCTAACAGATCCAAGTACTTCCATTTCAAATTCTAATTTTAAAAACTTTCCCAAAAGAATAAAATATGCAACCAATATGGAAACCACATAAAGGCATATATAAGGCATAGAAAATGAAATGAGAAACTCGAGGAAACTGTCAAAACCTAAATGCAAAAATTCAAACATCAAGTCTTATATATCAATGCCAAGGGAGTACACATGAAACCACAACAGGATTCATTAATAAGTCATATTTTCAATTTAGTTGTTAAAATGCCTAAAGAAGTTGCAAATAATTCTTTCTTCTACATTAGTGTAAAGAAAGACAAGTATCCAATTACCCAATAAAATAATGAAGGGAATAACTCAGGATAGCAAACACTCTTATAGTCTTAAATTTAACAACAAGATGAAAATTATCAAGACAAACCCAAAAGGCAATCACACGAGCTGTCAGGCTCTTTCATATGTGTTCGTGCACGATTGAGACACGTGGGTCTCTTTCATGATGTATAGTAAAGTGATTTGGAAGGGATAGGCTGATCAAGTGAATGATCAGGGAGATGTAAGGGTGTCAATTCGGTACGGTATGTACTGAAACCGAATTTTGACATTCGTATGGTATGGTATCGGTTTTAGGTAGCATATCGTACCGTTGGTATATATAGAATACAAAATTGTATACATTTTTTTTGAGGGTCAAAAGTTCAAACATTTCATTCATAATTGAAATAAAACACAGACATAAACACCGAACAAAAGGAAGAAAAAAAAACAAGACCTGAGGGATGGGCCGAACCCAATAAACCCTCAAAAACATGGTTGTGACAACCACAGAGCCAGAAAAACAAAATGGATATGATAAACATAACCACCACCATCGCCTGCGGAGACACACCACAAAGGCAGACACCGACGCAAACATAACCACGCCCCAAGGGCTTACATACCACACGCCTCAAAGGTGAAAATTGAGCACGCCACAAGGGCTGAAAAACCACATGCCCCAAGGGCTTACATTCCACACGCCTCATAGGCAAAGACAAAACATGTCACAAAGGCAGACAAACCACACGCCCCAAGGGCTTACATACTACACGCCACAAGGGCCACAACATGCACACCACAAAGGCGCCAACTCAGTTGTTGAGACAAAAAGCACCCAAACTAGTCTCTGAACTCCCAGCTTGAAATCGCAACCCAGAATACCACCAGTAGCAGAAAATGAACCGAAAAAAACTCCAAAACCGCAGAAAACACGCCCAAGACTTGCATCAACCATCTTGTCTGCTTTCTTCTCTTTTTTTATTTTATTTTATTTTTTATACTCTGAAGCTTTGAATCAGAGGATTGAAAAGAAGTCGACTAAGAATAAAATGAAAACCGAGAATCGGTCACGGGAGAGAGGGAGATGGAGAAAGACAGAACCAGGGAAAACAGAGAAAAAGAGAGTCGGAGAGAGTAGAAAAACAGAGAAAAAAAGAGAGTCGGAGAGAACAGAAAAACTGGAAAGTAGAGAAAGAGAGAGTTGGAGAGAGGGAGGGGAGCAGCAGTGAAAAAACAACCAGAAAAAATAGGGACGGAAAGCACAAAAACCAGGGAAAGAGAGAGTCGGAGAGAGTGAACGGAGTAGCAGTGAACAAAAGAAAAACCTAGAAAAAACAGAAGGCGAAGAGAGGGAGAGGAGGCCAGGAGGGGAAGAGAGATGAGAATGAAAGGAGGAGGTGGGTCTCTCCACCTCAAAATGTTGCGGCGGCGGACGGAGGCTTCAGGGCGCTAGGGCTTCGGGATAACCTTGACTGTATGCCAAATATTATGCCGAATTTGACACCTTTAGTTGAATGATGGTGGGTTTTGTAATGGATATGGGCTGGGTAGTGTTGGGTTTTGTAATGGTATGGGCTTTGAGAAGTGGGTTTAGTGATGTTGATGGGCTCAGATGTGGTAGTTTGGGTTTTGTAATGGATATGGGCTTTGAGAAAGTGGGTTTAGTGATGTAGATGGGCTCAGATGTAGTAGGTTTTGTAACGGATATGGGCTAGGCATTGTTTGGTTTCACGTTGATCACATTCGTATACCAATTCTACAGAACAGGCTGGGAAGGTATGAGAGGAAACACTCTTTTAATAGCACAAACATCAACAGATTTTGATTGGGCTTCTTTCTGTCCCTAGTCTTGGCCCTTGACTCTTACAAATTTGATATAAAAGATATCTCAACTAAATGAAAATGAGATGCACGACTGGATCCAAAATCCAAATCATTATTTACTTGATATATGATAATCAAAATTAAAAAAAAAAAAAAAAAATGAAACTTCTAAACTATTAGTGTTGTTGATATAATAATATCTCGACGAAATGCACAATAAGACAATGTATCCTCCAAGATCTAAGCTGGTGTTGTTAAATTCAATATAAAATAATGGTCAATATTAGGGTTAAATTTAGAGCCAAAAACAAAATGGATTCACATAACTTGGCAGCCACGATGCATTAAAGCCAACTGGAAACTAGAAGTGGGTCTCTCCTCCCTATGAGTGGCCAAGTTTCCATAGGCCCAGGAGGCCATGGTCCTCCCAATTTTTTTGTTTTTGGTAAAAATTTTCTTTTCCTCTCTAATTTTTTGAAATGTTCTTATAAAGGCTTTTCTAGTTATGATCCCTTCAACACAGTTGAAAATCATGACTAAGGTTTAAAGTATCTCATAATACCATCCGATACTAGGTGATACATTTCAATATGTCTCTCTATTGAATTGTACTAAAATACATTAGTCAGAATAATATAATATTCGATACAAGACAATACGTCTTTTAAAATCAACTAATTAACCAATACAATATTCAATACCGATACTTTAAACCTTGACCATAACTATAGCAATATACACAAACACATAGAGAAAGAGAGGAGAGAGATGGAAATTGGAGTGATTCTAGACTCTCTATGATGAGTAGAAATTTATGTTGGTATATTAAGAAGCTAGACTTATATTTACTTTACTAGTTATTGATACTGCAAGTCTGCAACCCAATCTTCAAGACAAAATGAAACTATATTTTCTCTTTTGCCATTGTCAATTTCTCACCAGATAAATAAAACTAACACTTTCAGTTGAAATGTTGCAGGCCAAGTGGAATCTGCATTGGGTAATTAAACTATTTCATAAATATTGGAAAACCAATTTGTCCAATTGTTTGTGCACTCTTGAACATTTTTGGTCACAATCTACCATTAATTTCATCCACATGAAGAAAATGAATGAATGGCTTAAGAAAATGGATAATAGAAATTACAATTATTCTATTGTCTTTTTTGTGTTATTCAAAGAAAAAAATTATACCGAAAAGGATGGTTTATTTCGTATCAAAATTATACCAAATTATCTATTGTACTTACATTATTTTTAAACACCGTTTTAGTATTGAAACTGTATTGTTCTATTTCGCAAAATTTATTTTTCATTCCGTACAGTACCATAAATTTGGTATGATATCATACCAAATTGACACATTTATTGGAGATTTGCAACGAATCACTTGATCAACCCAATATGGGGACTTCAATACAACCCAAACCGGAGTTGAACCAGGTTCCACACTATTTGAATTAAAAGGGATCAAACACAAATGCATAAGGCTGTGTTTGTTTGTTGGAATAAAGTTGGGGTGAGATGAAAAGAATGAAATTTCTTTTGAAAAAACACACTTTCTCATTAAATCCTACAAATTTCCGTGGCTCTTGTAGCCTACCAAATATCTTTTTTTTTGAGACTCCCCTCCGTCACCCCCCCCCCCCCCCCCCCCCCCCCCCCCCCCCCCCCCCCCCCCCCCCCAGCCCCCCCCCCGGGGTAGTTTCCCCCCCCCCCCCCCCCCCCCCTCCCAAATATTCATGATAGAGAGAAACGGTTAATGCTAAACCCAAAAGGTGGGAAAGTTGGATCATATTTGGTTCTACCGACTGAATCCGGTTCAGACGAGAAAGATGACCCAACTGAACAGGTTCAAATCCGGTCTAATTTCAGATACGGTATCGGATTCCGGTTCCAAATTGCTACCCCTTACCAACCGCCACCAACCAACTTAATGCTTACATCACCATATCGATTTTCCTCCTCTGTATTCTCTCTCATAGTTCACCTAAATACTTGCCTATAAATTCGGAATGTTTTTAGGGAAAAATGTCTCTCAGTGCCGTTGACTGTTCTTATAGCACTCTGTAATCTTGCTGTGTCTTGCTGAGATCTCTCTTTCATTCTCAATGGCGTCCGAAGGAATTCTTTTGGGAATGGGGAATCCCCTCCTTGACATCTCAGCCGTCGTAGACGAGCCATTTTTGGAAAAGTAATTTGTTTGTGTTTCAGTCATTCGATTTAGTAGCTCTGTTTCTGATGAAATTACTTGTTCGCTTGTTTAGATCTTGACATTTTAAATGTTATTTCTCCTTTTGAGACTCTAGATGGTTTATTTTGTTTGTCCTTCCTGAAATGGATATGTACGGACAACAACTCAATCTGTCCTCTTCGTATTTATTGGAGTCAGATTCACAGATCTTAGATTGTTAGTAATAGATCTACTTACTGTTTTGCAGTTCTGTCTGTTTCTCACTTCGGTTTGCTAAAGTATGAGTATGTTTTTGTGGTCTTTTGTCTATTGAGATCAGAACTTAGTTATTCTTTAGGGTATTTAATCCTGTACGTGCATAAATTAGTAGGTTATCCAGTTGCTGGATAGTCTGGTGCTTGTCTAATTGATCATCTCCCTTAGATCTGCTTGTATACTGTGGGTTTAAATTATCCAATCTGTACGTGCATACATTAGTAGGTTATTCAGTTGCTGGACAGTGTGTAATGCTTGTCTAATTTATCATTTCCCTGATCCGCTTGTGCGTTGCGGGTTTAAATTACACAATCTTACCCCCTCCTGCTGGCTTGTGTATATGACTCGGGATATTTCTAGATCTAAATTATCTGGGTACCCGTTGATATCGGAAAAAGTGGTTTGACCATCTATTTATGGAATAAAGCTTCCAGTAACGAAGCATTTACCTGCTGGTGGTGCTAGTTCTTTCTTCTTCTTTTTTAGTTTTTTATTTTTTTTTATTTTAAGTTTTTATATAATGTTTATACAATGGAAATTTTAAGTGATTGGGTTTTAATGATTGGATGGGTGTTGATTTATGTTCTAAATCTCAAGGGCTTATTTTCATTTGCTACTGTTTTTTGTTGGTAGGTTCGGTGTCAAGTTGAATGATGCTATTCTTGCTGAAGACAAGCACTTACCAATGTGAGTATTTGGTTTCTATGATAAGGCTATTTCTTTTAGATATATAATACTACTACTACAACAATAGCAACAATAAGAAGCCTTTTTCCCACCTAGATGGGATTGACTACATGGATCCTTGCCTTTCAATGAGCTCTATTTAGGGTCATACTTGATACAAGGCCTAAGCTATGTATATCCTTTCTCACCACTTTTGTTAAGGTTTTCTTGGGTCTAACCTTGGTTGTTCTAATTCCTTCCATCTGAATTAAATCGTTTCTTTGCTCAGGGACATCTAAAGACCTCTGTTGAATGTGGTCATGCCACCTTATATTAAAGATCACTATTGAACTTTTACCCATTGTAACCTATTCTTATGTTGGAGTCTTGCTACATAAGTTTTTGTGTTAGAAAGTACACTTCAATCAATCAAAACAATGCAATAATAGGAGAACTGAGAAGAAGAAAAAAAGAAGAAGAAGAGAAGAGAAGAAGAAAGAATAAGAATTGATGGGAATCACATAAACCTGCAATTTTAGCTTAGATCTCCTAGAATCGGCCTCTTATTTATAGATGTCAATAGTCAACTTGAGAAGCAAACCATCTTGCCCTCTAAAATAGGAAATAAAGAGTACAATTTATGGACATAATTTTTTATAGTCTTCTAACTCCTAAAATCTGTCCAAAATAGGAAGTACTGAAAAAGGAAAGTTCTGAAATTAGTAACTAACCGAAAATAGAAACTCCAAAACTTGTGTGGCAAGATTCTTACGTTAGAAATAGAAAGTAGAGTAGCATATCTAAAAAGGAAACAAGAATCATTGGTATGATACTTTTTACGTTACTGTTCACGCGAATAGTAAAACAGCCCAAACTTCAACAAAGTTGTAGGTTGTCTTACTATAAAGTCAATCTATTTGTTTCTTTGTTCAAAGTAGAGATTTTAGTTTACTTGTATAACTTGATATGATTTTGTTTCCATTGTTGTTCTCTTAGTTTTGCATCAACTAGGCTTTTCTTTTCCTCTCCCTCCCCTCTCTTGATCTTTTTGTTCTTGCCCCCATCTTTTTCTTTTCTTCATGTGGTTTGATATTATTCATTCATATTCATGTGAAGTTGCCAACTTGCCATCAGGCCACTATGGTCTGAAATGTTTCAATTTTTGGAGAAGCATTGAAAGGAACTACTTTTAGAGAGTTGAAAAAATATTAACATATTTATTTATTTAGTTAGCAATGTATTATTTTAGATATACTACCTTTGAATAACTAAGATGACTTTTCATTCATGAGGTACCTTTATGGTTAGTTGACATGTCATTTTAAGTAAGATTCTTGGTCAATAATTGCAGGTATGATGAATTGGCTACCAAAGATAATGTTGAGTATATTGCTGGAGGTAACGTTAATGTCACGATAATGATTTTCCTTGGCATTTATGTGACTATGTAATGGTTGGTTTATGCTTTTGTGTACTGTAGCTAAAGAAAGTGCATTACATGTATGTTGGTTGGTTCAATCTGTAAGGTTATGGGAAGATATATCCCACCTTAAAAATTGTAACCATGATAATATAACGAGACAAGAAATTGAAATGTGAATAACATTCAGGGTTCAACTGATTGATCAATGATTGCTTGTTTGTACAATATCTACTTACCCTCTAAGTATTGTTCATGAATCTTACTTGATTGACTTAATGAGCTAATATTTTTGTAGCAATGCTTTAATTACCCTGCTTTAATGTTGTTTTGATTGTTTAGGTGCTACACAGAATTCAATCAGGGTTGCCCAGGTATTTCTGAATTTTCTTTAGATGCTTATTTATCTAGTTTTAGTGTACTTGCATTCCTACAGGGTGAGACGTTTCCTATTGCTTTTGCAGTGGATGCTTCAAATTCCTGGGGCAACTAGTTACATGGGTTGCATTGGCAAGGACAAGTTTGGGGAAGAGATGAAGAAGAATGCAAAAGTGGCTGGTGTTAATGTAGTGTTTCCTGCTTGCTCCATCTCTTGTTGCTTTTTTCCCATTGCATTTTCAACTCTTCAATTCTAATATTTTGTAATTGTTGATTTCTCAGGTTCATTATTATGAAGATGAGTCTGCACCAACGGGTACATGTGCTGTGTGTGTCGTTGGTGGTGAACGGTTAGTTCTGCATCATGCCTCCCACATGGTTATTTTGTACAACTGCAAATTATTATTAAGGGAATGCCCATTTGTTTACCGCACCTCTGCTATTACAAGTTTAATTTTTTGGATCTTTGTTGTATTATTTTAAAGTGTTATCCATATAAAGATGGATACCTTAATTATTTGCTACTATGAACTATAAATTGAAGCTTGGAGGGTGGCAAGTATGTAATCAGTTACGCTGGTGAAAACAGAAAACACCACTATCAATAGCAACAACGGTTATATGTTAAGGATAACCTTTCAGGTAGTACAAATCATCTTTCTTACATCCTCCACTGATCTACTTCCTTGTCTGAAGATTCTGAAAACACAACAGAAAATTAGAAATGATAATATGTAATCAATTCATTTGAAGCTTTGGTTGGTCAGCCTTTTCCTGTAAGAAGAGCATAAAATGTAAAAGAACTATTAAAGATTTGGTTGCTTGACCAAGTGAAAGTAGATTTAAAGGTAAGTAGTTAAGCTGAGGCACATGAAGCAGAAGCATAGATGCTACATAAACTGGGAGAAACAAAATGACAAGCCAACTGGTAGGAGATAGACTTTAGAGGTATCATTCTCTTGTGTTCACTCTTCATAATTGCAAGAATATGAAGTTGGTGGGGTTGAAGTCAGATACTTTAATTTACCCTTGCATTGAAATAACCTTCCGACAACCTGGATGCGCACCATAGATAAATATAATAAGCGAATAGTTGTTGACAGTGATTTGGGATTTGACAGTATACAAAAGGTCTTAGCTTTTTCTCATGTATGGTTGTGGAATCAATGTAAAAGGATTTTGCTGAGTTATCTCCAGTGCCAGCTGCCAACTGCCAACTTGATGCACCAAACCTCGTCCTTTACCCAGGGTTGGACCGTCAGTTATTAATCTAGGAAAAAACATTGTCTTTGTTTCTATATCTAATTGTTATTAAGTGTTTTTTAGGCTGTTTTAGGAGTTTCGGATTCCAGTCTTAGTTTGAATCACTTTCTGAGTTATCTAGGCATTTTAGTATTGAAGTTTTTGTTCAACTATTTTGTATAGTTTTGTAAGGACTAAGGGGTTACAGTCTTTGTGCATGAGTTCAGATTTTGAGGTTACGGTCTTTGTGCCTGAGTTCTGATTAAAGAGGTCACAGTCTTCCCTTTCGTTCTGCATTTTCTTCTTCAAGTAAATGCGTTTCATCTGCTAGTTATAAAGCTCGCTGGAAACTATCTCATCTGAATTCTTTGTATATTACCTACTGTAGGGGATATAAAACTCATGACATATTCTTTCATTTGCCAGTTTGCTCAGAATGTCAATAGAAAGAACACTTCTGTTGGACAATAAAATGATTTTACTAATTTATGTCATCTCTAGCTGACTTTCATCGTTTCATAATCTGTCAGCTAGAATCTCAAATCTTAATTTATCTTATGAAAGCATAATGTTCATATTATTTGATAATTTTCTTACATATGGTTTTTACCTGGGTCAAAGAGAGCCAGATCCCTGAAAAGATAAATGAAGTGTCTTTGTGAGGTTTTTACAGACATACTGGTGTCTTGAAAAGAGAAAGGAAGTGTGTTTGTGATGTAAACCGAATTGCACTATAACATTTATACCGTTGAAATTTGTGGTTGTGATTAACAGGAGGAAATCAGCTACGGTATTCTTTGGTCTTGATGGAAGATTAAAGCCAAAAGGAGGAATATAGTGTCCATGATGTAAACCCAATTGCATAAAAACATTTGTGCCACTTCGGTAGTTTCAAGCAAAAGAAAATAAATCGACTTAATAAGCACCAAGCTTTAGGGCATTTGTGGTTCTACCAAATAGGAGCAAATTCAGCTAAAGTATTGTTTGGCATTGATGGATGAATAAAGTCAAAAAGGGTATAGATTGCTTGCAAGAGATAGGGGGATTTCTTTACTGTGGGTTAATCTTCTGAGCACTCAAAATCTTCTATTTTACTTGGTTTCTGGCCCTTTGGACAGCTTATGGAGTTACCTATCCAGTGGGACACTATCATGCAGTTCTGAATTATTTTGTGAAAGGTAGATGCTGACTTATAGGAGATATGTGAGTCTGTGATAGGATTTGTACTTTTGAGACTACAGCAGCTGTTAGGAATTAGTTGTATTAGCTATGCCATTTTTGCATTTCACTTAATTTCAAGCTGACAATTTTGTTAGAATATCTCACACCACACCAGTCATGGTGAAGGAAGCTGGCTTTGTCAACAGGGAGCCTTGCATGGTCAGGGAGGAGACAGTGTCTGTGTGCTGCCCAAATGGTCATATGATGTGATAAGCTATAAGGAAGCACTGTCGCTTTACCCAAGGGGTTGGCTCAGTTGGCAAAGACCAAGACTCCATTAGTAAGTGGTCAAGATTGAATTGGGGCTAGGGGCATTTCCCAATTACTTAGAACAGAGTGAACGTTAGTTCTTAGTAGAATAATAGTGTTATCCTTATTTAAGCATTGGAATTGTTAACTTCAAGATAGTTATTATTTGATCATGAGGAGTGTAGCTGAGATTTTTCAGTTGTTTCCTCTCCATCAGATTGGAATACCTCTTCTTTTAGATACCCAATCAAACATCAAGGAGGTGTAGTGATACAGTAGATCCTTGGACTGACCCAAATCTGTTTGGGAACCAGATCCAGATGAACTGGCTCCAATCAAAATTTTCTTTCAGTTGGAAATTTAATTATTTTTAAGTTTTTTTTATTGAGTTTATGTTATTATTTATTTTAGAATCTCGGCTCCAATCAAATTTTAAATCTTTCAGTTTTGGAACTCACTCTCACCTTTTCTTTTCTTTTATTTATTTATTGAATATGGAATAAAAGGATGAATATCATGAATTGAAGCTTTAGCTTTGTGTGCATGTGGTCTTTCTTCTTTTTCTTCTTATAAGATCTCTTCTCTCTCTTCCCTTGCATTTCTTCTTAGTTATCCCTTATCTTTCCCCCTTTTCTTCTCTTTCTTTCTATCTTCTTTATCCTCCTTTCTGTAGACTATTGATAATTTACAATTTTTATTTGGGATGGCAATACTGAGATCTTATTGCAGGCTTGAGTAATGGTTTGCCATGGTAGTCTTTCATGGAAGGGGAATTAGAGGAATAGGAGGGAGAAAGGAGAAGGAAACTTACAATCATATCTGTTCAATCTGGCTTTATCAAAATCTGTTCAATCTGAAATTGTATCCTAATATAAAGCTATTTAAAGGAAATAAAACACAAATCCCAGTTGAACTCAAATTCAAACTGAAGTATAACCCACTCTAATGTAGGAATATTAGAACAAGTAAAAGACTAAAATTAAAACTGAAGTGAACTGAAGTATAACTCACTCTAATGTAGGAATGTTAGAACAAGTAAAAGACTAAAATTAAAACTGAAGTGAAATATTTAATTAAGCCTGACGCTTGTTGGATCGGTCTTTTGGGGTTGGGCTGAAACAGGTTGAACCGGTCTGCTGGTACTGCATTACATCTTTGTTTATCCGTTGGGTCTTTACTGGAAATTCCATCATGGGCTCTCGAGTTAAGTTGCTAGGTCCAAAGTAAACCTTAATAATATAAGCAACAGCAAACACCTTAATAATATAAGCAACAGCAAACAAAAAGACCTCTCCAAGTTCTGGTAAGCATGAAATATGACAGGAACCACCCATGTCTTGTATTGATATTACAATTGGAGTTCTTTGTATCTTCACCATTAACGTTCAACACTGAACATCTGAACAGGTCACTCATTGCTAACTTGTCAGCGGCAAATTGCTATAAAAGCGAGCATTTGAAGAGAACAGAAAATTGGGCATTGGGTACTTTATCTTTCTTTGAGGTTTCCCACCCCCTTCCTCTTTTGTATGTATTGACTTTTCTCATGTAAAATCTTATTCAAACAGTTGAAAAGGCCAAATACTTCTATATTGCTGGATTTTTCCTCACGGTGTCCCCAGAATCCATTCAACTAGTAGCTGAACATGCAGCCGCAAGTAACAAGGTAAACTGTAATGGAAGGTTCTATCTTCTTTTCTCCCTTTGAAGAAGTGCAGCATAAGCAACATCTACGTTTTCATCCAAATGCAGGTCTTCATGATGAACCTTTCTGCTCCTTTCATTTGTGAATTCTTCAAGGATGTTCAGGAGAAAGCTTTGTCGTAAGCTATACTTTCCATTGTCGAGGCTGTTTTGAAATATATTACTATTAAACAAATCTATTAGGTGGCATCAAATAAAACTGGAAATATACTGAAATGAGGACGACATTTGGTTTCAGCTTTGTGGACTATGTTTTTGGAAATGAGACTGAAGCAAAAACCTTCTCAAAGGTTCATGGCTGGGAGGTAATATATACTTGATGATAGCTTTACTAAATATGATTTAGATTTAACTATTTTTCCTGATTCAGTTCTTTCTCATGGTAGACTGAGAATGTTGAGGAGATTGCTGTGAAGATCTCACAATGGCCCAAGGCTTCAGGAACACACAAAAGGATCACTGTGATCACACAAGGTTGTGATCCAGTTGTTGTTGCTGAGGATGGCAAGGTGAAATTGTTTCCTGTGATCTTATTGCCCAAGGAGAAGCTTGTCGACACCAATGGGGCTGGTATGTTTGTGCTTCATTATTTTGGTTCCTTTGTGTGGTGTGCTGAAGACCTGATCCTCTCCCCTTTCTTCTTGGTTATGGAACCTAAATCTGTAATAAAAAAACTCACAAAAGAATAAAGAAAAATATTGGGCTGGGGGATTTGTCACCATGCAGGGGTGATGTGTCGAATTTCAAATCCAATCGTTTGCCCTTTCACATAGTAGCATAAAGTCCTACATTTGTTCATGCACCCATGGGTAGTCTTATGCAACCTCTTTGTTCTACATTTTTTTTTCTTTGATTTGTTCTGCCATGTGTACAACTTTGACTTGTTTCAACTAGTTCTGTTTCACATGCGTTTTGCCAGGTCTAAATTGTTGATGTGGTAGTATAATGTAGTGCATTTGTCATTTTCATGGAGATGATGGCTTGTTCCCTCAGATTAGAAGAAATGGTTACTTCGTCTCTTTGACCTCATCTAAATGCCCCATTATTTTCTTTTGATGTTCTGCAGGAGATGCATTTGTTGGGGGCTTTTTGTCTCAGTTGGTTCAAGAGAAGCCCATTGAAGAATGTGTTAGGGCAGGTTGTTACGCAGCAAACGTGATCATCCAGAGGTCTGGCTGCACCTACCCAGAGAAGCCTGATTTTGAGTAGGCATTCTCTTATGCTTTCTTGACGTGGATTATGCTAAGATTTGGTAGTGGTAATATTGGTTCACCAATTCATAAACGGGAAACTAAGAAGAATGGTTTTATTACTGTAATTTACAGTTTCCATGCTTGATTTGAGTTATTCCCCATCATGTATCATTATATTTTTATGAGTTATGTATAACTATATTTGATTTGGAATGTTATTAACTCCCAAATCAGTTCCATATTTGACTAGCAATTGAGTGTCAGATTTGAACTAAAATGGTTTTAAGTTGCACCTTTTAACGGGCAATGACTTCACTTGTTCTGGCATCTGATAGCTTGAACTTCAGCTGATCTCAAGATTTGGCTCTTGTTTGTTTAATCTCATTGTTCTCCTTCCATTTGCCTCCTTTTTATTTATTTATATATGTACATATAAAAAAGAAAGAATACTCAGGGGATGGTGGCAGAGAGGGCAAAGCTGCACCAGGGATTTGAAGAAGGGAATGTCACTGCTTGGCGCAGAAATTGGGGGTTACAAATATCACACGAACAGCACCCCTAAGAAGAGACCATGGTTGGGGTGTATCCTGAATCCTGGGGGTTGTTAGAAGATTTCTACTGTTCTATACAGCATGAGGATTGGGTGGAAGCTAATGGAGGAAGAGAAGGTTTTTTAAGTGTTCCCTGCAGCTCTTTTGATTCGTTTAATTTGAATTAACTCATCCATCCATACTGATGCATCTAAAGACATCTAGTAGGCATGATCCATATCATCTCAAAGGCTCAAAAGACTCTCTTAGCAATACCATGTATGGAAAATACTAGAAGTCTAATCTCATACGATCATTTCTTCCCCAATATGGGGAAATGATCATTCTTTACTTTATCTTTCATAATTTTGTCACACTTTCATCTCAGTTTGCATCATCATCATCTCAATTACAATTAGTAGGTCAATACGAAGCCTTGTGTTTGGTAAATATTCTGTACAATATATCATAGCTGATCAGATTATCATCCTAAATCCATCTATAATGGCTATCAATGTCTGTTGTAACTCTTAATTTTGCACCGATTTTTCTTCAATAACCTGACTCAATGCCTTAATAGTGTAACCATTGTTTCAAGAATTGCGCCGAGTCACAACTGGACTCCACCAAAAGTTTTAGAGTTCGAATTTCTTTTAGATGTCTACTTGAAGTATGCTTATAGAAACCAGTGGGGGTTTAGGGCTTGTCAACAACCCAACACAACCTTCAAGTTCCTTTGTTGGGCTAGGCTTGAAAAATCAAAAGTTGCTTCACCATATGGTCGAGTCAGGTTAGATTGAGCCTTAAAGCCACTTTTAAAACAACTTTTAAGCATTTGAAACAACACCCCTCCCAAAAACAAAACAGCTTTTAAGCATGATGTGTATGCGCTTTTTACATTGTGGTGTTTGCTTTTTCGGCTCTTCCATTAAGACCAATTTGTTTTCATGTTCGAGCCTCCCATCAAATAGGCCCCACTTGTTGTAATTGGGTTGATGATAACCCCCAAAAAAAAAATCCTTTCAAGCATGATGAATGTTGATACAGGCCTTTTGTTCCTTGCCCATTTGAACTTTGAGTATTATGCATGAGATATAGGTGAAAGCATGACATTTGACATTTTATATGATTCAACTTTCCCAAAAAAACTTTCCCATGACAAAAGGGTTTACTTTAATTACGAATAAAAAGGGGTGTAAACCCAGGGTTAGAACTCTCAATCATAATATACCTCAAGTTAAGGTATCTCATATACATAGTTTTAGGTATGCCTGTCGATTTTCTAACTCTGCAATAAAAAAAAAAATAATAATAATAAATCAAGAGGTAATAAAGTCCAATACTCAATTTTTTTATTTTAAGGAGTATTAGGTGTAAATGTACTCAATACCTTTTGATACCATTTTCTCCTTGGAATTGAGGTTCATTTGGGCCAAATTACATGCACCTAGACTAAATCATCAAGGGATAATTTTATATATAAACGGGGAGGTAACATTTACTATATACGGGGCTTCATCCTAGATTCAAACTCTTAACCTCTTCATTAAATGAACCAACCCTTTGGTTTAAATACAAATTAGATACATAAGGATGGCATAAAAAATCAACTCGGATGCCTCTGTCGAGAAATGTAAAAATCAGATGGGCCTGGGTTTCATCGCTCAAGACCATATGGGCCAGCCTATTTTCGCAATTCTCAGCTGGCTAGCTTCCTATTGGCCCAATTGGGGGAGACCCTAGCAATAAGAACTTGGATGTTACATTCTCTGGAAAAAGACTTGGATGGTGATTAAATTAGATTACGAAGACATTATAGATTTATGGGTATGGGGTGAAATCCAAAGATTTCATCCCTACAATGAAAGCGTTAAATATTTGCGCATTCACAAAAATCACAGATGAATCCACAGATTTCATTCCACATATTCGGTTAACGAAACAGTTAATTTTATAAATTATGACTCCATAGATCTCTAGATATTTGAAATCTCCAGACTCGTATAACCAAACAGGCCCTTAAGAATCTTCTAGAGAAATTTGACCGCAATGGAGGGATTTTCAACAACTCCATTAAAGCCCATACTATGAAATTCCACTGCTCATGCAAACAAGGCAAATCAACTAATAGGGAATCGACACAAGGCTTGCCTGCAACCCTATAGGTCACACAGGGACCTTGGGACACATCTCCTATGGGGGTGGAATGGGACTCTCTACTGATGGCTTGCCCAACCGCAAACTGAGTAGATACTTTGAGATCATATGTTTACTTGACCCTATCGATACCCTAAACCTCAATTTGGATTCCATCTTGTTAACCTGGGCCCAACCTTGGAATGTTTTCCTGCACTAGATGGCTAACATAGAAGCAAGATACGACAATTTCATTGTGCAAACCACTCTAATGTAGTCAATGATGAGTACTAATCAACCAATGCCATCACCAACAGAAGCTAGATACTGATTGCCCCCAGGTCTTCCCTTACCACCTCTATAGTGATTTCTTCGATTGGTGTATTATTTATTTCATCAGCGTCCTTCGGATTTTCTATTGTTGGTTTAACAATATTCAATTTATTCACGTGAATTGCTTTCATGCTTAGGTTTTAAGTTATTTGGTAATTTGTTAGTTTTCTCTCCTCCTATAGATTGTTTGTGTTTCTTTCATTTCCTGTGGTTGCCCTTAGCATGTATCTCAATCTTAAGTGTTTTATTATTATTATTATTATTATTATTGTGTTTTGTTCTTTGCTTTCTATTTGCTATCTACCTATATCTGTAGGGAAGGAGAAACTTATTCTATTTTCATATTGGATCATTTGTTTTAAATTTTGTTGTCTCCTCAATATGGAACTCCTCTCTTGGAATGTTCAAGGAATCAATGGGAAATTTACTTCTCAGTGCATCTCTAAGCATCAAAAAACAGAATTTAGGTCTAGTGTTCCTTTGTGAAACAAATTGTATGAATCATGAGGCCTTGTTCCTTCAAAAGAAAAAATATTTTAGAAATCTCTTGCCCATGGGTTTTTCAAATAGCTTATGACAACAAGTCCAAAAGGGGAACTATTTGTTTTGAAAACCTTGAACTAGAGGCTTCACCAATTCATACTCACACCTCACTTATAACTGTTATTGTCTCATCCAAATGAGTCAAGTGGGTGATCATCTTTTTATATGCGTCCCCGCCCCCCAACCATTTGGAAGCAACTTTAAAACTTTATTGCTAATCTTCAATACCCCTTTGTTCTTTTAGGGGATTTCAATGAAGTTCTCAGGGCTTGAAGACAAGTTGGGGAGTTCATAAAAAGCCTCCTCATCTCTCCCTTTATTTTGACAACTTATCTCTGTATTCTCTCTCTAAGGAATTTTTGGCATAGGGGTCTCATTCACTTGGTTTAATGTGCAACAACCTCCTAACCTAGTGAAGGAGAAATTACACCATGTTTTTGCTTGTCCCTCATGGGTGGCTCTATACCCTAATGCTTCTCTCAAAACCTTACCAATGATTGCCACGGACCACAACCCTTGCTTTTGTATCTTGAGTCACCTCAACTTAATGGAAGAAAACTTTTCCATTTCCAAAATTCCTAATACCAACTTTTGGATTTTTTGGAATATGCCAAACAAGCCTTGCTTTGGATAATGAATCCTCTCTACAAATTAAATTAGCCAACTTATCCAAGTATCTCCAAAACATGAATATATCTATTTTTGGGAACATTGACAACCTTTTCCACCAAATGACTTATGAGATTGAAGTTCTTTTGAACTATTAAGAACCAAATTAGGACTTGATCCATAAAAAAAGGTAGACTATCCAATGGGCACTGATGGCTGAGGAGTAGTTTTGGTTTCAAAAATCCAGAAAATAATATATCAATGATGGGTATATTAATAACAAGTACTACCACCTTGCCTCAAAAATCCATTGCCATTGAAGAAAGATTAAAAGCCTAGAACATGATGGTCAAACCATTAAAGGTCCTATGGGAATAGCAAAAGTGCTGGCCAACTTCATGCAAGAACTTTATACAACTTCCAACCCGCTTGACCTAGATTTTTATTGAGGGACTTTTCCAACCTCTGGATCAAAATCAAATCACCCTTGAATTTCAAACCCCAACCTTTGAAGAAATTAAGGATGCCCTTTTTTCTATGGGATCTCATAAAGGATAAAGCTAGCTTTGATGATTTCAATGTCTTCTTTTACCAAAATATTTGGGACCTCATAAGCAATGAAGTTCATCAGTTTGTCAACAATTTCTTTTTCAATCTAAATCCATCATTTGGTATCAACCACACTCTTCCTGTTTCATTCCCAAGAAAAGACCAACCCAAAGTTGTTTATGATTTCAGACCAATTAGTCTTTGCAATGTTAGCTACGAAGTCTGCTAAATATGATCTCACCTTGACAAGGTGCCTTTGTCCCCAGTAGGCAAATTACGGACAACATAATGATGGTGTATGAGATCTTCCACTTCATAAACAAAACAAGAGGGAAAAAAATGGGTATGTGGCTTTGAAACTATACATGTCCAAGGCTTATGACCGAGTTGAATGGGAAGTTAAAACAAAGCTCTTCAACTTTGGGGTTTTGATAATCATTGGTGCAACTTAGTCAACCCCATCATCTCCTTGGCCTCTTCATCAATTAAATAGAACGGATGCCCATACCTTTGGTTCTCTGGCTCTAGAGACTCAAATGAGTTTACCCTCTAAGTCCGCATCTCTTCCTTATTATAATGGAAATAGTATCTAGTCTACTGTCTAAATACCTGAATCTTTGACTCTTTTAGGGTATCAAAATTGCTAGAAGACCACTAGAGATCTCACACCTATTCTTTGCAGATGACACATTCCTCTTCTATAAGGTGGAGAAGATGTGCTGGTCCTACAAGTTGCAATTGAACTCTTCTCTAATATCACAGGACAACAGATTAATTTTGAAAAAGGTGATGTTTTCTTCTCTAGAAATGTGGACCACGAGAAGAAAGGGGTAATCTCATCCATTTTGGGTATTAGGAAATGAAGAAGGATGCGGTATATTTAGGGACAAAGCTTATCCATGGAAAAGCCAAGACAAAAAACTTGAATTTCCTACTTACAAAGATGACAAACAAAATGGCTACTTGGAGGGCATCGACCTTATCCTATGTGGAAAGGGAGGGCCTGAAGAAATTTGTCCTTCAACCTCAATCTCTTAATCTTATGCAATGCTTTTATGTTTCCAAGATATTTTGTCGAAAATTGGATTATGTGTGTCAAAGGTTTTGATTAAGGAAACCATAAGAGCTAAACAACTGACCCTAATCTCTTGGTAATGATGCTGCAAACCCAACGGAGAGTGAGGTTTAGGTTTTAAGAGAATAGAGGATATTAATTGTGCTTTGTTAATTAAACAAGGTTGGTGACTTCTCAACAATCCGGATTTGGTTTGGAGAAGAACTCTAAGAGTAAGATACTTTTCAAACTCATCTCTCTTTAAACCAAAGGTGAAAAAGGGGGGGGGGTTTGGATTTGGAATAACATATGTAGTATCCTTCCCATGCTTCAGACAATGATCATTAGGAAGCTTGGTGATGGGAAGGATACCTACTTCTAGTTTGATCTATAGGTCAAAACAACATGGGATCAAATTGTGGGCAACCCCAATTTTGCACTCTAGCAGAGGAAGTCAATAGTTGAAGAAGTCTACCAATCCTTTCATCAAAGAAACAAGGAGTTACACACTATCTCTTCTTCTTCAAATCCTTGCCCAATCCCCATCTAATTAACCCAACCACTTCAATCACTTTAGCTTTCTCCATCACAAGACTCATGACTATCTCTTCTTTCGAGAAGGGGTGAATTCTCTGTTAAATTAGCTGGAAAAGCCCTGTAAGAAATGAATAACCATGGGTCAACTCGATCAAACTTAAGATGGTGGAATTTTTTTTGGAAATTACCACTTCATCCTATGTTTAATTTTTTTTTCTCTAGCATCTTTGAATGTAGGCAAGGAAAGATATTTCGACAATTTCGCCCGGTTCGCTACCCAGCGAACCGGTCGAACTGGCGAAATATCGCCGATATTTCGCCCCCCATATAGAAATTTCGCCCCCAATTTTTTTTGAATATTTTAACCAATAATTTTGGTAAATTTGATACTTATCCTAATCTGATGTAAATATGTGGTAAATTTGAATTATTTCTAAAAATTATTCCATTTAAATTCTCTTACCTAGTCACATTTAATATATTACCTTATGAGGCCTACATCATTAGGACATAATTGGAACGATTATCAAATCACTCTGAAGATTCTTTTATAAGATTCATTAATAATTTAAATTGTTTCCATAAATTATTTCATGTATACACTCTTCCCTAATCACATTTGGCATGTTGACTTTGATAATTTAAATTATTTCTTAATAAATATTTCCATTTAAATCTCCTGCCTAGCCACATTTAATGTGTTACCTTCTTAGGCCTAAATCATTCAGACATTGTTGGAAAGATTAACTGACGATTCTATTACAAAATATCTTCATAATGTAAATTGTTTCCATAAATTATTTCATGTATATATTTTTCCCTAACCACATTTGGCATGTTGACTTTTGAGAACTAGATCACTAGAATATAGTTGGTAAGATTGCTCATTAATCTTGATGATTTTGCTATAAAAAGTTTTTCTATTTATAAGTTATTCTATATAGATTTTCTTCCAAATTACATTTAATACATTAACTATTGAGTCTTGAATCATTGTGATAAAATTGGTAAGATTGTGATACAATCGAGAAAATCGCCTAAAAAGTGCAAGAAATAGTATAAAAATCACACACAAAAAAAAAAAAAATATCCGAAATATCGCGATATCTCGCGATATATCGCCAGATATCGCCGATTTCTTGGCGATATCTGGTAAATATCGTTTCGCCCCCTGGTTTCGTTTCGCCAGGGGGCGAAACTGGCGAATTTCACCGAAATTTCTTTCCATGAATGTAGGTTTACCCATCAAGATTAATGTCATTTCTTAATGGATAGAGACAAATCCAATATGTGAACTTTGTGGTCACAATGATGAATCGATATGAAACGTTTTCCTTTGATGCAATTGGACAAAGAGGGTATGGGCGGGAGAGCCATTGGGACTAAAGATAGAATTTCTACATCATAACTCTTTTACTAATCTGTGCAATTTACTATTATTGAACTTTGGGTTTGATAGCGATACTAAACTATGATTTTTTTTGTTTTCATAATAACTTGCTGCTATATGTGGATAGAAAAAAAACTCGAAGGTTTGTAATAATAAAGATCTAATCCACTAAAGATACTTAATAAATGGAAAGGAGATTTGAAATTTTGACCTAAACCTACTATTGAACCTATTCAACACCAGTTGATGCAATTACGAATATTATCCCCATGCCTACACTCCTTTAACATCTATCACTCACTCACGTTAATGTGTGTAGGAATATCTAATGAACTAGATTGCGACAACTGGAGTGTGAGACTTTTTTGAGATAACACTATCAAATATCATAGAGTAGGGATAGGGCAATCAAGAAATATCTTGGATGAACTACTGCATCACACTCTGGAAGTCATACAAACAACACATCAACAAGGAGTAGAGCTAAAAGAAACTTGGTGCAATGAAAGGGCTACAAGGAATATGCTAATGGACAAAGAACTCAATGATCATTCTCCAACTCTAATCCCAAGTTGGGCACAACTTCTAACTGTTACAACAAACTTATAAATTCGTAATTTCAGATCTCACTCCATTAGACATTGATTTTTTTTTAAAAAAATTAACTATAGAAAATGTAGGAGTTAGGTGTACAATGGCTAAGTATCCTTTCTGATGCAATTGTACTACCTAGTTTTTAATATATTTCTTTTCTCACAAAAAAAAAAAAAAGAAAAAATAAACAAAAATGATGCTTATGTTTCAACCTTGGGTTATGGATGTATTAAAGAGTGGATGTGCTTCTAGCATGGTAACACAACCTTTTATGTAAAGACAATAATTTAATGGAAGTCATAGGTTTGAACCTCAATTCTTACCGCATCTTCCCCCTCTCCTAGGTCTTTGCGTACAGTGTAGCCTATGGTTTTTTTTTTTTTTTTTAATGAGGTTCATCCGAGCCAGCTTGGGCGCACCACGACTACATCCTCAAGGCGCTTTTTATATAACACCACGACTACATCCTCAAGGCGCTTTTTATATAATTAATATAAGCGGGGTTTCGCCATTGCCCTTGAAGAATGGCTCGGTTAAAAAGATCAACACTTTCACATAAGAGGTCAGGGTTGAAACTTCAAGTCGACAACGAGTTTCGTAGTCTAAGACCATGGGCTGCACCGTGTTGCGCATCTTTGACTCTTGTTCCTAACATTTTTCAAAATTGCGTCGGTCGGGATTGAAGTGGAATTTAATATACATCATACATATAAAACGCGTCAGGGTCTCAGAAGTCAGTAAATCGAAAGATCAAAACCACAGAGTATTTATACGAATCTCTCTCTCCTCTATCAGTGTTTACACTTTACAGGAAATTTTCTTCATCATTGAGTCCACCGGTACGTTTTCTCCTCGTGCGAAGCGCCAACGAGACACAGAGAGAAGGAAAGCTGTGGGAGTTGCAATTCGCGGAAAAGAGGAAGATTTGCTTTGTTTTGCTTGTATTTCTCTATCTATGATCAATCAATCTTCTGTGTCCGTGTGAATTCAACCTTGCAGAGTAGCAGAAAACGATATCCATGTCTGGTCCACGTCTTGACCTGCGCACCAGGGAGCAAGTAATCAAGCAGACTACTGCATCGTTCTTCTCCAGCTTCTACACATTTCTGTTTCTCTCTCTACTGCTCTTCTTTTTCCGTATTACTGTCGAGAACGCAACCTTACACGTCACATCTTTCATCGATAAGGATCCTTCTCTTAAAGCCCTTTTATCTCGCCTCGATCTTGCCGGTAAGAATTCTAGATCTTCTGACGGTCTTAGATCTTCGGCCGCCGTTAACAGACGTCGCCGTCCTTTTCTTCACCTCAGTCGTGTTGGAACCCTAGACGACGATTTCTTCTCGGGAGAAAGCGATGATGATCGGAGTCTTTTTGGGATGGGTCGTCCTTCCCCTGTTAACGGTAGTACTGTGAATCTCAGCCATTTTTTTAGTGGTGAAGGCAAATTAGGGTTATCGGATTCCGAGGGGAGATACGGGTTTAAGCTTTCGGAGGTTGTTGGCTCTGGGTTCCTTTTCAAGGCTGAGGGCTTGTCGTTGCCGGACGGCGCTGGTGGGGACGGCGCTGGTGGAGACGGCGCTGGTGGAGATGGCGCTGGTGGAGATGGAAGTGTTGAAGGAACTGAAAGGGCGGCTTTTGACAAGGGAGAAGAAGTTGACCGTCCTGCGGATTTTCAGTTGTTCATCAAGGGTTTCCGTCTCGGTCGTCGCGATGCTGCGGCCTTGTTTTTTCTGGTGAGTTTCTTATCGGCAGCATATGGTTGGGTAATTCTGGGGTATTTGGTTACGCATTCTTGCATTCTTGGCATTGTGTTCTACACTGTCGTCAACGATCATTTGGGAAGGTTTCGATCGTTTAGTGGAACGCTTAATGCGGGAACGCGTTTGGGAATTCGGAGGCTTTCTGGGTTTATACTCATGAGATGGGCTGTTAGAGATGCGTTGACCCAACTTCTTGGTCTGTGGTTTTTTGGTGAAATTGAGGATCAGTACTCATTTTTTAAACTATTTGTTCGATTGAAACTCATGCCTTTTTCAATCACTTCTCCGTGGATCCGTGGGTTTAAGACTGAGATATCAGGGTTTCTGTTTACGTGGTTTTTGTTGGATGTTATTGTGGCCTTCGTTCTCTCGTTGGATTGTTGGGTTGCAATCATGGATGCTAGGAGGACTGGTAGGGAAGTTTTGAAGCAAGGATGCCACTTAATCTCTACTATGTTAAACCAGGCTGTCCAAATAAAATGCTATGAAGCCATCCTCTGTGGGCCGTTTGTGAGATGGGTTTTAACTCGGATATTTGGAAAATTGTTAGCCTCATTTTTTCAGTCGGTAGTGGAGGTTTATTTTATGGTGGCTTGGTTGATATTTTATTTTGCCGCAAGGTGTAAGGATGCAAATACAGATGGTAGGAGGTTCAGTCGAAGAAATTTGGAGGATTACGCTGATGGTCATAGATGATACAAACTGCTAATACCACTGCTTCTTGGGTGGCAGTTCACTAGGGGGCCTGTAACTAACATTTGATGCTTGGGTGTACCTATCTTGAGGTTAATGTAACTCACCTATGTTGTTATCAGTGTTGTTTCTGGGCTTCTTCTGTTGTATGTAGTTCTCAGTTCTCAGTGAGAAAATATATATGCTGTGTACATTTTCATCGAAGTGCTTTCTTAGTAAATTATGTTCTGCTCTTCATTTTCTCTTTTCATCATTGTTTACTGGTGAGTTAGTAAATTACCATGAATTACTTTTTGAGAATGTTTTGTACCTGGTACTGATGATGCTTGTGACTAAGAAATTGAGAAATACCATGATTTACTTTTTTGAGAATGTTTTATAACTGTTATCTGTCAACCAAATCAGTTCTAATATACATTGTTCCCTTTCTTTCTTTTTCTTCTTTTGTTGTTGTTGTTGTTGTGGTTCTTGGTTTTGAACATGTTTCTAGGGTGGCTGGAAAACTTTGCATAATCTGGGCTTCTGTTAGATAACATTGTTGGTGTCTGCTGGAAGGCACATTGTTTCCTACCAACACATAGGCAACCTTGTTATCGTGCCCTGATTTTCCCTTATCCAAATGCCTAGGGTCATCTAGATGCCGTGTCAAATACATTGGATACTTTAGCATTGCATTTGATGTGATGGAAGTGCTAGGAATGTATGGCACATATGACAGGGATTTTGCCTACTAGTGCATTCTGGTTGTTTCAGGTACATGATCACACATTGGCATGTTTTATAATTTCCCTCATGGTCTCATGTAAGTCACATTTCCATATGTGACTAAACTACTGAGGTGATGTAAACTCAAGATCTTAAAAGTATAAGATGCAGGCTTAAATGACTTTAGTTAGAGACTTGGAGTGGTGAGGAGAGGCTTGAGTTGACGGAAATATGGTGCGAAATCAAGTAGGCTGGCAAAGATCAGAACTATTAAACAAGGAGACTGTAACAGAAATTAGCATTTGTTTCTTTTGCAATGTATGTAGGTATCTCCCTCACTGTAAATTTTTCATGTTCTTCTTCCATGTTATGTTCGGCTGATGTATAGATTAATTCAATCCTCAATTTGACATTCATGTGCTCGATAATCATCTTGATGTGTTTATTCATTCTTGTGATTGTTATCCCTTAGCATGTTTTTAGTTGTTCTCCTTTCCCTTTTCTTTTCGTAATTTCTTATGTTTTTTCCCTTGGACTGTAGGTATGTATTTGGGCTAAAAGGTTTTCCCGGAGCTCCACATGGGAAGGCCATCTTATGTGGTCCGACTACTTTATCCATGTGGAAGGGTGACGTGTGAACAGACAGTTGGAGATAGATAGGGCATTTGCCTGTATGTCAATTTTCTTTGTTGGATGGATAGGGCATAGTCTGGTTTAGCCACGTGTCAATTTGAGATCCCAATTCTATCATTGGGTTATTTTAACGATTTAAGTAGGTCAAAAAATTGCTGAATTGCCGGATAAAAACTAAAGCCAGGATAGAGAAAATTAATAACTAAGTCAAGGTTGATCAGATAGGCCTGAAATTGCATCTATTGCAGGTCAGCTAAGTTAGCTTTGAATTCAACAGCTGGATCTCTGGATATGGAGCAATTCTACTGGACGTAGTAAACTTGAAAGTTACTTCCAGTAGAATTGAACAGGGAGTTTCAACTCAGAGCAGGAAAAAAAGTAATTAGCGAGCAGTAACCAGTTTCAACTGAACAGTGATTTTATTTTGGGACAGAAATATCAGAATCTGGAAGAAAAAGAGTTGAGCCAGGAATAGAGTTTGATTTGATGTTTAGGGTTCTAGTGAGTGTAGAATATAATTCTCAAGCAAAGATGCTTACAAGGAAAATCATGGCAGGGTATAATAGAGTTGATTTAGTTAAGAAGAACAAGAAGCTAGCAATAAACCAAATCATCAAATTGGAAAAAGAATGGATGGATATGTTTAATGTTGAGTGTCCAATGAGTTATAAGAACTATTGGCTTAATATTTTTGGGTTTGCTATTGTCATGAGCCAATTTTATAAGAAGGAATTTAAGTTCCATATGGCATTAAGTGGTTATTTTCTATTTCGTGAAAGCTCTAGAATGATTTCCCTTTTGAGTATGACTTAAGTGGGATTTCCGCAACCATATTAGGGGTGTCCAATTTTGCTTATGTCCATCAAGTTATAACAAAGAGTAGAGAATCATATGTGCTATGAACAATTTGAGAAATAATTTAGCCTTTTTAGTATTTGAGTTCTGTGACAGATGCAGCATCGTTTCATGGGATTTGCTCTATTATGAGATGTGGTAGGGCAACCTTTTTGGGATTCCAAGGCTGGAGTTGGTGCAACCTTCTCCATTGTTTGGCGAGGCTTTTCCTTTATTCTTCTATCTTCTTCCTGTTCTCTTTTCCCCTCCCTTTTTGCCTGTATATCAGAGGCATGCATGTACTCTTTCTATAGTTCTTGTAAACAGAAGTATGCTACTGCAGTGCTCTTAGATAGCATTCAATTGCTGTTCCTAACTGATTCTATCTATTGTTATGGAGGATCTGATTTTAGTTTCTAGACTTGATAAGTGGCTATTTCTTATTTTGTTCTAGTTATTAATTTCAAATCTGTTTCTATTTGAATTTTATTTACTAAATTTTGACTTCATTTTGCTGAAACCTTTTATTTTGGTCTCTAGCTTCTACTTCAGGTGTCCCATTACTGTATTTCAATTTTGAGTTTGAGCTGCTATTTTGAGGCTAACCACTATTTTTGAGGTCTTTAAACTTCAAATCATTGGATCCCGA